>NW_008794888.1:2083126-2128374 GCF_000699145.1 Aptenodytes forsteri | reverse complement strand
TATTAAAATTACTCCTAAACCCCACCTTTCCGCCCCCCCCCCCCCCCAAAAAAAAATCCCAAAAGGGTCTCAAACAATGCCCAAAGTAAGACTCATTTTTGTTTATCTATCTTAAATATCTACAGATCCAGCCACAGTCTTTTTCACTTGGTTTTCCACTGAAGAAAAAAAGAAATTATGGTAAAAAATACAAAGACTACCTTTTGTTCCTTGGAGGGAAGGAGGTATGCCTGGAGCGCCGGTGTCCTATGATCACTAAGCAATGGGAGTTTTTGGTTCCCAGCATAACTTGTCGTCCAAAGATGAGGCAAGCAGATCTTCGCAATGCAAACAACATATATAGCTGGCTACTGACCTCCTCGCTGGCACCTCATACTGATTAGTTCATGACCATCAGTCACAACCAAAGATCAGGGCCCAGATATAAAAGGGACTTTGAGGGAGGTTTTTGAGGTGTGGCTTATCAGGTAGCACTAGCTGCCATGTTCAGGAAATATGTTCATGATCTTCAATATACAAGATGGATGGCATCTATCTTGTATACAGAATATAATATTATTTATTGGTCCTGGATTTATTTTATTGTAAGATTATTGACTCTTTATTTGTAGAGGATGTTTTTGTGAGATTTTATGAGTTACAGATCCAAAGTAACAATACTATGTGTGTGTGTGTTGGGCATTGTAGCCACAATAGCACTCCAAGTGAGTAGACAAATCTCAAGCCTCAAGAAATTCACTGTGCCAAGTTTTTACACTCCAGACACCATTTACCAGTCCCATATGATTCAGACATAGTTCAAACGTTCAACAACTTCCCCAGTTAAGCCCAAAATTCAGAAAGCATCACACTTCAAGAGACAAAGGGCCAAAATATGCAAGAGGAAAGTGAAAGGAAGAAGCAAGGAGTAGGAGAAAGACAGGATGATTTTATAGCTAGATTCTATACATTTAGAGAAAAAAATACATACATTTAATACTCTATTTGTGCCACCCTCCTCTGAAGTATTGGCTATTGTCAGAGACAGGAAATTGAGCCAGATGAACCCTAATCTAATATGGTTTCTCCTGTAATCCTATTTCCATGGAGATCTGTTATTTTACTGAAGGCAGCAGAAATAACAGATTCTGTTATTCGATAATTGTGAATCTGTTTTTGAGGATCTAACTGCAATAAATTGTCTACTTTCACTTCCTCAGATAACAGGTCAAATTCTGTCTACAGGTCTTCTGAGTCAATGTGAGACATAAACGTACCATTAGGGCAGACCTGCAGGCTCGTGGCCATGTAAACCCTACAAGTTAGTCTGTTTTGTGTATTTCTGTTTATCCAGCTGGAACTGAGTTAATACAATTTTGAGGAATCTTAACTTGTAAACTCATGACAGCCTGTGTTTAAAACAATGCATTTTTATAACAAACTAGTAGTTTTGAATTCAAACTGTTTCTAAAGACATGATACAGACCAACTGAAAGGACAGAGTTGGGGGAAAAAAACAAACAAACAAACAAACAAGCCAACCCCCAACCCCAAAAAACCTTTGTGGGCATTTACTTGCAACAGTATCATCTACTGTTGTTACAAACAAAAAATACGAGTTTGCATGGTCAGCATCCCTTTAAATCTGCACTGCTCAGGTTTCAAAAAACAGGCTTCTGCTGCTTCTGCCTGGTCACACACACTAAAGCGGGCACCTCTGATAAAACACACTCTTGGCCATGTATGAGCATGGTAAAACGCTGCAGGCTGATACGCAGGCAGGTGAGCATCACAGCTGCTCTGGAGAAAACGGAACTCAGCTGTGTCACTCTGCTCTGAGTCTTAAAGCTTGGTGGATGCAGTTTTCATTTGCTCGTGTTCTCTCACCAATGCTGTTATGAGGCAGTTAAAAAAATAATGAATATTGTTAAACACGTATTAGTAACTTGTTGTTAAGCAATAAGAGCTAATGGGAGGACATTTCTGAGCAGTTAATGATTGGCCAGAGGAGATGGCTGGGGTCCTTAACACAGTCAGTCATTAAATGTGAAGCAATACCCTTGCTTTTACCCGCTATTGCTATTTGCGTTTCCCCCCGCTCTGTTTACATCTCCAATTTTCTGCACTCCATTGATATGAATTTCGTTTTCTTTTCTTGGGTACCTACCTATTCCCAGCCCTTTGTAACTGACACAGAAAATCTCCATTCACAGTAGTCTATGAGGTTTCCAATAAATTATGCGCAGATTGCTGATTAAATGAAGATTATTATTAAATATTAAAATGAAGACTTTATCCACATTTTAGCGATCACAGATGAAAAAACTACACAGATCAGTGTAATCCATTTATTGGTTTATGGTGGGAAAAGTCCTATAGAGAGTGTCACAATTCCCCATGCTGTCCCTGAATGCATTTTGCATTAGGACCTGTGATTTAACTGAAAGAGATATAAAAATCACACACAGTTAGACAGTCCCTCCTGGCTACACATCTGAGAAGGCTCAGGAGCATAAGGTCAACACACAGCAACTTACGCTCACAAAATGAGCCCAGAACCACCTGTTTCAGATGTTAGTATGCAAAGATTTTCAAGGTCTGGAGCTTTTGACCAAACCACACCACTCTTGGGGGATCTGTTCTCTCTTTCCCTTCCCCTCCCTCCTTTCCTCCTCCTCCTAACCATGCACACAAAAGCAATGCAAGTTAAAGGACAGCAAACTACTTCATGGAAGTATGTTTTAAGTAAAGTAGCTGTTTGTCTTATTCAAGGAGTTTGATCCTGAAGTGGTTCAGCCATGAAAAGCAGTCCTTTGAGACCAGAGTAATCTCTGGTGTTACTATGGACTGTCTTGTCACTAATAGTTACCTGGTTTGAGCGATACTTTTTCTTTGTCTTATTCAAGGAGTTTGATCCTGAAGTGGTTCAGCCATGAAAAGCAGTCCTTTGAGACCAGAGTAATCTCTGGTGTTACTATGGACTGTCTTGTCACTAATAGTTACCTGGTTTGAGCGATACCTTTTTCTTTTTTTTTTTTTTATCCAATTTTTCTGAGCACTGCAGCTTAGTTCAAACTTGAACAGTCACAGTGCATTTTCTTAATTACACTGACTCTGTTTGCATAAAGAAAAGGTTCTATTTGCATTTCATGCAAACTCTACAGCTTATTACTGATTTTTATACTCATAAAAACGATCATTTTAAATAATGAGGACACTGTTCTTACCTTCTTATTAGGTCCTTTGCTATGCATTTGTAACTATGAGCTAGAACTATACTAGAACATCTGCAAACAGATAAATCAGTATGTTAGTTATGGATGTGTTTATTCTTTTTCCATAACCACAAGCCATTCTTACTTTTAAAGTCCATCCCTTTTTAAATCAAGCTCAAAAGAAAGGTTTGTTGGTAGACTGTAATTGGTCAAAACTGCATAAAGAGACCAGAGGAAGCAAGCAATGGTATTCCACGGGATCATAATTTCTTAAGAATGTAAATGAAACATGTGAACATACAAAGTTTGGGAAAGAGCAATCTAGTGTTTCATTTCCTAGTTGAAAGCTGAATATTTCCTGAATTCTTGCAGGCTCAATGGGGAAGAGGTGGGGTTTTTTTGGAAGACATTTTGGCTGATCTTCAATCACAGGCTTGGGAGAGCTGCTTACAGCAAGGAAGGCAATGGCATGAGACCAATCTCAACGTGCTTTAGATGTTACACTGCCTGGGATCTTCCTTCCATAAGCTCATTAATGAGGCACTACATGAAGACAACAAAACAAAACACAAACCTTCAATATTGACCAAAAAAGGCAAAACGAAACAGACTTTAAAACTAAGCAAACTATACAAACACCTTAGGTGGAGAGCTAAGTGGCAGAAGCTCTTGGCTTCCAAGGGCAAAAGCCATAAAGAGAGAAAAATACTATTTCTTTAGATGATCAAAGCACTGGGAGCAGGTACAGTGTTCAATTGCTGATGCCCTTCATTTTTCTTTTTCTTTAGTTGAGAGTGATTACTAATGAAGAAATCACTGAATTTCACAGCTTTCTGTGTTTGTAAGCAATCCATAAAAAATAATTTTACAAATATTTTGTTATTCAAAAAGTTTTAATGAATGTTTTGACTAAACAACTGCTTCTTCACAGCCTGTATTCCTGTCATTACCTATTGTCATTACTGCTGTAGGAGGATCATGACTTTTCCCCTGATTGGACAACAATAATTTTAATAAAGAAGGAGAAGATGAAGTTGTTGAAGTCTTGTAGCAGGGCCTTTCAGTCCCTTTTGGAGGGGAGCAATTTGTAGAGCAGGAAGAGATAGGACAAGGGAGAAGGATAAGACCATTTTAGGACATCTAAATATTCCTGCGGAGTAACTCGGCTCAGATGGTGCCCAAGGCTACATTAGGTTCTTGGAATACTCACTGGCTAAAATAATTTAAAAAGTAAATTTCTTTGATCATAATCACATGAAGGAACTGTTTGGGGTGATTGCATATGCAGTTTGGGGAACCTGATGATGTGTCTATCACTCATAGGGACAACCAGCACTCTCCTGTTCATGAGCCCTCACTGTCAAGTGCCCGTCACATCAGTAACTTCACTTGGCCTGTTTTCGTTCTGAGACTGAGTATCTCTGTTTCAGTCATGTCTGTAAGGCACAGGAAGAGTCAGGACTTCCGTGCGGTAGGTGCTTTTCACAGAGATCACTCCCCACTGCCTCAGTGAAAGGAGCTTACGTGTGGGATGAGTGGTTCCACCTCCAACTTATGGCCTCTGTCCTTCCACCGACCCCTGGCTCTGCTGCTCCTTCTTCCCTATTCTGTTCTCGACCTCTTTTCACAATTGCCCATCTGCCTCTGTGGATGGTCTCTCTGCTGTTCTCTCACCTAATATGGATTTTGATTTGTCACAGGGAAAAAAAAAAAAAAAAGACCCAAAGAAAGAAGGTTGACTGTGAACTCCACATTTATGCTTCCTGAACAGAAACTCTGCCTGCATGAAAATCAAATAGGGGAGAGAATAAAACATGGTGATTTTGAGACCAGATTTTCCCTGATTCCCTGAGAAGCCCAGAAGTCAGGAAGTCACTGTCAGCTCCCTGTTTCTGTGTTTCAGCCTTATTTTCAGCACAGGTTAGAGCTTTATGCCACCACTCTTGGCTCTTATTCTGCCTTTCTGGAGTGGGAAGCATATGGGAATGCATGACAGAGCTTAAGATTCTGCAGTCCTGAGGTGGTGAATACTATTACATCGAGCAGCCCTGAAAGTGCTCCAGCTTCTTCCTAAGGACAGCCCCAAACCTCCTTACGATCTGCCCGGGCTGTTCTCAGCAAAGCTCTGCAAGACCCCAGGTTTTCTCCCAGGAGATTCGCAGGGTGTTATAAAAGGGCAGCGCTCTGTGTGGCTAAGCAGTGTCAAAGTGAGACCATCCGATGACAAACACAACGTGAGCTGAAGTCAGAGGCAGTAGCAGTCCCCCCCTTAAACCGTGATGGTGCTTCTGTATCACTACAGATACCTTATCTTATTTACAGAATTACAAACTAACGATAGGGTATGAAAATGCAAACCATTGTGCTAACCTGGAGTTTCTCAGTTTCCTCCTTTGGTACATTTGTCTCATAATTAAGGGATAGTTTTTGACTGTGAATAATAAACACTTTGAGCTTGAATTAATTCAAATATTTCTCTCCTATCTCGCTTGGTAAAATAATAGAGATATTCCAGGCTATCTCCTATTGCCCATTAATGTTGTGTATATAAATAAGCCAGGTTATCTTTTCCTTGTGAGAAATGTTTTATCTAACAGGCTCTTGTCTAGTGGTTCAGTACTCTACCACTCTAAATTAGGACACTTTATCTTAAGGCTTCATAATCTTACGAGACTATAATTGGAAAGTTTATAAAAAAAATCCTGCTTTGTAAGCTTGGCAGCTGAGATAGAAAGAGGGAATGAGAAGGGCTACAGCAGAATTACACCATCACTGCTAGCCTGACTTCGCTTGACAGAGCCGTTTAATATTTTGACAAGACAAAATATAAAGCAACATTTTATTCTGTAGAGACTTCACTAGACACAAGCATGGAAGTGCTTGTGATCAATAAAGTTTGCGGTGGAGAGTGATTTATTTACAGCAGGGTATTATGTAGAGAAAGAGCTGTGATATTTCCACAGGCTTTGACGGCATAATGGGCCCCTCTCAATCCTTACATGGAAGGGTTAGATTGTCATGGTTGCTCAGGCAGTATTCAAAACGTTATCTGATCAGCCTTAAAGACTTCAGAACGAGACAGATGATTAGTTACCCTAAACGATCCTCATCATGCAGAAATTGATGATTTAATATAGTCAATGACAGACGATTCCATTTGTACTAGATAAAGTGTCTGCGGTTTGTATCAATCATAATAGAGTTATTATTGAGCATAAAAGAAAAGCATGTTTAATATCATTAATTCCAGATATGTCGCTTTCCACATCTGGCATTCATCCATAGAGCAGAACCACTCCAGGCTATCATTCCTGCCTGTGTGCTGGTGACTCCAGTGTTTTTTGTAATTTCAAAATGTTTTTCAGCACCTCCAGCTAGGTGCAATAACAGTTTACAGATTACCTATGTCATCACATTTTGACAAACTTCTCAATCTGATGTGACCTTCATCTTTAGCCATCTGCTTGCCTTTGTTTCTGCCTTTTTTTTTTTTTTTTTGATAAACCTCTGCAGCTTAAAGCTGTAGTGGTTTGTTCCATATTCTTCTAGGTCAACATTTCACCTGTGTAAATCCAGAAACACAGGCTGAAATGTACAGACAATAACCTGGGTTCAAGTCTCAAGGTAGCTGACACTGGGCAAACCTCCTAGGTAGATGTTTTCATCACTTACATCAAATGCTTTTTAATTGTTAACAGTTATCAACAATCCCCACATAAAAATCAGTATTCAGAAAATACCCTTTGTACAACCAGTCCTTCTGCAGGGCCTGACTTTTTTGAATTCCTAGAAAATGTGGGGCAGAACCTGGACGTTTCCATAACCGAATCATAAATACCTATAAGTGACCGAGCAGAAACCATACTGAAAATGCAGCTCAGACCACTACACATGCAATTGGTTAATTCGGCCATGGAACCCCAACACTCACCAAAGAATCCAAACACACGTGCCACTGGTCTCCAGGAGGGAGACTAAATTCCCAGAAAAGTACTGCATCTATGTACAGATATTTTTTTCTCCCTATTTTCCTGACTCCCAGCTAAAACTTCAAATGAGGAATGAGGTACCTATAGGATTTTGTTTCTTTACTCATTCAGATGAAAAATTGCATGGTTTTAAGTGATAAATGCTCAAAAAAAGAAAATTAAAGGGTTATAAAAGAGTGCGAGCAAGCTTGTTTTTAAACACCGAGTCCAAGATTTCTTGTCATATTGTTCAAATCAGAAAATTGGCAAGGCATTCTTTTACATGCAGTTATAGGGGCCTCCTCGCCTTTTTTTTCCTGCTTGCATGGGTGTTTTATACCAGTGGGGAGAGCAGTCCAAATGAGTTGGCTGCCTGCCAGTTCAAACAGCAGGAAGTTTACTGATGCTGGAAGCTTTATTTATTTTGTGTTTTATTTTGGAAGGAGGAGTAAAGAAGGCTAATAACATTTCAGGGGCAAAGAGTGAGTTGTTGTCCTGCAGGCTCTGCTATCAACCAAGCATTGCAACATCTCCTATACTGCAGAGTTCAATTTAAAGATCAAATCCGCTATTACCTCCTCCTCTCTTACTGTCACTCCTCCAATGGAAAGGACAAGAAAACTAAATCATCTGAGTAACTACTACTGTATATACAAGTATTGTAACTAGGGGAAGGAAAGGAAATGGTAACTACTGAGTAGATCCCAGTTAATTCTGTGCAAAACAAGAGGCGGAAAGTTAGGCACAGCCCTGAACTGACCTCAAGGCCCAGATAAAGCAATTATCATGATCATTTAATAATAGCAAAGATCCTGACCTTTCTACTTTATTTTTATTCAGTCTGTACCTAATGATATGTTTCCTTCAGTACCAAAGCCATTTTTTCTGGCGGGGAAGAGCTTGTCGCTGCTAACCCCCAGCTGCTGGGTCCTCCCCCTTCAGGTGCTGCCCATGTTATTTCTGCAGGTTATGGCCCATGAAACCAGACAGGTGAAAGGGCCCAGCGATACCACCAAACCACTCAGCCCTTCTGCCTGGCTCATTTCGGTGACCTGGTCTGCAGAGCAGGCCCTCAAACTGTTCCTTCAGAGCAGCCAAGGGAGCGATGAGCTGGCCTGATGGGGTGAGAATAAGCAGCCAAAGGAAGTGGGGAATATCCTACCAAGACGTCACTGGCAGAGGACATGCTCCAGCAGTTTCGTCATCAGCAACACCACATCTCGGGGACTTTTAGGCAAAGACCTCCAGCCTCAGCTGAGACTGTTTTAACGTCTAGAACTGAAGTCATCCCTGGGAAACTGCCATTAGTAGCTGACATTAATGTGATTCACCCTCATAGCGCCAATTTCTATATATAGGTGAAATGGGCCCAGTTTTGGTCAACCACTTCAAAAAAAAGGAACAGATATCAAGGATGATACAAGGAGCAAGCATTACCTTATTTTGGCAACTACTTTTCACATTAAAAACACTTTCATTGTGAAAATAAGATGAAAAGATAAGTATGCAATACAGGAAGCTATAAATATAAAATATAGATGCTGAATATAGCATATGGCTTAAAGCAGTAGTGATCAATCATCACAATAATTCAAGTTCACTAGACAGCTGAAACTGTCAGAACAGAGTAACAGGTGACTGCTTCCTCGGTATCATTAAAGCTTTTAATACAGTTATTTCTTTCTGCATATAAGTATATGCATATGTGCGTTTGTGTGTATGCGTGTGTATATAAGGGTAAATGAGAGGAACTGCTACCAGTGAGTTAAAAAATAATGGAGAACATGTTTTCAGTTCTTCAGGCTAGCCTTGATAGAAAAGAAAAAACTACTTTCCTCTAAATGTGCTTACTGGAAATTACCATCATCTCAGAGGACACCTACCTTTGGGCTTGGATTTCTAGCATGAGACATGGGGGAAGATGTCTGGTTTGACAGGTATCAGATGATGTTAGCATGCTCTCACATATTCTCTAACAATCATCTCATGGCAAATCTATCCAGCATCTTTTGAAGGAAAAAAATGAAACTTCCCAAAACCTGAAAGGAAAAGAATATTCAAATTATTCTTCAGCATATTAAAACTTTCTGTTAAAGCAAATGGCTATTCGTAAAAGAAAAAAACTGAACTCTGAAGGAAGATTTAGGAAGAGATACAAGAATGAGATACGTTGGATCACAGCAGCGAATATACAGGTAGAGACTTTTAAAGAAGGGTGAATTACTATCTGAATAAGATTTCTAGTCTTGGAAATTAAAAGGTTCAGAAAAAGCTCTTGAAATCAAAAATATTAGAGGGTACTGACAGTACCATATAAAATGCAGAAGGTGAAATTGTCTGTATTGTTAGGAGATAAAAAAAGAGTAATGACTGCTTTAAGTGGGCAAGGTGTAGAAAAGGAGCTATAATATAAACTAAAGAGCAGGCCAAAAGGAGGTACAGGCACTGGTCACTCTGTCCTTTGGTGTGTATATCTGGCATACTCCACTCTCAGCTGGCCATGTCCTGGCCACAGGGGGATGCAGGTCTTGGTCGCTGGAGAGGGCGTAGAGGTCCAGTCTCCTCCACCATTGGTTCCTACTCAGACCGTAATAGCAGCTGTGTGGACACTACATACCGTGGTTTGCAGTCACAGCTGGTCCCCAGGACCCAGGTGATCACCAGCGACCTTACATTTCCACTTGCTTTCCTGTCCCCTCACTTTGCCTGATGCCTTGTATCCCCTGACCCTCTAAAAGAGTTGTCTTCTGCATCCCTCTGATTCTTCTCTTGAACACTAGATTTCTATATCACCTCAGTATTTCCAAGTCCCCCCCAGAGTTTTGCACCCAACTCCCTAAATGCAGAACAGCAGCTACCTTCCCAGGGACAGCCTTGCTTTGGGCTCACTGAAACAGAGGGGAACGGCAGGCAGCCACACTAGGGGCAGTTTCATTTCTGCATGTGGGTCCTGGTGGAATCGGTCATTGTCTTCAGTGACCACAGTCCAGCATTAGCCCTATTACAAGGTGCGCAGAATGGCTTCCTTGCTGCACACGAGAAAATTCATCCAATGGAAACTAGAAGTAATTAGAAGTTTAAAATAAGGGATAATAATAATAATAATGAGAATTCTTATATAGTACTGGTGGGGACTGAGAGACGTGAAGGACACCTTGGAAAGGTGCTGGTGAGAAGAAAGCACGTGACAGCTCTACTCTCAGATCCGTACCAGCAGAAGAGTTTCTCCCGTAGGTGTCCAGGTGAACTGTGCAGCCCCATGCCCTGGTAAAGCTGGATTCCTTAGCCTGTCAGAGCCTAGCCTCCCCCCTACCCGATTTTGAAAAAAAATCTGTTTTCTCACTAATTTTGGAAGCCAGCTGGGATTTACATCTCCTTGTCCAACAGTAGGATTTTCCCGTGAGATTCAATCTCTTTTCAGGTTCAGGCCTGCCTCCAAAATCTCAAGATGTTTGGTTAAAGTGACATTTCAGCCACTTTCCTTCAGCAAAAGTGACATTGAACACAATAGCAGAGGAACTGAGAGAGGGCCATATGTAGACAGGCAAGAAAATCAGACTCAAGAGCCAGTGTTGTGTGGAGCCACTTAAAGTCAAGACATATATTTTATTTCTCACCTTTCAAGCAAATACATGTCTTTTGTGTCCACTCTTTAGGGTCACATGGAAAAGTGAAACCCTGGAGACAGGAAAGAAAGAGAAAACAGATTATTACCGACCTCGCTGCTGTCCTGAGCAATTCTTCCTTTTTTCCATATAATGAATTAGCTTTTTGTGCAAGAATTCAGTTCAAGTCTTAAAACATAGTGAATTACTATTCTAATTTACCAGTGTCAGTTTTGTTTCAACCCACTGTTAATCACTTAGTTTTGTATGTTTTACAAAACTGAGACAGATATTTATAAATGTATTGTGGGGCACATAGGGGTACATTTGCATACTTACACATACATATTTCAATAAATACATAGTTATTGAAATTCATCTATAAGAAACTGCGCTTAAGTTCAAATCCATCTTGTGGTCAACACCATCCAGCAATTTTGCAGATATTTATAAATGTATTGTGGGGCACATAGGGGTACATTTGCATACTTACACATACATATTTCAATAAATACATAGTTATTGAAATTCATCTATAAGAAACTAGTTCAAAGTTCAAATCCATCTTGTGGTCAACACCATCCAGCAATTTTGTTCCTTCCTTTTTTTTTTTTTTTTTTTTTTTAATACAGGTCATCCATTCAGTTAAAGTTCTGTCAAAATCATGCAGCTGATTTAATTCCTAGTAACAAAAGTAATTACTCTGAGTTCTAGTTTGCTATAATTATACTGCTACAGACTTTACATACTCTAAAATATAGGGGTATGGCATTGCAGCTCCAGCAAGCACTAACTGAAGTCCTTGTGGCCTTCCCAGAGCTTTCCTGTGCCTTGCCATATTACCACCTCTTCACCTTATAAAAACTTTATATTTGCACCCTTGCAGTTTAACATTATTTTTCCTTTACTTAACTTGATGTTTGACGTCTCAGTATGACTGAAGGCAAGTCCGCCTGCAGTATCATGCAAGGCAGAAGTGCTCTTTCCCCCATCACTTGGTGTTACACAGCTTTCCTAAGCCCTGGGCTTTTCTCCTGCAGATTTCCCTCAGCAATTCCTTGTTTGCCTCCTCCAGAAGGGTTTGTGCCGTACATTTTCCACCATTGGATATCCTGCTCTGCCCTTCCAATCTGCACATTTCTGACAGCTTTTTTTGCTTTTAAGAGCTAAAAACATAGGATCATCCTTCTCTGGCTCTCTCTCACTGGCTGCTCAGTAATGAAGGAGTGGGCTTAGAGGGAGCATCACAGGGAATAAACCTGCCAATGGACAGGACAGAGATGAAAAGAAATGAAGGTATAAGTGCATAACATAGACCTGAATGATGCTATCGGTAATAAAACATATTTGCTTGGCTGGCTCAAGCTTTCCAGGTACCTTTGGAAGGGTGGATTTGTACTGCAGTGAACCTCAGAAAGTCTTTCTTGCTTGGTCTGACTGTCATTCCCAACACGTGGAATAACACCTGTAGTTGAAAAAACTTGGAAAGAAATCTGCTCATATTAAGAAAACATAAACAAAGTCGATTAATTCAAAGCCTGACTACTCAGCTGGGAGACACTCCCACTGGCAAATTATCTCTCTGAGAATATAGATACAATCCCTGGCTTGTTCCAGTCTGCTGGGTCTTACTCACAGGGATCAGATAAAGCAAATCCTGTTAGAAGGGTTCATTTGCCTTTCCTGCACAGTCCTAGGTTCCCGTGCACTCCAGCTTCCTCGGTCCTGGCATGTGGGATAAGAGTTTGTCACCACATCTTTGGATGGGATTCTCACCGGCATACTCTCCTAAAATCACAACCCAGAACTCAGATATCATATCCTAGGATGCCCTTAAGCCAATATGATATGCATACATTCATGTTCATACAGAAAAAAAGCTCAATAAAAAAATAGAGAGGGGTCCAATTCAGAGTATTAGTCATCCCTTCCCTTCATAGGATTAGATCTTTTTCACATAAAAATGCACTACGATACGTATTAAAGTCAAGGTTATGAAAAATCAAAACACCTTTGATCAAACCTGTTGGAAATGAAACCAAAGAAAATGAATCTTAACAATCCATATTATATAAACAGATAACAAAGTACAAATGAGTGTATTTGCTGCCACCCCACTTTGCAGCATGCACATGTGTACCCTTACCACATAGTAATATACGTTACTGAATAATAAATCACACTTTGATCCAAGTAACCCAAAGCATTTTACAAACACTAATTAAAACTTGCAATATCTCTCTGAGGTACTTAAATAACAACGTGCATAATTTGTAGGTGGGAAAAGTGAGCCAAGGGAAGGTTGAATTAACTTACTCAGGATCAGAGGGGGAATCAGTGAAAAATCAGGAAGACGATACGAGCCTGTATCCCACTCCTCTATACAAACTAAGGGAATCTGTCCTTCTTGAATCTACAAAATATGAGTGTTATTTTAACTCTAAAAAGGTTTTCCGGAAGATTACTTGTCAGAGTTCATTTAATTACTATGAATTTTAAGTATTTGGTTTTAAACTACTAAGTAGGCTCTATTACATCACTGTTTCCCGATATCGCAAGACTCTTGATGGAAAAAGCAATCCCTGCTCATAATATAAACCACCCCTGCATCTGACTCAGTGACAACTGGATGAAACTGCGTGAGTTCTCCTGAGATGACCGCTAATTGGTCCTTCATGGCAGGTACCGCTGCCTCCAGGAATTTGCATTGCACCACACAGAAACACAAAAACTGTGAAATAATTACAGAACAGCTAAGGGGAGAGAGTGCTGCCACAAGCAATGTTCTGGCCTCTCCTCCTGGGCTGCACTGTGCTCTCCTCAGGCGGCAGCAGGGCCGGCAGAGGTGACTGCCCCGCCAGCACGGACCCCCAGCCCCCTCCACTGCACAGTGGCACCACTGATGAGCTCACCCATCCTCCCCCACCACTCTTCTGGGGATTAAGATTTTGCCTAATTGTATATATACCTGCTCCTGTGAAATTATCTGAATTGCAAAACAACCAAACTAAAGCAAAAAAATTACCATCCTTCTTTTCTAGATTTCTCCCCCCCCATTAACAGGGGTCATTCCTCAGCACCAAGCGAGGAGACAGAGGACAGCAGGAGGCAGATCTCTGCGTGTGGAGGTGTGGCCCCTTCGATAGACAGGTTTCCACTAGAATTGTTCATAAAACTTGCACAGCACTGGGGGCAGCTTTGTGACATTCCTGGGGTATTTAACATTATTGATCTTTTTTGACAAATGAGTAATGTAACATGTTCATTACCATTAATCATCCTTTTTCTAATTCAGGTAAACAAGGGGTAGTTTCGTTCATGCTCAGCTAATATCTATTTTCGTAATTATTTTTACAAGGATCCTGTTTGATGAAATTCAAATATGTATTTATTTGGAAGAAAAATATTGATTCTTTTTTCATTTTAGCAAAGTATTCCATAAAGGATCAGCTTTCCTAGCTGTGCTATTAAAAACCAAAAAACAAATATGCTATTATGCCTTAGAACTACATTTTAAAACTGGGTCTGCTGTTTTTGGCTCTATTAGCATGGAATTCAACAGTTAGCTTCACAACAACGCCGGGTGGAGAAAAATCACATTCCCATCCCCTCACTTGCCTTTGGCAGCTGGGTTGTTATTAGACGTGATTAAAAACTCCATATGTTCCCATCACCCGAGCGATCAGCTCGTGGGCTGCCCAGTGCATACGCTGCTCCCAGAAGGTCCTGCTTTTCTCAGCAGGTGTTTGCTGTGGGTGTGAGCTGAGAGGACCGCGCGGAGACCGGCTGTGGCACCGGCTTCTGCCTGCCTTTCCACCGGGAAGGAACATTGCAGTTCCCCTGCCCTTTCCCCAAGTCACCAGCATCCTCTTTCCCAGGCACGTCAACCACCCTGAAGGGGACAAAGAAGCATGAAGATTGCTGTTTTCCCAACATATCTTTCCTATTCTGATACATTTCAATAACGTTAACAGTATCTCCTCATTATCTGCTCCAAATCTCTCTAGTTAGAAGTGTCAAGAGTTGGTAATTGTACTTCTCATGCTGCGGTTAGCTGGCTCCTTCGGAAACCCTTCATCTCCTTATGCTGGCTTTGCTGCCTTTTCACATCTCCTTTCAGTGGTGACTCTGGGCCTGCTCCCACTGGCTTTTAAAGACAGGCTGGTGGATTTTGAGCTGGGCTAGTTCTTTTTCACAGTGATTGTAGGCAGGACTACTGCAAGCTGAAGCCCAGCATTTCCAGCCCTGATGTTGCCTGGCTCTCCCAGGAACTCTTGTGCCCCTCTGCCGACAGCTGCGATGTTACAGCACGAGCAGTATTTCCCATGCCCCTGCCTTTCTAGAGTTTGCAGCAACACCATTGTAAGAAAGGACAAAGGTGATGATACTGCTATTTTCCCTATTATTATTTTAGTGCTCTGATGCTGTTCTGCACGTATTGTACTGACAGGCTCACCACAGAGCAATTTAAATAGAGATGTAAAGCACATTTATTTCTCCTAATGAACATACCAATAATGCTCTTGCAGCGATGACTGTTTCCTGAAACCAACAAACCCTGAAATAATATTGACAGGACCAATTGCTTGAAACTTCGTAGAAACAGTGTATATTGAAGATACAAGAAGTCACACTAATAGGAATCCTGTAAGGCAAATGACTCCACAGAGGATAAAAGGTATGAAAAAAGCTCACTTGTGTTTTAAAAACACAGCTTCAAGAATTTATCATGTCATTTAAAAGACTGAATAGAGGTAAATATCAAGATTTTTTTAGGGAACAAAAAGGAACTATTACTAAAGTGTACCATTAGATAACTCAGAACCATCATTTCGGTTTTCAACAACAGCCTCAGTTTCCAATAATCACAATACCTAGTCCTAAGAATGTTTTTTGCTAAAGGGTTCAACGAAATTCCTTCTTATGCCTCTGAATGCAAAAAAAAGGTGAAATTAGCAACTCTGTTCTTCTTAGCCCTCTTGAGAACACGTGAAAAGAGTGGTTGGTGGAAAGTGAATTTAAAATTCATGTACTCATTACTGACATAAAATCTGTTATTACCTAGTTCTAGTATAAAATCCTGATTATGATGGAATCACTGTAAAAAAATCCACTGTTAAACACAAACTCAGTTAGCTAAAGTGTGTATTAATAAATATGTGCCATAGTCTCACACCATTTTCTAGTAAAACGAAGATTTTTAGGGCACATGAAGAAGGTCTCCTCCACTGCCTAACCCCTCTCCACTGTCTGATTTTTACACCACACAGTGATATTAGAATGAGAAAAAGCAGCTTACTGCTACTTCTTGGGCCCTTGAATATCTGATGGCTGGTTCAGAGAGAAATAAGTTTAAAAGTGAATCATTTCAGAGGGAAAAAAGCTAATAGATGATAGCTCTGAAATGGATCAGCTAGTCAAGAGAAAACTGGGGCTTCACCAACCTTCAGATACCTCCTACAAGATGATGTCAGGGGAGTTTCAGGGATATTGCCTTGAAAATTAAGCTACAAAGAGAATGACTGAGTAGTAAATATAGAAAAGGTGGCAACTGAGGCAAGGCATAAAAGAAATTGACGTGTCAAATAGTCAGGGGGCTGATAAGGAGTGATACAGGGAAGCTGTCCCTGACAGCTGAACTGGTCCACGCAGGTAGACTGGAAGAGATGGAGGCCACACAGCTCCTCTCCTTTTCTTGCTTGCTATTGTATCAGGGACTCCAAATTTTACTACTCTTGTTTGGTTACGGCAGAGACTGGAAATAAGAACCCCAAATCATGAAACTGCCCTTAGAAAATGCTTTCGTTCTTGTGTCTGTTTTAACCCACAGCACTAAGGGTCACTTTGGTCCTTAGGCACAAATGTGTAACTTTTCAAGAACAGAATTCATCTAAGAGGATCAGGTGGCTGGACAATATTTTTGCTTATCCCACTTTTCAGGCATGGCAAAATAAGGAAGAAAAGAGCAGGTCTCTTCTTCCGCCTATGTTATAGCAGTCTGCTAATTAACAAAGTACTGAATAATTCCAGTCAGTTTTTTTAACATCTAGGTTGTTGTACTTTCCTCATCTAATATCATCGACTTGCTTTTTTCATTGTCATTAATATCTGCCTATGACTGTAGATAGGTAAGTAATTGCTATACATCATATTCACTTTCTTACATGATTATCCTCTAGAGACCTTAATTTTATTTGCAACAGCTTTCTGTCTTTTCACGAAGCAAAGGAATGTATAGATAGTGTAAAGCTATAGGTGAAATTGAGATATATGGCATCTCTGTTAAAACATTCCCTGATTGTCTCAGGTTACCTGCTGGCTCCATTACAACCTTTCAAAAATAAGAAATCAAAGACTAGGGAAATGTTCTCAGCTTTGTAGTGTTCATAGTGGGCTTCTTTGCAGCTTCAGAGAAGCTGCAACATTTTAGCAGTTCCTATCACTGACCTTCCCTATATTTTTTTGCAGGTTCAGCTTGAAGTTTGCTTGCTTTGATATAAATCATTGCAAAGTTGCATCACCATGGAGCAAAAACACACTACAGACTGTAACAGAAGCAGCTGATAACCTGGGCTTTGGCTGATTATTATTCTTTGCCTTGATAGAGGAAGGTACCTCGAAACTTAAAACTCCCCAGCATAGGATCCTCAGGTCTGAGTAGCTTATCAAGTTATTATTTTTAAAATACTAACACACTGGTAACCATGATAGAATTGCCAGAATACAAACAAATTCTGTTTGGAAAAAAAGTTAATTGAAAACTTTATGTATTGATGTGTTCTCCTGTTATTCTTCTCATTCTTTCTGTTTTTAATGCAGCTGAGCCAAAGGTTTCAGGGTTGTTTAGAAAGCGACTTGTAGAGATTTCTGGGGTCATGTATATATTCTTCAGTGCTTGTTTTCCTTCTAGGGTGCTGCTCAATAGTGCGTGTAACTTCAACAGTTTACAGTCTGTTTATTTAATATTCCTGAAGAAAGAAACTTCAAAAGAAGAATAGGATTATGTGCCTGACATGTTTCCTCCACAGAGTACAACTCACTTTGCTATTATTGCAGTTACAGCAGCCAGACTTCCAAACCCAGATCTTGCTTATATGAATTTGTAATAATTATATGCAGCTTATGACAGCCTCTTTTTCAGATTTGCTTTTCCAAGCAGCCCTGTTGCAATTAAAATTGCAACCCAGATCCATTTCTGCAGGGAAATTTAAACAAAAAAAATAATGAATAAAGGAAGATTTCTTATACATAATCGTTTATACTCCTTAAACTCACACCGTTGATTGCTGACCTCTGAAAGGTGGAGAAAGTACCTGTCCCCTGAGTAGATACCAGAGCCTAGACTTTGTCTATTGTGACTTGGTATTCAAATAGCAGATCATTATTTTTTCTTCCCACACAATAATTCTCAGATGTGTTAACCAGCGAAGAGAGAAAATTGGATGTATTGTGTATTATGGAAAAAAGACCTGGCGTAGAGCTAAGACAGAGGATAAACATTCAAGGGAGTAAAAAGGTTCTTAAACATTTCCTTGATTTCTCTTTTGTTAGTTTATATTTGTGCCTGTGAAGACAAACTTTGCACTAGTTTCTGAGATGTGTAACTTCTACATAGTGCAAGGAATTTCAATTTGAATAATAATCACCAGTGACTAGCTCTTTCCAGTGGGTTAAGAGTGATTTCAGATACTTAAAATCACCAGAAAAACTTAACAGTCAGTATCATGAAAATTCTGAATTTTTAGCCAGGATCTCTGTCCAGTAGGACGAGTGTACCTGAAGCTTGCTGCTACCCAAAAGTACATTTGGGCACATAGGTAGGTGCCATTAGACAGAGCTTCTGCAGCTTGAGCATAGGATCACTACTGACCTTAAAAATCACAAGAAGTGGTCCCCATTCTTGCCAAGCAACCAGACTTTTACCTTCTACAGGCTATTGACAAATGCTTTCACGTCAGGTTGTGTGGAATGTAATAATGGGATTTCCTAAAATAATTTCCTCCTGATCGTGTGCATCTAATTGCAGCTCTGCAGAAACTTCAGAACAAGATTGTGTAGTTATTGCTATTCATACTCCTGTCACATACATGGGTCCATGTCATAGATTGGTGAGCCGCTGTGCTTGGCATTGTATGATCCAAGGGAAAAGCAGTTTCTCATGAGAATCTCATGAGAAAAAGCTCGTTCAGTGGTCCTCCCTGCTTAATATTTTCAGCAGAAAAGTCGTAGTGCTCCAAATACCCAAATGACAAAAAAGTAAAGTCAGGTTTTGAGTCAAATTCCACATTCCACCCTCATGAATTCTCCTCCCCCCACACCCTCAAAACACTAAGACACATGAAAGGAGAATCCTTAGAAAGCTTAGTAGGAGAAAACTCCTTCAGCAATTGTCTGGGAACACAAAATTCAAATGAGAAGTGGGAGACTCAGTTTAGATGAATACAGATTCCCACACAAATGTCACTGCCTAGATAGGTGAAAACCTTGAGTCTCTGAGCAGATACAGCAAGCATCAAAAGCCCAAGCTTTACTTGCTCCCGGGGCTGAGCTGTAGGGAACACCTACGCATTACAAAATCGTTTTGATTTCCTCTTTCCCTTTCCCACTCCTCTGTAAGGGTACTTTGCTCATTCAGGCCAGCTCTGATCCTTTTTTCTCTTATTCTCTGTCCTCTTTTGGCTTCTGGGCATCTTTAATATGCACAACAAAGTGTCAGTTTCATTACCAGCAATCTGTAGTCAAGGATATCAAATTTGTGTAAATTCCACAGCATTGCACAATGTTTCCATTTAACCTGAATGAAATTCAAGTGCAAATGAGGTGTTAGTCATTCATGAATAGAACCCTTAATGTGTAGACATGTCTTTTTAAGGTGAATTTAGTACTTGGAAAAAGGTGCCAAATTGACAACACTGAAAACTGAAGTCCTCTATGAATTCTTGTAAAAGGGATGATGGGGGAAGGCAAGCCACACTGCTGCATATAAGCCTGCTGATAACTAGCACTACAGATGGAAAGATAATTCAAATATTGTGTCCCTTTAAGGCTTCACTCTCTGTAGAGAGAGTATTAGTCCCTACACGAATCTAGTGGGTTTTGTGACACAAAATTTCAGGGTATGGAAAAACTGAGAAATGCAGAGCTCCAAATCATTTCACTTAAGGCACTCTGTAATGAGTTCTAATCAACTTTGAACACCTAGGGGTGAAATTCCCCCTCCTTTCCATAGATGGGTTTTTGTTATACTCCCAGGACAGTCTCCAATTTGTTATGGTTAAACAAGTGATACCATCCCCAACTAACGAAAATGATTGGAAGTACTAGAAATAAGTATTACGGAAAAGGTTGAAACAGTACTTTCATATTGAAAATACCCAAGACTGCTTTTTAAACAAATACATAATCCTGCAATGCAAATGCCAGGTGACACCCAGCCACCGGATAGGTACTGACTGGCCACAGAAAGAAAGATCTTTCACTCACTTATTGAGCGAATGTGGCAAATCCCATCCTGCAGTTTCTCACCTGTAAAGCGTAGGCTGTAACTAGCCCTAGCTCAAAGTGATTTGACATGTATGAAGAAAAGGTTGTACACAAGAACAACATATTTTCTCTAAATGCCTTCTATACCACCTACACTGAGGCAAAACACAGTTCTGCATTTACAAAATATAGGATGTTGAGGATGAAGACTGACTGCCAAGAATTGCAGAGGGACCTTACAAGGCTGCATGGCTGGTCAATAAAATGGTAGACGAAATTCACTATGAATAAAGAAAGACTGATGCACACGGGAAGAAGTCTTAACTTCAAATATGAGTGAATAGGTTCTGAACTGACAATTGTAATTCAGCAATAAGAATACACAATAGATCTAAGGAAGAATTAGGTCAGTGCTCATTATCAGTCAAAGCAGCAAATAAACTGTTATGAATTTTTAGGAAGGAATAGAAATAAAACAAAAGCAAACACTGTACCTTTGAATAAATCTATGATTCACCCACATTTTGAATAGTTCTGCAGCTCTGGTCTCGTTTCAAAAAGGATATGGTCAAACCAGAAAAGGCCAATAAGGATAATGCACATCTGTACAAAGAACTGGGTATGCGAGGACACCTCAGCTTGGAAAAGAAAACTAAGAGAGAACGCACAAGTCTAACCATAAGCAGCCAGAAAAGAGTGAAAGGGCATTGATTCCCATGGCATCAGTTTTTCGCCAGCTCTCCCAGTACAGAAATGTAGGAGGCAACAAACAAAATGCGGTTAGAGAAGGAAAGTTTGAGCACTGGTGAGTAGACCTGTGGAACTCTCTGCCAAAGGCTGCCAGGGATGCACAGAGGATGCAAAGGAACACTGGGTAAATGCACACGGAAGACTATCTTTGAAGTTTACTACAAGAAACACATCCAGCTCAGGAAATAGCCTGAGCTGAAAACTGTTGGGGGCTGAGGAGCACAAGTGGTACCTTTGTCTGACTGGGCATCCACTGTCAGAGGCAGGACGCTGGACTAGGTGAGTCTTAACCTGACCCAATAGGACTATTTCTATGTTCTTGTGTTGCTGTCTTTACCTCACAGCATGTAGTTATAACTTTCCAATAGCTGAGCGCAGATAACTTAAACCTATAAACCAGGTAGCTTTGCTGGTACTGACTGCAATATCTGTCCATCCAACCCTATGGTGCTTCTTAAGTGAGCCTTGACACTTACCTACACTGAGTGTCCCATGGAAATACAAGCGTATGCGTGCGTGTCTGTGTACTGGGATGAGTAGGGGAGGGGTCACCCACAACTTCACCACCATGCAGCTATCACAAGTGATCTGACCCATTCCCATTTACTCTCGTTATTTCTGTGGATTAGTATGAACAGAGGCAGGAAAAGGTTTCAGCACAAACTCGAATATGGCCAAGCAAGAACAGGAGGAGACTGTGAAGAAAAGTCTTCAGCAGCCTAGGTTGGCACAACATCTCAGTAAAAGACAGCACCCCAGGACAGTCATCCCCAGAACAGCTATTTACAATCAACACAGCTTGCCAAAAATGCAGCACTGCTGACTTTTAGCATACGCACTGATGTACCGTGCCCCAAGCCTCACTTCCAAAGTACACAACTAACTTCTACAAAACCAATAGTCCCGAGTCTCCCTTATCGCATCAAACCATGCACTGTAAGAACATCATGTTACTCCAAAGTTTTTTTTTTTTAAGATATATGTGGTTTTTAAATAAAAATCTCCATTAAACATTCACTTACTTCCTGGCTTGTTTTCTTCTTCCTCAGTGCTCCCTCCTTTGGATAACTCTAAGGGCTGCAGAGAGATAGATAGAGTAATTGTCATTTTAAAATGAACATTAAAATGAATATGGAGGTTCCCATCTTCCATACCTTGACACATTTGCTCACAGCTGCCATGGAGTGCCTCATGGATTTGTGGATCATCTTTGTATGTGGGCCACGATGCTCCACAAGGACAAAGATGGTGCAAAACTTCACACAACTCCCTGGGCCTCCTCCTGCTTCTGTGGACTGTGGAATGAGATAGGGAAGAATTATCACTGCCCTCTGAAGTGGCCAAAACCATATTTTTCATGCAGTGGCAAATGAACCCATGTAATTGCAGCAGAATGAGACTATTGGTAACTCTCAGCCCTGCTAAGCAGTAAGCATTGCAGGACTGCGCCCCACATTTGCATCATCTCTGATTCTTACTATTTTCTACAGAAGTAGCTCAGTAAAACTGAACTTCATAGAAATCTTAATAGAAGTTATATCCATGTTAAAATGTTACAGTAAAAGCATATTTGGTCAATTTACAATATTTCAGTTCTATTGGTTTGAGAAGAACAGGACTGAAGTATTACATGCAGCATGAATAAGTGTTAAAATTTGGTTGTCCAAAAATCCTGAGCCTCCAAAATTGCTTTGGAACCACCTGGTTTAGAAGCATTGCTGTTATTTTGTCATTTCCACCTGTTGAGCTGAACCTGACAGGGAGCAAATGCAGGTGCCCAGTCTGCCCAGCCCCTGGGGTTTGCCCCTTCTGCAGCACCTGCATGCTAATTCCTTCTGGGACTGAAGGCCTTATAATGTTGCCAAAAAGTTTAACCTCAATAAAAGCTATGTGCCAGCCTAGTTTTTAAAAGGCTCTAAATAAACTTTCACACCTCCCAAAAGACAGGGGAGACCAGATTAATAGTTAGCCTTTGTGACTAGGCTAACTTTTCCTCAGTTTAAAAATGACAGGACTTGGTTTGTACTTATTATTTCAGAACCTTGTCACCCATCACTCATTTCACTTTCTCGTACACCAGAAGTTTTCCATATCCAGCAGAGACTCTCTCTGGATCCTTTGCTGCTGCTTTGAATTAATTCTTAAATTAGTTCCTGCCTGCTCCTCTTTTAAATTTTAGGTGAGGAAGGAGACGCGATTCCAGCTAGTACTCAAGGCAAAAACTTCGTGTGACCATTTGGAACTCTCACCCAATTATCATAATCATACTTTCTAATTTTTTTAATAAAACTAAAAATCCATATCTAAACAAAAGCTTTATTCCTCTATCAGAAATGAAACTTTATTCATAGTTATTAACCATTATAGCAGACATACCCCTTATATAAATATCTATAAAGTAATGAGTCTTTCCTGGAATAAGATGCATATTAATTAGATCCTACAGCACTTGAGAGACTTTGGTTCAATTCCCACCAGTAAGGTCAGGAAATGCATCCACAGTAGTTAGCAGCTAGTTTCAAAATCTCAATGCACCGAGCACGATGGGGTCATTCAGTGGAGCAGGTACCCCAAGGGAAGGGTAAAACAAGAGCCAGGGATTATTTCACAGCACTGAACTGGTACACTGCAGGAGTGACGGACTTTCCTTTCAGAGCAGAAAAGCTTGCCAGCATACTGTCCTTATTGCCCACTCTCATTATGAAGAATGTAGCATGTGAAGCAATTAATTGGATGATATGGGCTGGAAAAAGCTAAGAAAATTGTGTGCGTGCATGTGTGTATATACGGGGGGGAGACACTAATATAATATACGAGGACAACACTAACATACCCACACTAAAACAGCCCTGCACAGTTAGATATAGGACCATCTCCATGAGACGTTGAAGCTCCGGTGCCGAGTAGGGTAAAATAATGCAAAAAGCCTTCTACCCACTTGAATTTTAAATTCAGATGATGATTCACTATTATGGAAAGATGGATTAAATATCTCATCTTTGCCCATGGACTGCTAATGAACCAGGCTCTAAACACTAGAAGACTTTACACAGAATATGGAATTTCCATGGGAACGAGATTCTCTGAACACCTCCATGCTCTCAGGACGGGGGGGTGGTGGTGTTAATATATATTTCTGTTATTCTACCAGTCATGACAAAGCAAACTGATAGGAATATGCTCTGTAATCTTTGAATTTTGTTTTCTTTCCATTTTGAATTACAGCACATACATGGAGCAAACATAAATTATTCTTACAGTAGATTTTAGAAAGTTTTAAGAATCAATAACTTTTGTTTTTAATGGAAGATAAAATTCTCCTGAGGAACTCATGGCTGCAAAGACTGGAGAGAAAAATTGCTTACCAGGCTAAAAAGTAAAATTATTATTTATGCCAATAGGAAAAATTCTCTGATAATTTTTCACTACCTAAGTAGTTGTCTAAAAAAAATCCCAAGCCAATGAACGCTCTCAATGTTTAATAGTACAAAACATATGCTAGAAACAACAGAGTTAGGGAGATAATCTTTCCTCATGGGAAAACTACTCCATTACACTCCTTATAGGGGTGCTACACTTTCCTCTGAAGCATCTGGTGCTGGCTGCATTTAGAGACAGGATACTAGGCTATCATGACCTTTGGTCTGCTCTGGCATGGCAGTTCATGTGGTCTTAGATTGCAGGCTGCACTAGTGTATTATTTGAATGAATTCAGTGTTGTATATCAACACAAATCATTTATAGGCAAATCTTTTTCTTCATGGGTAATCAGAAATTTTAGAAAACGCAACATTTGATCTTGCAGGCAGTAGATGAGTAGTATGTTTTTAAATTATAAACACAATCATGCAGACATGTTATTCAAGACCATATCTGTACGTGTGCACATCTCCTTGCATGTGTGTTACACAACATGCAAGTGAGAACCATTTGCTCTGCAAGCACAGAATACTGCTATTAAGCTCTGGGTAGCCTGGAGAGCTGGATCTTGTTCAAAGCATTCTCCAGGACGACGGTGGCTGTTTCACCATGGTGCATTATACTGGCTCTTCCATTACACTTACTGAATCTGACTTAAAGAAATAGGAATCCACACTCTGAGTGAAAAAGAGCATAACTAACACATGGCACTTTTTTTCTTCATATGCATCTTAGGTTTGTTGCTGCTGCTATCTTGAATATCTACATGGCTCTGAGGGCAGAGAGCTAAGGGCATGGGGGTCCAGGAGGTTTTCTCCTCAGTCCTGCCAGTGAGGGAAGTCGGCTTGAGGAGGAGTGGAGGGATCCTGTGGGTCGACAACTGGTTGCATGGCTGGAGCTGACAAGAGGGCTGTGGCTTTTACAACCACAGGACCCTCATGAAGGACAGAGGACTGCTAGGAATAGATGGGATCCAGATGGGGCAAAAGCATCTCTACCAGCAGGCAAACATCCATGGGACCTGATAGGATGCACCCACAAGTGCTGAGGGACCTGACCGATGTCATTGCAAGGCCACTCTCTATTGTCTTTGAAAGGTCACTGTGTGTTCCTGAGGACTTGAAGAAAGCAAGTGTCACTCCTATCTTTAAGATAGAAGAAGAAGGAGAATCCAGGGAACAACAGGGCAGATCAGCCTCACCTCAATCCACATAAAGGTGAGGGAACAAATAAACCCGGAAACCTGGTGGTCAACAAGTTGAATATAAGCCAAAAATCCTCCTTTGCAGCAAAGAAAACCACCAATGCCAAGGGCTGCATTAGGAACATTACCAGCAGGTTGAGCAAGGTGATCCTTCACCTCTACTCAGCCCTGGTGAGAAATATGTGGAGTGCTAGGTCCAGTCTTGGTCTTCCCAGTACAAGAAACATATGGACTTAGTGAAGCAAGTACAGCAAAGAGACAAGAACATGATTAAGGCACTGGAGCATCTTTCATACGAGGAGAGGCTGAGCGAGCTGGGGGTGTTCAGCCTGGAGAACAGAAGGCTTGGGGGGTCTTATCAATGTGCATAAATACCTGGGGGGGAGTGGGGGTGTGTGTGGGTGTCTGGGGGTAGTAGAGAAGATGGAGCCAGACTCTTCTCAGCGGTATTTTGTGGAAGAAACAACAGACACCAAGTGAAATACAGGAAATTCCATCTAAACATAAGAAAATGCTTTTTGGAGGATGATCAAACAATGGAGGAGGTTGCCCAGAGAGGTTGTGGAATCGCCATCCTTGGAGATACTCAAAACCCAACTGGGCATGACTCCTGGCAACCTGCTCTAGATGACCCTGCTTGAGCAGGACGGTGGACTAGACGATCTCCAGAGATCTGCCAACCTCAGCCATTCTGGGATACTATGAATTACAGTCCCTCTGAAAAATTCCTCCCCAGTAGTCATCAATTACACAATGATTTCTCTTTCTTCAGTATGTAAGTTATTTGCAGCACAGTGGGACGGAACTTTTTCCATACCTATACTCCTATCACTGCCATCCCGTATTCTTTTTAAGGGTGATCTGCTTTACTTGAACACATTTTCCCTGCCATAGAGTCAGAGGAAAGTCACTACAGCTTGTGCTTATGCACAAGAATATAACAGCTCTTGATTATGCTGAGTCTTGGGTTGTGAATCACTGGGAAGATTTTCAACATCCAGCAGCTAAATGTGTTAGCCATGACATTTCTGAAGTTCTATTTTTATACATGCACCAGAAAAAAACCCACTTTATATCTGTTCTTTACCACAATATTTGTTTAACTACAGCTTTAATGCTACCACTATATGCTGCAGCACATTCTTACAGCTACAGTTTTACAAGCTATACATATTATAGTTTTCAGAGCTAGACCTCTTTATCCAGGAATTTTTACTCCTAATGAGAAAATAATCTACAAGCAGCATTCTTACATCTCCCATAACCTCTTTGCTGTTAAGAGGTTTGTTTAAAATTTTCTTCACAGGACAAAACACAATTCATATCTGGTTATTGTGCTAATGAAATCTCTTTCTCCTCCTTACAGAGCCCTTATCTGAGATGTTAAATTTTAACTCACTTAAGTTATAAATACTATGTGAATTAGTAGTCAACATTGTTTGGAAGGTTTTTTAATTGGCCTACAGGGAGACTTTCTGTATATATTAAACAGATCATGTGTCTGAATTGCAGCTAACCCACCTTTACATTTCCTGTGCACACATTAAACTCAAAACTCTTTAATATTTTCTTAAAAGTATTTGGGTTTATTGTTCAAGTTAGGAAATGACTGTTAGCAGCCAACGTAAACCAAGATTACTGATTGGTCCTCAGTGATGTCATACCAGTGTCATAATGCCCAATAAATAAATAGGTTTGGCTGTTCTTCTTATTTTTATTTATAAATTCTGTTTCATAACAGCAGTAAGATGCTCCAGGCCATGCAGTTCTTGGGGATTATTGCACTTGTCAGGTGTTTAAAATCACTCAGTCCTCTGCCTGTGCCTTATAATACCACTGGAGGCATATAATCAACCAGAAATGCACTGCCTGGAGTGCCTTAATGCTTTATTATGACATATCTAACTTTCAAAATAAATTATTTATTTGGAAGCTTGGAAGTGTCATAATGATATCCAATCAGTAGCTGAGAAATATATATGAAATCAGGACAACACATCAGAAAGAGAAAGACAGAGGATAGAAAAAAATGCCAGTTCATCAGTCATCCCAGACCAAAACAATGCGTGTGTATGCCTATAGACATAGCTGTGTGTGTATACAACTAGTGGATGCATTTCTATTTGTGCATAGATTTATATCTAGAGAGAACCACACAATATATGCATTTATATGTCCATAACTTATTGTTCATATAAACCATGGACAGTCTGTATTGAGTTAATATCCTAAATTAAAAAAATAAGTTGGCTAAATAAATGTTAATAACTTAAGCCTCCTATTAAACAGAAATTTAGGACATTCTGTACTTACTCAGTTAAGTCATTCCATATTTAAGAATCAGCTTCTGTATTTCATGGAAAGGAAGCCTAGCTACATCAGTTGACATTACAAATTGCATTTTACATCATTATCCTTACAATCACTAAACCACACACATTATTCAAAACTGAATTTTAAAAGCAAAACAGAAGAAAACAATGCTATTTTCTAAAAAAAAAATCCCCAAAAGCCAAACTAACATATCAACTGTACGACAACCAGAGAAATTCAATACTCTGGGGTTTAAATTTCTAAATTAAATTCCAATTTGTAAATTATTATGTGGAAATAAGGAACTCTACTTAGGCAATTGTGCTAAATAACAGCGCAAACCCTGCAGGGGACCAAATTATCTTTTAGTGAGGGAATATGAAAAGTTTTTTGGAAAAGGGCCAGTTTTAAGTAGGGGGTGTTTAAAGCCTTGGGAGTTACTGTAGCAATAGAAAAGATTAATAATTTGCACATGTGAGACTCCTGGCAAGCAGGACGCAGCTGTAAAGAATTAACCCCTCCTGAGAGACATAAAAACATGGAGCAGCTGAGAAGAAAAGGGGTGAGGGGAGAATGCAAAAGTATGCGGAGTACAGATGTCCTAGAAGAGAAAAACATGTAAAGTAGGGTTGGAGAATGTACAGAGATTTTATTATTTTGGGGGGGGGGGAGGGGATCTTCTTCACAAATTGTGGGTATATGGGAAAAAATGAAATACCAGCAGAAGTCAAAACTAATTCTCTGTTACTGCCAGTAAGTGCAGCTAATCTGAATAAAAACCTGAAAGCCCACAAGTCTTTATTGAAAGGACGCTCTCAAAGTGATCTGGCCTAAAACTAGACCAAGCGGGCTTTGTTTTGGTGTTCATGCATGCCTGCCTCCGCTCTGCGTGCTGACTCCATCATTCTTGTATGCGGGCAGGGTGCTGAAATACAGAAGATGCTTGCTGAAGTGATTGGAGGGCAGGCTCTCATACACACAGAAATCGAGCAAGCAAAGCAGATCTGGGGGTGAAGCATTGTGTGATTGTGGGTCTGTAACTGTGGAGAAACCCAGCTCCTGGTATTTGTTCTTCCTGGCTGCCTACCAGATTAATTTCTATTGTGAGGGTCCAATTTTGCAGCTGCTCAGCACGGCAGAACTGCACCCCTCCCCCAGCCAAATTCAATAGGGCCGGTGCATGGGCAACAGCATGGTTGCACCCTAACTCAGATGATAACTCTTTTATAGTCTGGTAGAAGGCCAAAGCAATCCAATTTTTAGGTTGTATTAGAAATCTGAGACTATTACCCTTCAAAAGGAGAAATTAGGCTTTAGAGAGGTGAACTATGTAATCCTTCTGCTGATCTTTATTTGCTGAGTATTTTTTTTTCTCTTTGGAAAAACAAATTGGTAAAGAGAATGTTTGAAGTGATCATTAACAGAGAGAAACAATTGAGATGTTTATTCAGATTAAGTCACAGACAGCAACATCCTTTTCTATTAACAGAAAGAAGTGGTCTTGAAAGTAATGGATCTTTAAATGTTACATGGATTATCTAGAATCCAGACAATGGATTTCTTTTTTTTTCCCTGTTTAATAAGAAGAAACTTAAATAGATTACTTTCTTAGGTTTATTGTGTTTAGATTTAATAACAAGCCCCAATCTCTTATATGAACTAAAGTAGATTCTATTATAAAAAGAGAAAACTAAAAACAATACACTTTTAACATAATAACTGTTTCAGCAGAGTACTTTTCAAGTAAGAACATTCAAAGGGGCCTTTGGAGGCCTCAGGAGAATAGGAGTAATAGGTACAGGAGATGAATATGGTTCCTTGCTTTCCATGCTTGTTCTCCAACAAATAGAGTATATTAAAATTGCTCAAGTGTTTAATGGTCCCTCAGATTTCACGACTCTGTCCTCTCCCTCTTCTCCTCCCACGACTCCAATCGTGCATTCATGCACTTTCAACAGATCTTCCCTATTCCTTTCTCTCTACATTTTCCTGTGTGGTTCCCACAGGATTTGATGCACGCTCTCCCTCACTCCTCTCTGAGGCCCTCCCTGTGTGGAGAAGCCCACCAGAACACAAACTCAGGCTTCGCTGCTTTGCAATGTCACAGCTCTACCACCCTGCTCCAGACTCATCTCTTGCCATTCAGACTAAAATCTCTGTCTTCTCATTAAGTCATAGTTCAAAAACCATTTGCACTGTCACAAGGCAAGACCTCTGCCGACTCGGGCAGTGCTGTACTTCTCTCACTCCCAGCCATTCCTTTCTTTCCCTTCTCCTGGGCACAGAAAAGCATGCAGACAGCCAAATGTTTGATCACGGATTGATCTGGGCCAAAACTGAAGTTGTTTAGCTAGGCACCAGGAAAAGGTGGAGCACACGGCTACGGGCAGAGTTTTGGAAGCAGTGCTGGCTGCATTGGTGTAAAACATGCATGGAACTGCAGTGCGATGCATCCATACACAGTAAGTTTTAATCCGCTCCCATAAATAATCTGCTTTCTCAGATGTTCTAGTCCACAGGGTGACCCTGTCACTCACACCAATTAGGTGGACACCAGCTCACATCAATACTTTTGTATTGAAGCTACAATGAGGTCTGGCAGATTCCTTTTATGTATTGCATCTTAAACATGGTCTTTTATCCCCATATATTTAACAATGTATGTAAAACTTCATCTTAATCACTGCACCTTGTCTTTCTGTGGTGGAAGCAAATGTGACCTTTTCTGCTTTTCATTAAGAAGGATGTTGCAGGGATCCTAATTCCTCACATCAACTTTTTCTTTCCTCCCTCCAGTAACTTCTCCTTCTCTGACACAAAAAGCCAAAGCAACTTGCTTGTGTTGCCTTCACCTTTGCTAAGGCTAAGTCTTTCACAAGTCCACCTCCAACCTACCAATCCCTCTTTCAATAACAACTTCTGTCAGAGATCCCTCTTCTTTCTTCCAAGCCATCCTCCTGTTCAGTACTAGCCGGCTGAAAGTGCCACACAGCTCCCCTGTCTTTTGCTTGCAGATATTTCCATAAACCTTACCTTTCCTTGGCATCATGTCCATATGCCAATTGGTGGGTTGAGGTCGCTACCTGTCATGCTGATTACCATTGTGTCCTTATACTCCCACAAACGTGTCCAGTCTCTAAGACTTACACTATTCATGGTCTGTAGGCTCTTTGGGACAGGACCGTTTTGTTTTGTGTTTGTATGAATAACAGTATAGGCTAAGTTATAGAGGCTGCTACAGATGCAATCTATGCAATGTAGATACAGCAAATTGCAACTTGGCTGTATTTTAAGTGGAGAAAGATTTTTGTGACAGAATAAACCTACAGTTCAGCTTGGTCAACGGGCATTGAACCACCACCCATCTTTGCACAGTCCCCACCCTTGCTACAAGATTATATATTGGGCTCTAAACAGATGTCCACAAACTATTCTAAAAGACTAAAATGTTTTGGGCTCATTTACCTTAAACATAGCAGTTAGCCAGGATACTTCCAGTAGCTTCTGTTTGCAGGAAATAAACCTACAGTTCAGCTTGGTCAACGGGCATTGAACCACCACCCATCTTTGCACAGTCCCCACCCTTGCTACAAGATTATATATTGGGCTCTAAACAGATGTCCACAAACTATTCTAAAAGACTAAAATGTTTTGGGCTCATTTACCTTAAACATAGCAGTTAGCCAGGATACTTCCAGTAGCTTCTGTTTGCAGGAAAAAAATAATCATATATGCATTTTGAAATTGAATCATTTGTTCAACTATGTAAATCAATATCATTGCCACTATAAACTAAGAAACAAGAACTATTCAACAAAAACTAATCTAGACCTTGGTTTTACAGTGCATCTATTTAAAACATGCTGAGTATTTTTACATCCTTTCTATTGACTAGAGATTTATCAACCAAGGCACATAGTGTATACTGTAAAATACATGCACACACACACACACATACATGTCAGCAAAATTGACAGTCAGCCTTTACTACAAGTAACATTGATGCTTTCTATTGTAAGCCCCTATTTCATTTTATTCTTAATTCACTGGACTTCTACCAAGTGATCTGAAGTTTCTCAAGTCCAATAACATTTTAGTCCTATATTTTAGAAAGTTTCAACTAAAAGAATTCACTTCCTGGGAACAGGTATCTTTGCTTAAATTAAATTTCCCAAATGTCATGTTTGAAACTCAAAAAGGTCCTTTGTCCTTTAGATCAGAAATTGGTGTGCAGGTGCTTGAAGGCGAGGGGAGGGAAATCCCTGGCAGAGATCCAGAGGTAGCCAAGTCACACACTGAAAATTACACTTTTCCTCTGACACATTCAAAAGGGCTTTTAAGAGACTGGCTGCTGGTGTCTACTTAAGTGAGAAGACTTTCAGCTCCACTGGCTCTTCTCAGCGCTGGGTAGGATGTGGCTCCACACAGTGCTGTTTGTTTCCAGATCTCCTGCCAGAGGGGATGGGGAACAGGAGACCGTGAATGGTCCCACCAAACTGGTGACAGCTTCTTCTGGCTTGACGGAAGGTGCCCAGATGTTGGAAATGGGACTTGCGCAATAATTCCTTGCCTTTCGTAGTCCTTCATATAAGGTCAGCAAAACCAGAAGTAACATTCCTTGTTTTAGAGGTCTCATGGCTCAAAGTTTGCCCAGAAACTCCTCTGGGAGAAGCATGAGGAAGTGCTTCTGACATCCTGCTGCAATGGAGATTTATATTACATACCTGCAGTAGTGTCCTCAAAACCATTTCTGGGCACTCTAGTTAGAAAGCTGGGAGGAAATTTTGGACACATCCAGTATTTAGTACCTCCTTTGGGATGTTTGTCATGTGGAAGGACCTGATGCCCTGGGAAGCCTCCTTCTACCCATGGTGATGGCAAACAGAAATCACTGTCCGGGATCTTTTCTTGCAGAGACCCAGGAGGCCACATGCCAGAGGGCCCAGTGAAGTTAGGCTGGACTCAAGCTGCAGGGGATGAGGCAGGGGATGATGTAGGCTCCTCTGGTCGCAGGCATGGGAGGCTTCTGTTTGGATGACCAATAAGAAAGTCATTGAAGAAAACAGTTCCTGGAACTGCAGAGGTTAGGCAACGAGACATTTTCTCCTCCCAGGTAAGGAGTAACATGCCATTCTCACTACTGTGATGTTTTTCATTTTATCTCGGGGGCTGAGGTAAGGACAGACAGAAATGTCTAGCTAGGAATTACTAACAGATAGGTGCCTTAAATAAAAAAATACTAACCCAATTCTTCACTTATTGAATATAAATAAAATTCACAGCTAGTAACTGCAGAGATACCAATGGAGTAGTTAATTCAGTAACCTGGCATGTCCTCCTAGCCTCCAACAATCATCCAAAGGCTTCCTAAACCAAAAATCCACAAAGATTTCTAACGACTTCTACGAGATTTTTTTTTTCTTCTATGAATTTATCTAATCATCTTTAAATCCTTTGTATTTTTTGGCCTCCGTACGTTCCATAGCAGTGAGTTGTAATACCACATCTTTTATAAAAAGGTAATTCTCTATGCTTTGCTTGTTTCAACCCTGTGCCCTAACAATTTCCTTCTGTGCACCCTGATTCTTGTACTGTGAACAAACCCTAGTTTATGCCTCTCCTGGCCAAATTTACTAAATTTCTCATGATGAAGCACATTCGACAGACTTCAAATGAATTCTGAACATTTTTCAGAACTCTCTTGATTTTTCAGCGTCATCTTCAAATCACAAAAATCATAACTGAACACACTGGTCTACTTTATTTTTAGGTTTTATCTGCATCTTAATTTCCTGGTGTTGTCAGAAAGGGACGTGCAGATATTGCAGACAGAATTCCTGCCACACAGTAATTTTGGCTGGTAATAAGTTACAGAATTTCTTTACTGACACTTTAACTCTGAAAGCAGATGTTATATATACATATATATATATACCTATGTATACAAACTGTGTAGCTCCTATTATTATATTGACATCCAGGGTACAATTGCAGCTACACAGCTTCCATTAGTTAATGCCAAAATCTCTTTACAATGCGAATACCATGCATATTTCAGATTTATGGGAGAAAAAAGCAATTTAGGTAACCATGAATTTCAAACAATCTGTGCCACAAGATACAATGACATTATAGCCACCATGACTGTAGGGAAAAAAGTGTGCTTTTTCTGCTCAGCATTCACCCAAACCATTCAGATCTTGCAATGATGCTATATTAAAACACTACATAAAGATATATGTTTAGGATTTTTTCTTCCAGATGTTGACTGCAACAACACATTCCAAAATCCGTGCATGCTCATGCCAAAAGATTGATATGATTTTTGTAAATGTGCCTCATCTTAGCCATTTACAGAATTGGGACCCAAAACACTATATTTCATTATCAGGCTGTCCAACAGAAAACTGCAAATTAAGTATCTTTAAAACTGCTCAGTCAGGTAGTATAAAGGTGCTATGCTTGCAAAGGTTTCCAGATAGACGTTTTAATTGCATTAAGTTGTGACTAAGAAATGAGGCTGGTCCTGCAGTGAATATATTATGTAAATACAAACCATTTAAACAGAAAATTATAAAAATTTATGGAAATAAAGAAATCTTTTAATTTGCACCTAGGAATGGTCCCTTTCGCAACTATGTAATAAAAGATTCATTTTAAAAATGTAAAAATAACAAAAACACTTGGGAAACAAGTAAAAAAAGTGTAAGGAACAATTTAACACCCTCTGGAAGATGAAACCAGGCCATACACTAAAGATAAGTAAGTGAAGAGATACTGTCTTAGCAAAGATGAATATAAGCATATGCTGAAGTATTTCCTGGAACAGGGTCTGGAGGCCCTAACACTTATCTGCTTGCAATTCTGATTTATTTTAAGTCACTTCTGAATAAAATCTGCCTGGATACTTCAAGAAAATAAACAAAAAATAGGAAACAAATGTCAGTTTCTGTGAATGCAAAAAAGGAATTAATAGCAATATGAGGCCCAGAGTCTAATTTAATGGACAGTAATTAGTTTCTCTTGATATGCATTTTTTAATAAAAGCTGTAATAGTTGTTTGTTGAAAGAGAGATACTTTACGCTTCGTATCTGAAATCCATTTCCTGCCAATTCATTTTCTCTCTGTAACATTGTGGGAAATGTTCTGTGAAACATCCTCTCTCTTTAAACCTTGATAAAATTCTTGACTACGTCAAATGTAATAAGTTTTAGACAAATGACTGTCATCTCCTTGAGCTGGAGAGTCTGAAGAAAGCACAGCAAGTGTGTTTATTTGCATTAAACACATGCATCTGTGTGGTGTGTGTGAGGAGCTCTAGTATGGCTGTTTTCCAGCCACTGTAAAGAGATTTTTTTCTATGTCATGTTAAAAGGCTATAAACCTTGGTGATGTCTGTCTTATGCAATTTAACTCGTTCTAATTGTACTACAAAGAGTTCTTTTGGCTTAGTCACTTCTTCAAGTCACTCTTTTCAAAAGACACATGGAAAAAACCCCTCTCATGATTATTAATAACATAGCTAGTATGGAGAAAGTCTCAGAGTAGGAAGGGAAAAATTTCTTTCAGCCCATACAGACAGAACTTAATTTTATAGTGGTTGGTAGCACTTAGTTTCATTTTCTTAAATGTTCTAGCCATTGAATAAAGAAATAATTTGAAAAGGAAATAGCATCTATAGTATTTGAACTTGCCTTTAGCATAAAATGTTTTAATGTTTTGAGTCTATCTTGGAAAACTGAAACAGACTTTACTGAATACTGGTAAGAGTTCACTTTGTAAAAGAAAAGTAGTCACTCACTGTGATCACTGTGTCTTTTTAGTATGCGGCCCAGAGGATTCAGAAAAAGATTACATTTACAATAATTAACATATATGTAAATGGAGATCATGGCTATGAATGATAAATTTTCATAGCAATTTAAACCTTGTTCAAATTAATCAACCATACAGACACTGTATTAATGAAAGGCAGCGTCACTTTAAAATGCAACATGTTAATATATATTACTGTTATCGCTGATCAAAGAATCTTTAAACATAAACCAATTAAAACAAAGTTCAATCTACATTTTTTACTGGTTTAATTCCTGCAGAATTATAAGAGTATTATAAAAATTTACGTATTTTATTCTCCTTCATATCTATTTACTAAATTGACTGTAGTACAGAATCACACAAGTAATTCTGCTACTTCATTAATATGATTGGATCTGAAAACTACCAGATTAGTTTTTCAATCTAAACATATACATAATGGCTGATTGCAAAGTGGGCAAAATGCATCCAATTTCATTCTTCATTTGCAAAACCAGCAACTTGCATCTCATCTCTCCTATTTTCAATTCAATCGCCAACAGACCAGCCACACGGGAGGTTTGAGCGACTGTTAGCAAGGGAGCTGTTTAGGAAGACTGCCTTTGTGGCACCTTCCCAACACCACCTATCTTCTAACAATAGAAAGGCTAGAGAGTTTTATGGCAATGCTAGATTTCTGCAGAGGTCATCCCAAGTACCTAAACAGGTTTTCCTTATACTTCAATTCTTGTCTCATATAACAGTCATACATATAACACTGTCATACAGCTCTGCTTCAATTCACTGGAATTTAAGTGTATTTTTCATAAATATATTTATATTGTGGCAAATTATTATTATTATTATTATTATAGAAAAACCTAGTAAAAATATATAGCACATTTCTGAATTGTAGCCTTAATGAAGACTTAGATGCTATGGTCATGAGCAGAGAATATATGCCAGGAGGGGAGTTAAAACGATTAACTGACCTCTGTTTTTTGATTCAAAAGCTATTTAAAATGTGTCTACAACACACATTAAATATCAGCAATTTGTATGTCCAAATACTGAGTTTTTCAGTAAGTGGTAGTATTGGTACAAGAGTAAGAGATAGTAAAATGGAAGTAAAATCATTAGTTTTACAAAAGAAGGAAAGACAATATACTGTTGAATTTGGAAAATGGATCCAGCTGGACATATATGTAAAGTATCCTTGTCTTTGTGGGAGCCCACACACACGTTCCCACTACTCTGACTTCAATATTAGGAACCAAACATGCAACAAAATCAGTTTACTAACTATAGGGACTATAATAATTGACCTGTTTCCTTCCTCTGTGGCAAAATGAGTGTCTGGTGCTAAATACAGCCCCTGGGAGAAGAAATACCTGTTGAAGTTTTCCAGTCACAACAAAAAAAGATAGTGCATTCCTGCAGACAAGCTTGCAGAGATGCAGCCCACACTAGTGACCATGGCAATACTTGGTGTGCAGAGTCCCACAGGAGACAGCATTTATCTTACACATTTACATTTTGCCAGAAATCTGCCCAGTCCATTGTAGCACTTAAAATACAGTAGTCTCTTGAAAGAATCCTCTGTAAAGACTCAAACTGCCCCAACTACAGAGAACCTCCCAAAATTACATGAGCTGAAACAGCTAATGGCTTCAGCCAGCTCTGGACCAAATCACAGCTTCTGGACCACGTAACTTATCCAATATGTCAAATCTTACTGAAGATTGAGAGCACATTTGCTTTTCTCTAGTCTTCTGGGCTACATCTAAGTGGCCTTGAGACCAGCCCTGAGGTCAGTTTTGCCACTTATTGATTTGCTGACGTGCCTTCTGTGCGGGTCCTGTGGCACCTCAACTTCTGCTTTTGCAAGAAACCCTCATCTGTGTCCTGCATCCAATGAGGCTTTTACATGCTGTGTGGCCTGACCTTCAAACACCATTCCTCATCCACAAGTCTCCATCTATCCCCTCCGACTTTGCATACGTCAGACAGCCAGCTCTGGGCAGCCTTCCTAGAAAAGCCCTGGCAATGCCTGCTGCACCAGCCATTGGCATTTGTAGTCAAGCTGCCTACAAGCAAAATGACAATGGGAACAGGAGCCCTAAACTCTAAAATAAATGCAGACAAAAAGCGGATGCAAACGTACAGTTGTGCCTATAGGAAACAGAAGCTCTGCTGCCTTCAGGTTCTCTATGGCTGGGGGGAAAAAAATCAACATGTTAACACGTGTCTTGCAATAAATAAGTCACATGCATTAACTTGTATATTCATATTTTCTATAAATTTTTTGCTTAACTTTTTTGATTTTTTTTTTTATACTGCAGTTTTCTACATATCCAGGTGTTTGACAGGTTGGAGGAAAGTTTGTAAATGCTTTGTACAGCTGAGCTACAGAGTCTGAAGAGACTGAGAGTGAACCCACAACCATTTCATCTGACTTCTGTTGGCCAACACATCCCTCTGAAAGTGCTGCAGAAGGTATAGCTAAGGACAGCTTTTAGGCTTTGGAAAAGCTCCAGCGCTGCTTCTGCTCACTTCTTTTCATAGAGTGAAAAGTAAAGACGTTTATGCTTCCACTGGACACCTGTTCTAGAATTCTTTTCAATATTTTAAGAAAGATGACAATATCCTAGACATTTTATAATTGCCTTTGATTTTCCCCTCCTAGTTATATGTTGACCTTGTACTCCCTCAATCACTTCTTTATCCTCAGTGTAGCTGTAAACCCTTTCCCTAATATCTTATTTAGCCATTTGATTCGGAAAGGGAGTGCTTGGCTGGCAGCTGGGTCAGGTTATCTTACATGTTGTTTTTGGGCTGGATATCTGTGTTCTTGCAATCTATGAGTGATTTTGTACAAACTTTGTTTCCCCCCACAAGTGCCAATACAGGCTGCTGAAGAGGGAGGAGAAAATGTTTGTTTGTTTGGGGGCAGTGGGACAGGTAGCAGAGGGGATTTTTCTTTTTATTTTCCTATTCACAGCATAAAATACACTCAGCTTTTAAGGTACAGGTGTGTGTATTTGTTGGCTTGTATTTTTTAAGCATGTGTTTTACCAGCAAGCAGAAGAGGAGACATGGCAATAGTCTAACAAACAAGGATCCATTAACTCTACAGTTTGTTGTTGGGTTTTTTTTTTCTTTTCTACCAGATTTCAACTTGCTTACTAATTGGGGAGCAGTAGTTTTCGGTAGCTGGAAAATACAGCTACAACCCGTTATCAATCTTCTTTTGATGGAAGCCAATAGTGTCTATGGGCTATTTTGACACTTGACTACCTGTCACCTAACATTATTGTATTGGTATCCAGTCTTAGTAACCCCCACCATAGCTGCAACCACTTTTAATGAAGGAGATTTTGAAACAGAAATATTGACAACTCATACAAGACTGGCCTAAACCACGAAATGACGGCATTGACAACATCCTGACTGAGTGCTACAGAAGTGTTAGAAACATACATTTTTAATGTCTCCTTAAGAGTAAAAAGTAGGCTCCAAAAATTGTTCTCGACAAAATTGGGAATATGTGTTGATATCTCAAGATCAACTTTTAGTGGATATAGAAAGGTAGGGTCATTGGTCAAGCAGATATTTTTCCCCCCTGCACCTAGATTTGAAAGTCAGCAGAAAGTCTCAGCCTTGGTTTTTCATTCCTTTTCTTAAGCTGAGAAAACCATTTGATACTCAGCCCTTCCCATTGTATTTCTGTATCCGAATGCCAAAAAATTGGATATGTATTTTCCCAGTTGGTTTCTTATTGCATTAGACAACGTTGTGCTACCTTACTCAACTGAATACTGATAGTTTTTACTGCACTTATATTTGCCAATTTTGTGAACATTTGGTGATGTTACTCTCCAGGTGTTGAGCTCTGCTACATGAAGACCCAAATTCAGTGTCTGTATTAAAGTTCAATCTTTACAATAAACTTTAAAGGATGTTTTCATTGGATTCCAGGGGAAAATCACATGAGTAAAGAGATACAAATTTAATAGATGTTAGCCATGCTTCTTGCAAGCTGAAACTGTAAATACACTGGTCACTAACTGGATTCTGCCAGAAGGAAAACTTATTCTGCTTTCAAATATCTACATAAGGAAAAAACTGCTGTACAAGCTACCTAGCTTGAGGACACCACTGGCTGTATAAAACAAATCCCTCTCACTCAGGTTTCTTCAGCTCTGTTTACATTAATTTTATCCGCCCCCCCCAGGGCCCAGATTGTGAGCTGAAAGAGAATTGTACAAGGTGAGTAGTTTTAATTTCGAGTGCTGAATGAAACACGCACTTCTTAAAATCCTATATTACCTCACATTCCATGAACTCTTAAAAAGAAAAGTTCTAAGTGCACAAAAATAAATCCACTCATTCCCTGAGAAAAACAGTACTAGCTGTTAAAGAAAGCAGTGAATTTTACCTACTGACACAGGTACCAAGGCGACCGCAGAAGATGGGCTATTATAGTCCCAGCTATGAGAGCTGGCTCTTTACCTCAGCCTTCTTGGGTAGGTTCTCCACCTCAGTCTTTTGTGCGTTAGCAAAGAGTCTTCTCACCCTCTGCAAAGCTGAGTCCTGGAGCAGATGGTATTTGCATGAAGGACTCTTCCTTGATGAATCTGTAATCTCTCTCGCAGGAAGTTCTGAGTCAAACATAAAACCAATAGACATTATTCTGCCTGCAGCAGAAATGCAGAGTTCAAACAGATTTGTTGAAATGTATTTAAGCATTTTGGTAAGATATTTTAGAACATACTAATGCACGTGTGTTAGCACAAAACCAGCCAATTAGAGTAAAACATTCTGGATGTTTTATTCCTGTTAACCCAAACATCAACAAGCAATCTTTTCTGGGTTACTGTTAAGATGTCAGTGTTCTTAGGTTTCCATTTTAAGTGCTGAAGGAAAAAAAATGCTGCCTAAAAATTTAGATTACAGGACAACCCCAACTAAAGTAGTTCAAAATTGGAAATGTTGTATTTGAAAATATTTTAAGAAATTGTTTTCTATAAAACATGTTACTGGAGAATGCATGTAAATATATCCTTTTTTCTGACTTTTTAAAAGAAAAACAGTATTCTAAACATTAAAGTCCAAAGCTGTGGTTTTATATTTATGATAAAAAAATCCTGAATTTAGTAAAACTTAAAATTTGGTCAGGTATAAAGAATCCAATTAATTTTATTGTATCTTATTCATAAGCGAAAATACCTCTCAGAGTCTTTGCAATCCTAGACAATTTTTCCTCTCCCAAAACTTTTCCAAGAGCCACACTTTCAAATGCTGTCCTTTATTTTATTGACCCACAGCACCGCTGTGATAATTTCATTTATTTAGCTGTTTAAGATCCTGATATATATGCCCATGGTTATGTATTTATGACTATTGTCTTGAAGGCAGAAAAGCAGCACATATATCAGCCTCCCCAGCCCTATGGCACCCAGGGAAAATAGGAGAAGGGTTTTTCCTTGGCGCTGTCTCCCAGGAGCTCCAGCCGAGCGCAGCCACAGGCAGAGGAGCCCAGGCACCATGGGGCCAATGAAGCTGAGTGGCCAGAAACAGAGTTAGACACACAGTGCTAGTAAAAAAAAAAATCTGCTAGGTTTGTTAACTAGCGTATTTTACTGAGAAAGAGGCTGGCCCCAGTGGTGAGGAGAGTGGTGAGCTCCTTAGGAGTGCGAAGAGGAGGGGAGGGAGGAGAGTTTTGTATACCAGGTAGGCAGCCAGAGACAGGTACGCACTCACAACACAATTGCATTAGCTTAGGATCAGAATCAAGCTTTTGATTCCAACAGAAAGGTTGGGGGATTATTAAAAACGCTGTTTAACTGCTGTGACTACTTCCTCTGTTAAAGTGCTAGACTTGTTGTTTCTCATCCATTATGGAACAAAAGACTAAGCATTTAAAATACTCCTTTGTCACCGAGACCTAGAAGATAAACTGCTGCCCTACTCCTTTCCTATTATGGCAAAAGAAAATAAAATCTTCTCATCCGATTATACTAGAAAGATGATCTTGTTGAAATAGTTATGAGCTATGATTTGGGAGCATCTATGCTCGATATTCCTTTTTGCCACCTCTTCCTCACCAACCCCAATTCTGTTTTCGTTAATCAGATCAGAATCAGAAGTCATCCAGATTTAACCCACAGTTCCCCCAACAGCTATGAAATCTTAGTTATATTCACAGAATAAATTAAACAATAAAATATATACCATCAGGAAGGGTAAAACCCATGGTTCCCATGTGCATACCCTCTACCAGTTTCTCTCCATGCTTGCACCAAGACCCCTGAGCAAGAGGCTGGGATTTCTGGCGCCGTGTTATCCTAGGCTGCTGCAAGAGGCTCTTACCGCAAAGGTGCTTTCATGATTACTGTCGTTAGTGGAACTGCAAAGTTTCAGAAACTGTGGAAAAGTTTTCTGTTTGTTTTTGAGGAAGAAAAGCAAAAAAAACCCAACACCCAAACTTCCTCCAGACAAATCTTTAGTTATTCTTACAATGTATAACAGGGCCCAGTCTGAACTCATACCTCAATAGATTACAATCCACACCATCTCGCATTTGGCAAAAGTGCCAATTCCTCAGAGCTACAAAGAACAATATATACTTAAGTCCATACTCGCCTCAATCAGTCTGTGTCTGTGCATTCTGTGGGGGATTTAGAGGATGCACAGGTCATTGTATCAGAGAACTGAAGAGACATATTACAGTACATTATGCTGGGCTTCACCTGGACTGGACACACATGAAAGAGAATTCAGCTGCCACAGATCCCTTTGTATCTCCGTTTTTCAAATTCTGAAAACAAGCTAAAAAGAAGAAAAGGGACTCAACTTTTTTAAACCCATAAAAACTACTGGATAAAGATATAATCACAGTCTGAATCAAGGTAAACAATATTATCATCAAATTATGGACACTTTTAAACTATATATTCGAAATGCGATGTTTCCATGTTCATCGAAAACTTGTTTCCATCTACATTAATTGCATTACAATGATTTAATGAAATGCCTTGTTAAACTGTTAGAAGAATAGGTAATATCCATATAAAAAGAAGAGAACAAAATATGGTACCTGGCAAGGTTTTAAGTAAAAAGCTTACTCTTAGGTATTTTGTATTGAATTTGTATAAACGACTCAAGTAGGTGTAAAATAAAAATGAGGACAAAAAATCCTATAACAAAAAAAAAATTATAGAGTAGGATTTATCAGCCATTCAGGTTTGCATTTCAACAAAACAGCCTATCTTGGTTTTGTGTGGAACCGGTTTTGAATTTAGAAGTAATACCTGATATATATTAGATGCAATACTGTACTAAAGAACACCTTATTTTTCTAAGGATTTAGGCAAGCAAGATCCTTCTACACCAGATCATTGCCCCATGTGGGCACGTGATGTGCTCACCTCAGTCAAAACTTGCTGACCTCTGTAGGAGTTTTACTTGACTTCAAGATACGGTCCGAGGTCTAGAGGTTGATTCTGGGAAGCACTGAAAGCCATCAGCCCCAATTACTTCTATGAGAATTGCAGACAAAAAGCTCCTCATACACTCAGGGACCAGAGTAAAGATGAAGTTGTTCAAAGTAAACCCCAACTTATTAAAAGTATGAAAGTGTCTACAGATAAATTTCCAAAAGCAATTGGGTGCCTTCTCTCTGGATTTAAAATACCTTCTCCTCCAGGAAAGCTGATCCTGCGGATGTGTCGTGCACTTTTTCACAGATATATACAAACTATTTCAATTTTCATTTTTTCAAGTTGATAAACCAGAAAGCTGGTGGTTTTAGCTGGAGTGCCATACTTACATTAATGGAGGTAAAGAGCCAGACCTTGTCTTTGAGGAAATGCATTTGTGAGAAGGTGAGCAGCCGTGGTAGAAGGACTCAGTAAATTCTGCCTTAATTCTCTCAGCTCTTCATTTTACTAGTTCAAGAGAAATGGCATCACTTGTATACACATATTTAACATTCTTTCAGTAATTATGACAAACAGCAAGCTTTGATTTACATGACTTTGTTGAGTAGTGGTATGAGCTACACCATTAGCCACGTGGTGAATGGGTTTCCACCAGACAGCAGTAGCTGCAGCAAAGGCTATCCATTTCACTTACTTTCCGTATAAGACCTCACCATTCTTAATATGTTTATTCTGATAAACTTTTTTTTTTAATTTTACCTACTATCCTGTTGGCTTCCTCCACTCATTTTAGCTTGTCTTTTTATTGTGAAGCAGTTTTGTGTGAGAATTAATTTTGATGTATGTTTGTACGATATCTACCACCAAGCCAGAGGAAAGCCTAAGATGCTCTTTTTCTTTGTGGCCTCCAGGTGATCGAGGCTGAAAAGTTCTTTGAGTTGAAGAATTCTAGAGAATGAAGTAACTTCTGCCCTCTCCTAAAATATTATTTTCCCATCTCTTAAATTACCCATGCTGGTATGACTAATGTAGCTCAGTGGTGATACTGAACAGAGTAGATGTTAGTAACTTCATAATGACAGCACCTTGCTTTGAGCAGTGTTAGAGCGAGTGGTGGTCTGAGCCTGCGGACACCAGGCAGTGGTGCAGAGAGGTGCTCCTGCACCTTGTGCAGACAGACAATTCCTCTCTCCCTGGAGCATTGCCATGATCCCTCCTGCTGGGGGCAACTGCTGTGTAACTCTCTTGGTAGGTACCGACAAATCCTGACTCAAGTCAGACTGGTCAGTTTAAATGGGCAGCAGAACACCCACCTGTGCTCCGAGTGGACTGGGACCAGTCTGTCCCCCCACAGCACCACAGGTCGGGTCTCCAGGCGGTGAAGCGACGATGGCTCTGGGGTGGTTGGCACCCTCTGCAGCTGGCATGGACAGGTCCAGAAGACAACCTTTGTCCATGGCCTTACTCTGTGTCATGGAGAGCACTTTGGCCATTGACTACAGTCTCCTGAACCGCTGGTGCTCACAATTTCAGGTGCCTACAAGTCATGCAAGGAAGGTGGAGGGAAACCTTGCTAATATCATCAGAACCTGCCAGGTTTTCTTTTCCATATTCATTTATGTACAACGATTAGCTCGTTCTTTTCAAATGCCAGGGATGTATTGCTCACTAGAGGAACTTCAGTACCCAGCAGTCTTTAATGTAAAAGGCAAACCTTTCCACTAATGAGCAGTTTGTCTAGTGTTCTTAACCTTATCAGCAGCTCCTGAAGTGATAAAGGCTTAACTATTATGCACTGAAAGGTGTTGATAATTCTCAATCTTCATGCAGAAAAAGGCTCTTTTTTGTCACTTCTTAGAATCTACTGTTAAACTTACCAGACTGCTTCCAAATTACCATGCCTGTTCTGCAAAGCAGACAGCTGGATGCGTTGGTGGGCAGTCGGCAGGTGGAGCCTCCTCTTGTCAGGACAAAAAATGATACCTGCTGCTTAACAGAAAAAGAACAGTTTGCAGTTTAATGATTTAGACCTGTCCTAGGAAATGACCAGAGCTCTGAGTAGCTGGCACAA
>NW_008794888.1:2079064-2081564 GCF_000699145.1 Aptenodytes forsteri | reverse complement strand
CTCCTGTCAGTGGAGTTTCAGCAACACATCTCTCTAATTTCATTTTCGATTCTTTTGTTTAATTTGCACTCCTCCCTACCTTAATCAAGTGAAATGAAAATTCAAATAAGACTTGGAGTGAGAAGCCTGTTTTCCTTTTACCTACAGAAATACATCTATTAGTCTGACGCTCTGGAGAAATGGATGTCCCAGTCACCAAGAGAAGGATGCACGCTTGCCTTACCCTACTTCGTGCGATAATCTGGAAAGCAAAAAGAGAGAGACAGACAGGGTTATGGTACAGCACTTTACAAAGCAAAACGCTGTAAACAGACTGATGACTGTACAAATTCAGTTAATTATGAAGCTAATGAAAAATTAAAAGGGAGTTCTAATGAAAAATTTGATCAAATGTTATTCAGATTATCTTTTCAAGTAATTAAGTGGTCTGGAAAAAAAGGTTCCCCAAGGTACGTTTTAGCTTGTGATCTTTTTCACTCGGAAAAAAAAAATGCAATAAAGTTAGGAAAGAGTGAAAGATGGTTTTCTTTTTCACAAGCCACTGTCTCTAAACATGCCAAGATAGAGATTTCATTAGATCAGCATTGCTTTTGTTTAATCATCAGTGACCGTTCCCTTTGGTTACTGGTCATTTCAGTACTTAACTAGCTTTAAATACAAACTCAAAACATTATTAAATATCCACAACATTTCCGTTAGCATATGTTTGCAGAAATTAAGATATCATTTATCTTCAAAAAGTCAAGCAGACTAATTTATTAAGTGGATCAGTTTATTGCACAGAAATAGAAATACAAACTTCAAAATAAGATCGTGTCCTGTCATTTGGAAAACAAACAAAAAAATCACCCTAAGATGTGTTCTATTTTTTTCCCCGCCTTTTACCGTTATTGCAGAAAATACATATTCTGGACATTGAAGAGACTATGTATAAGCAGGTTCATCCTCTTCATGCTCTGGAGAGATGTCACAGAAGTTATGATATATTCAGAACAATCTCATAACTTAGAGGAGCTGGAACAAAACCGAATCCAGTAATTAAAGCTCATGTGAACGAACCCATGTATCCGTCACCTTTCCTGTGTATTTCCAAAATGCTAACAAGCAGACAAAAGTAACAGGAACAGTATCATGCTGAACGGACCCCAAACCTGTGCAGGTTACACACAGAATAAATTCAAATTCCAATTCTGACCTTGATTGCACAGAATAAGAACTGAAGTACCTTTTATTATTGCGTATTACAGTGATTAAAATTCAGTCCTACACGGAAATGCAGGAAACGCAACTGTAGGAAACACATGTGTACATACAGAGGTAGAGCTTTCTTTATTCGAAATGATAGATAAATCTATTCATTCTTTGGAAACAATCTCTTTTCTACTCTGCTCTGCCTTTCCAAGTTCTTCTAGATTACTGCCTTAGAAGGAAAGCGGCACAGCAAATTACAGCACAGCCAAGTCCCGTAACAGGCTCCTTTACTCCTATATGTGATGAGGGAAGGATATAAGATCTCAGAATTTCACCACAATTTCAGCAGCTATTCCCTCTTAGGATGACAATATAGGCACAGATGCAGTGGCCCGGTGTATCCGTAACCAGCTAGCCACCGCGATAGCACTTACCAATGTGTATGAATAAGCACTGTAATTAGTACTGCTACATTGGCTGGAGTGTTTTGGAGGAGGAATGAGAATCTTTCAGTTTTATTTTCATGTCCTCTTTTGTAGTAAACATATTTCATCAGAGTTTTGATTCATAGATGTAACAATAAAATTTAAGTTATTAGGCTTGGCAAGAAAAACAGTAATTGCAAAACACTTTTACATAATTATTATGACTTAGAACTTTTAAAATAGAATAGTAAATGTCATTAGGGTACATTTATCCCATGATACGGGCTTGGTAATATGATCAAACTGAAATACTGCTAAAAAGCTTGAGGGACTTTCATCTGTCCTAACCCACGTTTACAGCATAGACTTCTGCCCGTACAGTTTGGCAAGTGGAGAAGCAAGGTCCCCAACGGACATAGCTGATCCAAGAGAAGCTGCAACTGTAAATGCAAATACACTGAAAAAGCTGCCTTAACCAGTAAAGCTTGCTTTGTGTATGTACCCCACGAGTGGGGAAAGCTGTTGATACAGCTGCATCCACTCTCCGTGCTCTTTGCCGGCAGAGCATGTTACTTTGCTGTCACAGTCAAAAGCTTCAGGTGGCTCCGGCCCCCAAAACCAGCATTTCTTTCATTCCTCAGGCAGTTCCTTTCCAAGTGTTGCCGCACTCCGAATCATGCTTCATTTCTTGATGAAGCTCCTCAGGCAGTTCCTTTCCAAGTGTTGCCACACTCCGAATCATGCTTAATTTCTTGATGAAGGAATTCACTTTTTGCCAGTAAAATTCTGTAGGAATGTTTGATTTTCAGTTCCAAAAGAGCAGGAGCAGAGCAGGAAAAGGCAAAGCCCTGCCAACGCTGCCTTCTCTGAGCCTTGAACAAAAC
>NW_008794888.1:2046564-2074064 GCF_000699145.1 Aptenodytes forsteri | reverse complement strand
TGTATTTAAAAACAGGGGAAAGAGTAGAGACTTGTTCATTAAAGATGCAGTATCCCTGGTTCACAAAAATGCATCTGGCAGGTTCAAAATCGAATGTCAACCAAAGGTCCTTGCAGAGTGTGAGCTTCAGTTCATGTATTGGTTAGTCACCAGCACAGCTGGGCTTTTTTTGAATTCTGAAATACTAGTATCTCCATGTTTGCTAATGTGCTTCATATAAATCTGCAGATGATTAAATGCCTTTTTTTTTTTTAAGTAAAGAGACAAAGCTATTGTTTGGACATGGTGTGTATGCACATATAAATATTATATACACACATGCACACATACAAGATGGAAAGGAGTTAGTGCTGTGAGGACAAGGTTAGCTTTCAGAGCTGATGATGAAAACCAACAGACATAGATTATTATACACTGGAGGGATGACTTTTCTAACAAGGGCAGAAATCAGGAGTAATTCCTTTAAGTCAACAAGGTTATACCACCTTCAAATTGGTATAAGTGAAAGGGTAGGAGGCCCTACAACTTTTGGCGGCCTTGTTTTGTGACAAGGTGTATCCTTCAGATCTGAGTAATGCACTCTCCCTCGTGATGGAGTACTTCAGAGAAAAATGCAGGGGGATTATAAGAACAGCCCTTTACCTGAAGTCGTACATATTTGCAGACAGTGAAAACCCCAGTCAGATCCCCAGATTTGCTTTCAATATATTAACATCTTGATGCAGGAATTAATTTGGATCTTTTTGACTAGACGATCCCCTAAAGAAACATCCTATGAAAAACCACCTAAATATGACCTTGTACCATTTTACAGAGCACAGCCTCCAAATAGCTGGTAAAGACACCCAGATGGTATTTGGCCTATGTATTTTAGTCAGATGGTTGATTTTCCCCTTGGTAGGTTTGTAATGCTCAAGACAACATTTTGCCCATCTATCTGCATTTGAGTAGAATACAAACTGACTAATAGATAAATAATCCATGTGAAAGTAAATAGCCTTAAAGTAAACTGCCTTCACATTCCATTGATCAGCTCAGTCAGCAAACTTTTCTATATTGTCACTAATGTTCTAAATATTTTGGAGAGAAACATGCCAGAAGTATAGAGTATTTCCATTTCTGTCTCACATAAGGTCATTATGAACTCCTCCTTGAATTGATATTGATCCTTCAGCTCGCAGAAATATTCCTCCAATTTATTTTACTTTTGTTGCCGTAGGAATTGTTACTGAAGGTACAAGGAAGAAAATGAGCTGATGCAGAATGGGATCCACACATAAAAATACAATGTAAAGCATCTGCAGTGATAGGCTGACACAGCAGATGCTCTTCAACCACTTCAGGTTCCTTAAAATCCAGGGCTGCGCCAGCGGCCAGGAAGCCCCAGCCAACCACTTGGGCATTTCTGTGGCAGCAGCCCCCAGCTTTGCCCAGTCGTAAAAGACAGCAAACGGCTTTCTACCATGGAAATGTCAAAGACCAGCAAATATTTCATCCTGAAGACACCACTAGAACATATTTTGTCTCTCTTCTCAAAAACAATCCTAACCTTTGGGACCCGCTCAAGTTCAGGATCGTGGCTTCAGCCCTTCCTGGACACTCCTTGACAAGAAGGCTGCTGAGAGGGGTGAAGCAGCATGGCAAAACCTGCTCACTAGGGAGAAAACAGGGGCTGAATGTGGGAGGAGGGAGGAAAGCAATAAGAAGGACAGGACACGGCAGGGGGTTCAGCCAGCTCAGCCTCCTCGCACTGGGGGAAATTCCATCAAAGGAGTGGCCAGAAACCACTTGGAGAAGGGCTGAGGCGCCTCCTGTTAACGCTACCTGGCCAAGCTCTCACCAAATTCAAAAGGCACCCTCCCAGAGTGATGCCAAGGACAGCTGCTGGTAAGGAAAGACTTGGGCAGCAATCTAGCTTTGTTTTCCTTTCCTTACAGCTGCTGTGATAGTGGTGAAGTTTTCCGCTTCTGCTGCTCCAAAGCTGAATCGAGCCCTGGAGAGAACAAGTGTGAGCGTGTGCGTGCGCACGTGTGGAACCTGCATTTTCACACCATCTCAGTTTCTGCCTGCTTCTCACTTTGGTTAACATTTGAAAAATCCATTTCCTGGAGTGACTTTTTAAAAAGAATGATTTAAAGCTGGAAGCCAAAGGGATCATCTACAATTTTGTTTGCTTTTGGTTTTGCTACTGGATAAAAAGAGGAAAAAACCCACTCTAGTGGGTAGCTTTCATTTTACCAGCTGCAAAAAAATCCGTTAGGAGTATGCTTAGGATAAACAGGTAACAAGAGTTGGTTTATCAAAACTTGCCTGAGCCTTTCAAATGAGCACAGCTCGATGGCAGATATGAAAGGCAATGTCTAAGACAGAAATTGGGTCAGCGATCTGCAATAGCGTACTTGCCAGTGTGATCAGCGTGAACCTACAGCTAATGGGGACGTCAGGATCTCCCAAATATGAGGATGGTGGAATGACCAGGGTGAAGAAGCAGCCTGTGGAGGTTTGGGGAAGCTGAAAGACTGGGTCATAACAAGGACCATAGACTGCAATTGCTGTTGAAAGGAAAAAGAAAAAAAAAAAAGAAAAAAAAAAAAAAAGGAAAAGCAGGTGATGTACTTAAGTCTTACTTTCTATATCCTTAATGAAAGGCACTGTTTTTAAAATGGTACTTTTATGCTTAAAACATAAAGTTTTAGATAGACAAAATGTTTGCCAGGAATCCATCTTAAATTAGATTTTGGTTTATTTGCTCTGGTTTTAGCGTTCTATCTCTAAGCTACTTTTATGCTTAAAACATAAAGTTTTAGATAGACAAAATGTTTGCCAGGAATCCATCTTAAATTAGATTTTGGTTTATTTGCTCTGGTTTTAGCACGTTCTATCTAAATATATATCTATATCTTAAAAGAAAAATAAAAGGAAAGTAATAATCAAGAGTCATAAATTTCCAGCAATATCACAAAATCCCTCGTTAGCTTTCTGAACGCTAAATGTCTCCATTGATTTAACAAAACAAACAAGGTCTGTACAATTTTTGAGAAGACAAACATGATCTAGTAACAGATTGGTATCTCTCTTCTTGGGGCTTTTCAGTGCATTTATTTAATGGTTTTGAATGTACATTACTTAACAGAAACATTAAATGCCAGTGCTTTGCAACAGTTTTGTTACTGTCTCTTTAAAGTAAACAAACAAAAAAATACATTCAAAAAAGCAAGGCTGTTCTGCTCATGTGATGGCAGAGGCTTTGGGCAGCTGCAACATGCACTGCTCCTGCTCAGAGACATTACCCAACATCAGTCAGCTGTCACCAAAAGAGTTGCATGGAAAGCATTAAAGGATAAAAAGAAAGGTGGGGGGTGGGGGAGAACTGAGCAAAATGCCACACATGCCAGCTAGTCTTTCCAGAAGGAAGACACCAGAGTATGTATATTTGAGGGAGGAAAAAGGGGGGTAAAGAGCACTAACATAGAGAAAAACTTGACTTCAGGGGAAAAAACAGCAGCTCTCTGAAACTTGTTTAGCAGGTTCGCATTCCTAATGTAATCTGACTTTTGTGTTGGTGTCGTTTTTTGCCCTATTTCTTACTTTGCTTTCCAAGAGAAATGTAACAAAACTGAGGTAGAAATAATGGTGGGCACACTCCAGCCTGGAAGATTTCTAATGGATGCTAAATGAAGATTGCATCAAGGACAATGGAGCCGTACGTACACAACAAAAACTCAACTTTACAGTTTGGGAAGGGAAATAAATGTACTTCAAGGGTTCAGTTTTGCTTTGTTATTTGTACTGTTTGTTTGGTCACAGTCCACTGCGTTGCTATAAACAGCTCTGCAACCCATAGCTCTGCCAGCGACCTACACTGATCCCACTCCCTACAGCTTCACCAAAATAACCTCAAAACTACGACTAGAGCCGCGCAATAGAGGCCAGCAGTCACAGCTTAAGGTAATTTGCCTCTCGGAGTCCTACCAAATCTCACGTTTGACTGTTTCGGATGCTAACATAAACCAATTAAGTGGCTCTTTTTTCATCTATGCACCTTCTAAAGACTGTATCACGTAATTATCAAGGAGCAATATGCTGAAAACTCTTACAGTTTACCAACAAGAAAAATCATTCTGCTCTGGTTTGATCTGACAAATTGGCAAAAGAACCATTTCTGAATACTGGGAAATCCTTCTGTTTCTATTTTTAAAAACTGTAAAGCTTCAGCCATATCACACTTTAGTTTTTTCCTGGATACATTCAAAGTAATTTTCCTTGCCATTTTCCAATTGTTGAGGTAAACATACATATTTAATATAAAGTAACATTGAAGCCTAGCCTATAACTCTCAGCAGTACATAGTGCTTTCAACACATTCCTTTGAGGTACTGTACAAATCACAATCACTTTCCTGAGTTTTTGCAGACAGAACATTAAAAGAAATGAACTGCAGAAATTAAGGTCCAGATTACCATTACCCTGTTTTACCTGTTCTTAGTTTAACACCGCAGAACAGACAGGATTGAGGAATACTGTTGCTCTTAGAATAGCAAAAATCTGGTTCTCTGTCGCAACACAACCGTTCATCTCTTTAGTCCAATAATGTTTGAAGTTAAAGCTCTTTATATTAGCACATGCCACCAATGTAATTGTGAGGCAAACAAAAAATAAAGCACCACTTCAGGCACTTGACAGCAACTAAATCTCAAGAACAGCAGAATGGAATCAACACACAGGGTTCATGTCCTTCTGAAATCAACCCACTTGCACCTTGCTCCTTGGTGAGTATTGTCTAGCTTGAACAGAACCGAGCATCAACATACGCTTTCTGTCATGTGTGGCTTTTTCAGATCAGCAGCTCGTTTGATGCACTTTTCCTTCAAGTCTACCCTGGCTCTTTAGAGGCAAGGTAAATTGTAGTCTTCCCAGTACCCTTTGCAATTTTAACACTACTGAAAAGGGTTCTCTACCCTATGTAGCAGGTTCTGTGTGTGCCAACATTCATTACATTTTTTTTTAAGTAGTATCACTGACTGCAACCAAACATTTTGTTCCATTCAACATATGTATCAAGCTCTTTTTGAGATATGCTAGGCTGTATCTTGCAGAAAGCATTTTCAAAGTCTTGATATGTAACTGGCCTCAACTGGCTGGGCATAATGGCTGAAAGGTCTGTGGCTGGCATGGCATGGAGTGGGCCCACCACGGCTTCCTGACACAAGTGAGCCACATCTAGTCCAGAAAAGCCTTCTGTGCGCTGGACAAGCAGTGCAACCTCCTTGTCATTGAGACAGTAATTGTGCTGTGAGAGCAGTTGTACTATTATCTGGTGCCTCGCTGTGCTGTCAGGAAGTGGGATTAAAAGTCGTTTCATGAAGTACCTTCGAAGAGATTCATCAATTTCTTCTGGTTTACTCGTGGCGCAAATTACTACTATTTGGTCCTCAGCAGAAGTCAGTACAGTGTCCAGCTGCATAAGGAACTCGGTTCTCATCCGACTTACTGGACTGTGTTCTTCGCTCACTTGAGAGGAAAGGAGCATGTCAATGTCACTAACAAAAATCACTGAGGGTTGGCGACACCTTGCCACGAGGAAGGAGGCATGGACAATTTTCTCTCCTTCCCCTAACCACTTTGTGACAAGGCCAGAGCCAGTGATTTTGAAAAACGTGGCCCCCAGCTGACTAGCTATACATCTGCCCATTAAAGTTTTGCCTGTTCCCCGAGGTCCAAATAAAAGGATGCTCCGAGGTAGAGCAGTCAGTCCATTGAATGCATCTGACCTCAATACTGGCCATAAAACCTCCTCCTTAATGACGGCCTTTACTAGATCTAGGCCAGCGATGTCGCTCCAGTCCACGGGAGGTCCTTGGTTGATAATCTCATTGGTAACAAGGTCAATGAGGTGTGTGTCAGTATTCTTCAGTTGCTCGTCCACAGAGTGGTTGGATGAGGTAGCTGCACGAAGTCCCGGACCTTGCATTGGGTGAGGGAGGAGCTGCCTGTGCTCATCACCGTGCTCATTCATTACTGGGGAGGTATACTTCCCAAACGAGTCACTCGATCTTGAACCCAGTGAGTTTTTAGCAGTACTATAGGATGGGGGTGTTAGAGCCCTACTGGACTGGCTGCTGAATTTCCTTGACTGTTCAGAGGACATTAGCTGCTTTGTTGGCTTAAATGCTAAGGATGATGTTTCAGCACTTCTGTCAAAACCATTCCCCCTGTTTGCATTTGAAATGCTGTTGTCGGGCATTCGATACATGGGACTCTGTGTAGATCTCTGTTGGCCATAGCTGTAATTTCCATAACTGGAGTCCATTTCTCCTTGCCCTGCCATGTAGAAAGCTTTCCTTTTGAGAGAGCTGGCTGAACTGTTTGTCAGGGCAGACGGCGCGATGGGTGTCAGACCGTGGCCCTGGTAGGAGTAGCTGGGGACGGTGGTCGGGGGCAGAGGGGTCGGAGCAGGGATTCCTGAAGGCAGGTACGCCGAGGGTGGTGGGGCACCCCCAGGGCTGTACCCAGGGCCAACAGCAGTTTGAGGAGGATAACTGGCGGAAGGGTAGCTGTAACTGGAGAGGTTAGAGGTCCCGTTGTAGCCGGGGACGAGGGCTGGTGGCGGTGGCGGTGGTGGGGGCTGTAAAAGTCCCGAGCTATGTAGGGGGGATGGATGAGGGGATGGAAGTGCAGGTGCTGGCTGGCCACTGTAACTGGTATGCAAGTACGAGCCATTGTATCCTGCGGCGTATTCCTGAGATGGGAGCCCTGAATGAAGACTGGGAACGGTGTGACTTCCGCAGGTGCTGCTGGAGTAACTGGGTTCAGCCAGGTTACTGGCCACCCCAGGAGAGCTCCCAATGCTGGCCGAGACGTCTGCGGGAGGGAGGGCTGCACTTACCCCAGCTTTGCTGGCAGTGATAACGTCTGGGACACAGTTCATGGGATACACGCTCTCCGAGTTCAGCGACGGCTGCCAGGGCTCGCTTTCATTCTTCCGGCCGTTCACCAGCCCCGAGGGAGCTTCAGAGTAATTGCTGAGAATGGGCCGCTCGGCCGGGCCTTCCAAAATACCGGAGTATTTTTCTGCATACTTTTTCAGAAGATTGGAGGCAGTCAGAGCTGAGATGTCGTCGTTGGCCCAGGCATACTGGTAGGTGCGCTGCAGGTGCCCCCGGTAGGCTTCCACCTTGTGGGCAGGGGACCGGGTGGTTGAAGTGATATCAAAGTGCTGTTCTGGCCACTGGGCATGCTCCGGCGTCCACTGCATCTTCAAGCCTAGGGCAGCAGGAAAAAACAAAGTTAACGGCGAGCTTGGCCTTTTTCAGATGCTTTTAAATGAGTTCTCAAACATACTGTCTGTGAACTTCTTCAGCTCTCTGAAACACTGTACTTAACACCACAAATCCTTAAGGAAAGAAAATACAATGCCCTTATGAAGCAGTATAAACTGCTTGGTTTATTGTAGACACATACACACGGAACCACATTTTTTGTCGATTCAGTAGGGGGTTATTTCTTGGTTTAAAAAAATATAGGTAATGCCAGATTTCTCAAAGTAATTAAATAAGACTCAGTACATTTTAAATACTCTGAGTGCAGATTTATTAACATACAAGGCATCCAACTGCTCTGTCCTCTCTCATCACTGTTTCAGTTTTATATTTTAACCAATATAAAACTATGAGACACAGCTGACAGATCCCATCTAGGATACCTCTCTTATTTGGTACTGAACACCTAGTTAGCACAGTATAATGCACCCTGTGCAGAACAATATGACACAGACATAGCAGGTCATTCCATAATCCAACTCTCATCTAAAGTGGTCCACGACAGTTTCAAATCTGCTTCGTGGAGTGCAGCAAAGCAATCTCCCAGGCAGCGCTCCGTCGCTTTCATCACACAAAGCCTACAACTCGGTATGAATTACAACTGGCTTCTTTCTGCCTCTCAGTTCTGTTGTTGAGGCTCTGGAAAAAAACCAAGCATGACTTGTCTGTCGGTCTCCTTGCTTGCTCTCTCTTTCCCCCCCACCTCACAGCCTCCAGGGTACAAAGAAAGAGGGTTACAAAAAAAAAGGAAAAAAAAAGGTGAAGAAAAGGAAAAAGAAATGAAGCCAAGTCCCTAAAAGTTCTGTGGCTTCCACAGCTGGCTATAAACCCCCCATCAATTAAAAAAAAAAAAAAAAAGAAAAAAGAAAAAATGCAAATGTCATTTTAAAGCAATTAATCTTGTAAATAATGTGATGTGAATTATCCCCCCTCCTCGTAATCCACCGTGCGCAGCAAGAGCAATTTACAAGCGTTAAGATAATCCCCTCCGACTCGTACCTATGCATGGTAAACACATTGCTGATTTTTGTACAGCTGTATCAAATAGACCTCCTTAATCTCTCTCGTATTACCAAAAGTGATTTTTGCAAACTGTCTTGAGCCCTCTGGCACAGATTCCCTGATAAGGAGGAGGCCTAGTCGAAATGAAGCATCTGTGGCACGAGCTCCCCTCTGAATTACTGCAGTCTATTTTGACAGCTTCTACCCCCTCCTGTTTTTCTCCCCAACCCCTTTAGCTCTTCATTGCCTGACTCTGGCATCTGACATGGCCAGCTTAGCCTCGCTGAGCTAAACCTAACATAGCACACAGTTTGGTAACAGAATGGCATGTTTATTCCCTTCTGACTCCCTCTTCCTTGTTTGCAAAACCACTGCACCAGACACTGGAAGTTAATTAGCAGGATGATGCTGTGCTAATTGTGTTAATTTACAAGGTTTTAGTCAAAGAGAATCATGCCAGGGCTGGCACTGCTGTCATGCTTCCAACTTAATGATTAAGAAATACTGAAAACAAGGTGGGAAGGATTGCAGTAATTACACAATAAATGAATAAAGCAACAGATTCATTTGCAATTATATTTTATTGCAGTTGCACTCATTTGCATTTGGATTCTTCATTTTTATCTTTGGATTCATGTATTTGCAAATCACCAAATCATTTAAATTTAGCCTGAAAACTGCAAAGTACCTCTAATTGAGCCTTATATTTTATTAGTACGAGTACTGCAAATCTGAGTCCACATGAGCATGCCATTGATTACTTGTGGATTTTTTTTTCCTGAGCGTTCTCTTTCTCTCTCATTTTTCGAACACTTTGACAACTTGAGAAAAATGTCTGTTAACAATTATACAGTTATCCTATAAAAGTTAATTCAGAGAAGTGCTTTTGACAAATGCAGCTTTGAGACTGAGTTTTTGGCAGATTTATTTCTTTCATTTAGCATTAATATAATCTTTTTTGCTAATTGTTTCTGATGTTTCAACCACTGCCTTTCAGAGGGGGTAAATGTATCATGAAATTGGGTGAAATAATAGAAATCATGCTCATATGAAAAAAATGCAATTTTAATGAGAAACTATCAGAAGCTTTTCAGAAATCATACTTTGTTAAATTCAGCCAGAAATCTGAAGAGCAAATCACCAAGAGCCAATCGCAAGTAATCAGTATCTAAAATTCTTCTACTGTCATGGGATTTACTTCAAGCTTTTTTAAAAGGGAAGAACATTAATGTTCCTGTAACGTAGAACTGCCTAACAGACATACAAGTTCATTACCCCTATTAAAAAAAAAAAAAAAAAGCCAAACAAACCAACCAACCAAACAAAACCTGTGTGCTGTGATACTGGGCTTATAAGGTTACCAAAACACTGAAAGCTTCTGTTGCAGAGATGCAGAAGAACTTGAGCAGATTGATGCTTCACTAGATACTAATGAACGGATGCCATGAGGAAGACTTCACAAAGAATGCACTAAAGCAGCAGTGAAACTTTTGAAAAAGAAGGTGAAATAGGCATCGATGGAGCAGAGAATCTGGCTGGGCTAGTACTTGTACTGTAGTTAATGAATATGCTTTTGGCACATTGTCTTTAATGGCTTGTAAAAGAAAGACCATTCAATTTAAACAGATAAAAGAATGCACTAGGTCAGAGCACAACAACATATATCATACACTACCCACTTAGCAAGCTTTTCAAAATACCTTTCACAAATACTTTAAAAATTTCATCCGTTGGTCTTTTTTATTTAGAAAGGATCGTGTGCTTTTAAAATAAAATAATTCTATTTCTAGTCACAGTGGGGAGATGTATTTAGATGATGTAAAAATTCAATTCTTTGAATTTTATTTGTCTAGATTAATTTATTTTCCTTATTATAAGGCTGCAAAAGAATGTCAGAAAATCTGAATTATCCGTTATAAGAGGAGGAAGGAAATCACATCATCAGCATTCTTTATTTGGAGTAATTACTAGATAGACCAGTAGTTTCACATTGTCATGCTATCTTTGGATATGCTCACTGCACAATAATTGAAAGTTTATTTATTGATGCATATTAAATACCAATGCATTTAACAAAGGCTGTAAAGGCAGGATAGGGCTTTGATTAGATAAGCTTAAGAGAACAGGACTGTTCTCATCCCATGAAACATGAGCATTTATTCCAGCACATTGCAATCATTAGTGTTATTTGGAAGCATAGGTTAATAGTTAACCATAAGCATATTTTTTGCATTAGTATGCAGTGAAGAAATCTGTATTTACGTGGAGTCCACTGGAATGGTCTGGACTGGGGGGCACAAATAGCCATTTCCTCAATTTGATATTAATCAAAAAAGCAGCAAACTTTTGCTAGGCTTGACTCCGTTTGTTAATAGTTCAATAATTGTTTGACAAAAGTCATAAAACCTGATTTAGGAGGAAAAAAAGAAGAAGTTGTAATTTCTTTTAATTGTGCAAACACTTCCCGCCCAGTTGCTTAATGTTTGCAGCCACTTCCTCTCCATATTTTAAATTGTATTTTATTAGTTGCTTTTTGCTTGAGCTGATACGCCCTCCTACATTTCTTTTGTTAGGAATCCAAATGCCAATATAAACATCTAAAATCAGGTAAATAAGGGCATATTTAGAGGTTGCATTTTTTTTTAGTGCAACTTAAACTCTGACATAAACCATGGTCCTGCAGATAGTGTATTTGCTTAATAACTTACTGAAAATCCAGAAGCAATGCAAGGCTGAATGTATTTTTCAAAAAAATCTTTGCTAACTTAGGAATCCTCTGAGCTACCGACATTTTTGAACTGCGTAAACTGTGCTGGTATGGGCTGTAAAAGGCAAAAGGCAAGGATTCTGTCTTTAAGTACAGGTATGTACTTATCAAAGAATTGCTTTTAAGATAAATTTAATACATTATATAGGAGAGGCAGTGTAGGCTTTTTTAGCAGTATCTATTTTTCCTTTTCCTGACAGCCCTGCTATACATCCCTCCTCCATAATTCTTCCAGTTGGATCTATCTGAATTACATTTAAAGTAATTATAGTCAACAATTTCATTATTCAATTACTTTGAACCAAGTGTTTGCCCATTTTCTTCCCCTTCTAATTTTGTGCACTTAGCCTGAAAATGTAAAATCTAATATATAATACTACATCAGTTTCACATACAATAATTCCATATGGCAGAAATCTACTTACATATTCAGATTTATGAATTAAAATAAACAAACAAAAAAAAAGAATGCCAGAGTTAGGAAAAAATAACATTGTTATCTGAACACAAAAAGGAACAAGCAATGTTCTACACGGCCTGGATGTCCAGCGGGGCCCGATCCTGCTGGGAGCTTGAGTGAGTTTCTGCATATAAAGAACCCTCCTCCGCTGGTGCCCTCAGTATCAGATCAAACTGCTCAGCCCCTTACAGGATTATGTCTGTTACAGAAGATAAAAATAAATAACTAGCCTTTCCTTTCAGTTTAAGTTGAAGGGTTTCTGTTGAAAACAGGCATGGAAAAGGCCAGAAATACTAGCTAGGACCGCACTGGGTGAAAACACAACAAAGGATTTACAGTGTTCCACAGACAAGTCCAAATGATGACAATCACCTTCCAACTAACCACCTTGGTTAGCAACGATCTGCTTTAGACAAAGGACACGGGGACTTTAGTAAACCTCTCATCTATTCACATCTCTAATAAAATAATCAAGCTAAAATTAAATCATATGCAACTGTGGTTTTCTGAAGGTACCGGCAGAGGTTGCATTGCACTTCCAGAGATGCTGGAGAACAAAACCTAAATGACACAGAGCTACTGTACACGAAGAACTAGAAACAGGGCAGCACACCAACCTTCCCAACCAGCTACCAAAGTTTCAGTTTGGATCAGAGGCCTCCAACCGTTCCTTCAACATACCTGAGGCAAAAAAAAAAAAAATTCTTCTCCTGTTGTGGTCTCTCTATTCCTGCCCTGTTCATCCCTGCAGTGCCTTAGGTCCTATCTAGCACAGGTCTGCAGGTTCATTTGTAAACATCAGTAGCTCAAGCAGGTTCTTAACTTTAGGCATGTGGTTAAATATGATCTGAGCAACTGCTTAATGCGCTGTTGAAAAGGGTCAGACTGTACCGGGGCAAACAAGTAGATGAGATGCTTCTGATAACTGTCCATAACAGACTCATAGGAGCACACTGTTGCAAGGGAGGAAACAACTCCAAAACCACAGGTCTGAGTACCACCAACCCTCTTCCCTCTAGACTTGCAAGTGGATGTGAACTTCATCGCTTTGGATTGCTTACACATTTAGCCAAAGACTCCAAAAGCTGCCTCTGCCCACTGAACTGTTACTTTCAGCGTTGTCTCCAATTATTCAAGACATTGAATATTTACACAACAGACCACAATGATTTTAGCCAAGGGATTGCTTCTTGTGGACATGCAGAGGTCAGCTCTGCCAAAACAGCTGTTGACTTAAATAGGCACTTCACTGGGAACGTGCCAGAACTCCTCAAACCTCATACTTCCATGAGAGACGAAGGTGTTAGTACCTTGAGGATCAGGCCCTAAATCCACATTTTAAAATCCTTCTTAAGCATGGGACAGAGCTGAATAAATGAGTCATGCTGTAACCACTGTTGGAGATGTAGGACACAAAACTCCCTGGGTTTGTGCTAAATCTGATAATATTTTGTAAGACTGTATACTGTCATATGTCCCATAATAATAAAAATTAATTCAAGATAAAACATTTCTTTTAGACTCCATTTTTTATTAATAAGCATAATTTCAGCTGTTTGAAGATAGTGCAACTGATCCCTCTTAATTGGAAACAGGAGGGATTTTGAAGAGTGGATTGAGCTAATTATGTTTTGCAGGGAAAAAAAAAGAAAGAAAATGATTCCCACATTTATTTTCTAATTACTCAGTGAAGACCTCTGCTCCAGTCCATGAGGAACTCCTTTGACGTCAAAGGATTCGGTGGGAGGAAGAGCCTCCAACTGAGCTGCCCAGCCATACGGGCCCAACTTTGGAAGCTTTTTTCAGTAAGTGGCAGTTACAAACTCATGAAAACAGGCCTGGAAAGTGCTCTCAGCATTTTCTTGGTAGGGGTCTGTTCTTCCTCTTATTATATATAGCCTATGCATGCCATGCACATCAGTGGGGGCAAGCTGCTGGCAGGGTGTTTACGATATGATTCCCATCTAGCAGGGCTAGTGAAAACATTTCAATCTTTAAAACAAAACACTTAAATCACGAGTAATATTGAGGATCAAATATATGTCAACGGCACTTAAAGATAAAAGCAGTAAGAAAAACACAACATCTTTTAGGAGAGCCTGGACCGGTTAAAAACGAAATTCCAGACATGGAATCTCAAACTAATACATCCCAATTACCTAATTTAAATACTGTCAAATGATTACTCCTTTTAAATCACACTTTCACACCTCACAACAGCAAATTGCAATACGTTTACAGCAAATGAGTTCTCTCCCTCCAAGCCCCCTCCCTGCCATTTACATAAAGCAGCGCCTTTGATAGTCACAAAGACATTTCTGGCTAAACGGTCTTTAGCAGATCCATCAGCTTCAAAGGCCTTATGAAACAGAAATAAGGAGAAATAATAGTCAAGCAAGCAAAGGGAAGCTAGGTCCAGAGATGACACTATCATAGTTTGCCAGCAGGAGCATGTTGGATCCGTAGGCCAACCAAGCAGCAGCCCACAGATGTGGATAATAGGGACTGTAGCTATTAGGCACCACACGGGACCTCCCAGGATGCTGCCCACCTCAGAGGTATCGGTTTCTCTGCTCCAGCAGTCCTTAAGCACAAAAACATTCCCAGTTCAGGGTTCCATCCTTGCAGCATAATCACATTGATGCACTGTCATTGCGTACCATATGCATGCATGTGTCAGAACCCTTCTATATAGGGAATTGGTCGTATTTGTGATTAATTGTCATTTATCTTTAAAATATTTTACTATATGAGTCTGCCCTCACTGTACTCATTTGCTCGTAACACTTTTCTAAACCGACTAGAAAACACACTAACAAAGACAATAATTGCAATGAGTTTTCTTTTAACCTATTATGATGCTTCCTCTTCCCAGGCTTTACATTTTTAAGCTGTTTCTGTCAAGTACCTCCAAAACATGCCTTTAAAGGACCTAGCATATTTTGTCAATGCCAAATGAGTAAGACCGTAATAATTTCTGAGAGAATACTCAGAAGAACAGTAACTGCAAACAAAAGTAAGCATAACTTATAAAAATGTCACTTTTTGTAGTCCACTGAACACACACTTATAGCTATAATGTATTTTTAAAAGATTTAATATACCACATAACGTGCAATTTATGCCTATATAAACATGAGAATCAATATAACTATTGCAGGATAACTCTAGTGATTATGAGAATTCAAGTATTCACATGATAAAATATAGTCATAAATGAATATGGAGTTTGGCCACTTGGCACAAGTATTTATGCATATTTGCAAATGCAAAATAGTTTAGACCTGGAGCATGATTCTGCTCCCACTGAATTGCTTGCTTCAAGTCTCCAATAAACCCAGCTGAGGCTTTCAGAAGTGCAGCAAAATGCATGCTCTCTTTTTAAGCAACAAAATAGCAGTAGTAGCCTTTTCCTTGGTTCCCCTTCCAGAAGTGGAGTTGAGGCACATTTACCTTGAAAGAGCATAACACAAATCCTTAAAAGCAGAGCAGATAAAATACACTCACTGCTTTATCGTGTTTCTCACGTAATCAACTGCAGCAGGTGAAACACAGAACCCTGAACTTGTTTTTTAGCAAGTAAGTGAGAGGCAAAAGGAATGAATTTTCAGCACTAGGGAGCCTCACATGGAACATTCAGATCCTGACCTAAACTCTTCCAGGGGAAAAAAAAAAATCTGAAAATGATAATTTTCAAATATTGGATTCTATTATTTTTTCTATTTCTGTTGCTAATCATGATTCAGTAAATTGTTTCCTTTTACAGGAATATATTTCATTCACACTTAGAATTATTGCGTGGTTCCTCACCGTAAACAAAGCATTTTTAAAACCTTTTTTTCATGTATCTTAAATCCATTAAGACAATTTCCTTCTTAAGCTCACTTCCTTTTGCCAAACGAAGATCATCAGGACATACCACACGTGTCCATAGGGACAGCAGAGCTCATGAATATGTATGCTTTATGTCACAACAGAGCACTCCCCTTGTTCTGCAGTATCGACCTTCCTTATGTGAGTAAATAACAGGTGAGCACTTGTGCATGAGGATAAATGGGGTTAAAACTGCCATAAAGGGACATACTTTATTTGAACAAAGTGGGTGCACAATAAATAGAGATTTAAGTGATGCTGAATTATTTTTTATATCATGCTGTTCCAAAATGTTAGAAAATAATCTTGCTCTAAAACACAAAACCAAGTTACATAGCAAGAGTTATTTAAAATATATTTCCCTCCAATTAACAGCAGCAGCACTCTGTATAAATTCCACTACATTATGGTTTTTTATATATTTTTCAGTCATCATACTTTAAAAAAAATGTATGTATTTCATAGCTTTATGTATAGCAAGAGAAGGTAAGTTCCAGAGATTTATCTAACCAGCCCTATTCGTCTTACAAATATGAAGGCAAAGATCAATTTCAGTAAGTTTCAAATAAGTGTAGTCAGGTTTGACCCAATACACTCAGCTAACAAGAGTGAAAAAGCAAATTTATATGGGCCAATAACACAATGCTCCAGCCTGTACCCAGGGATACTGCTTTCCTTTTAAAATGCTTATTCCAAAACCTGCCAACATAGGAAAGGTATAAACAGTTGCTTTAAATAAGTGTAGTCAGGTTTGACCCAATGCTAACAACTAACAAGAGTGAAAAAGCAAATTTATATGGGCCAATAACTCCAGCCTGTAGCCTGTACCCAGGAATACTGCTTTCCTTTAGAGTACCTCTTCTAATTAGCTAAATGAAAACAAATACTGATTAAATGTATATATAGAAGTAATCTGATACTCAAGAAAAAAACCCTTCTTAAGATGACTCCACAGTGTACAAAGCTTTCGCAAAATTTGTTTATGTTACTTACGCATTTTGCGTTTTGGCAATCTGCACATTAATTTTTAATGAAATAGTAAAGAGATGTTGCATCTCACACTTCGGTAAAAATATTCTATAGCCAGGACTGGGTGACATAGTGCATTAATTCAGTGTCCTTCACTCCTGGGACCTGCGTATAATTTAGTCCAGCCTGAAGAAAATAACTTTGATCTGAAGGCTGTGGAAAAAGCTACATATGAAATGAGTTTTGGTGGGTTTAGTGTTGTTTCTTATATACAAGACGGCATATGAAGATAAACTGCTTTAGAATGCTCCTGACGTGGCCCAGGATTAAGAGCAGGGAGCTCTTAGCAGAGCTCATTCACTCTCTCCCTTTTCCCTGTCGTACCATTCACACACCATACACATTTCTCTCTGCTATATGCATCAGAGCGGCTAGCACTGGCATACACTGTCTTTCCAAAAGGAATATTCTGCATAAAAGGATTGTGTTATCAACCGGTATACTTATTTGGTCTCTCCATTAAAAAAAACCAAAAACCAAACAACAACATCTATATTTCAACATGAGAGATGACGTTGTAAGAAGGGATGATGTTATCACAGGGAACCCGAGATTTCCTCCGCACGGTAAGGAACACCTTAGCTAAGTCATCAGAACTGTACTAATCACGCTCTTAGGGAAAACAGAGCTCCGGCACGGCTCGTTCCCGGGCTTGGCTGCGCGAGCAGCTGACCCGTCCTTTCCTTCCTGCTCCCCCCAAAGCAGAGAAACAAGATTAAAAGCAAAAGCATAACCAAAGAACTGACATCCTAGAAACACTAAGCGGAGCTAAATCTTTTCCCCACTTAAACCTTTCAATTATTGTATTCCACAAATTCCAAAGATTCTTGCTCATTCAATAAAATGCATCTGAATTAACTACTGAAAAATGGAATCTAGCCTATTTTTTGCATGCTCTTGGTTTGGGACTTACTGTATTGTTTCCTGAGCGTTTGAAAGGAACTATAGGTTGTTCAGTTAGCTTGACAAATTATCCAGGGGACAGGGGAAGGAGGAACAGGGAATTTTCTGTAGACGAATATAGAAATCTCTCTCTATATATATGCATATACATTTATATATTTTACACACACACTTGCACCAGAGAGAGAATGTCTTAACTGAGAAATTTAACTCTGTGTATGCTGGTATTTTTGCCATATTCCTGGAGAGAGTGGGAAGGAAAAAAACCTAACTCCTCATGTTGTACGTTGATTCTCCTTTCCCAAAAAGAGCAAAGTTCATCCTGTAACAGGAAAAGTTGAGCCATGTCCTGAAACACACAGTATGTCATTGAGAGGGTGCACAGGCATTTCAAGGGGCAGAAGAGAATAACGCGCTGGTTTTAAAAACAGAAAGAAACGATAGAGCCCAGCTGATAAAATGTCACATTCCTTTGCAGCTATCACACAAATTCAGCCTTTTCTATAGACAGCCTTTGAGAGATCACAAAAATGTAAACCATGTGATGATCATATCAATAACTAGCTGAGCACTGTTGATAGCTTAAATAACAATAAAATGTCTTATTTTTCCTGTAATTTTGTCCATAGTGTTACTGCATATGTAGTCACCTAATGATGAAATAGTTTTAAAATTTGCTTCAGGGTACAGAAGTCAAGCTCCACTGATTAGCAACTCAAAGCGCACTACAGGCACACATTGTATAGCTGAATAATAGCACCTGTGTTTGTATGATGTTTTAAAAAACAAAAAAAATGCACTATTTTACTTCATGTTTGATGATGCACACTGATGAAATTCCTTTCTCTCACAAATTATACAATATATCACAGTTAACTGCAAGAATTTCAAAGAGAAGGTAGAAAGGTAACGTCACAAAAAGAGCCAAAAAGTGGTTTTGGTGTCAATATGAGATGCCTAGACCGTGAGGTTCATGGGCTTGATTCTCTTGTCACTTCTCTGGTTTGAAGTCACAAGACCCACTGAAGTTTACAATTTATTGTGAAGGAGATAAACATGCCCGACTTTTTACTTTACGTTTTTTTTTTTAGGCAACAATTATTCAGCAGTTAATTACACAAATGATATTTTGTTCACCAGCATTTGGGTTTTGTGCCACATTTATAATAAAAACTCATCACAGAAAATATGTTGTTAAAATCTAGACCGAGAGTTCTGGTATTTGCTGCACTAGCTCAGTTTCTGATTTATTTCCTATGCCTAATAAGGTGGCTTTCAAACGTTATCGAATGTGAACCTTCCTAAAATTTGCTGAAAACTGACTGGACAGAAGTCTGATGTCAGCTGCACTCTGAGACCCCAGTCCAACATGCCGTCTTCAGCAGCACTGAAGTCCCCCTTTTGTCATTTCCCCAGTCAGATTTTATTACAAAGTTTTAGTAACAAAACCCTCCATCAAATTTTGTGTTAAATAATATTATAAAAGTGCATCCACATGAATTTAGAATTAAAAATGCTCTACACTATCAACAGGAACATTAGGATTTTACTAAATACTCAGCAACTATCAGCTTAAATTCTTTCTTCCGTTAACACTTCTCTTTTCATCCAGAATGTGTAAGTAACATACAGGAATGACTTAAAAGAAAGCTTAACATTAATACAGTTAAACACACTTAGCATAAAAAATTAAGTTCATAAACTAACCAATACTCACTGAAGTATTTGATAACATTAGCACAAATTTATTAAGCTTTGTTTTTACTTTGGGAAAAAAATTTTAGAAGTTAAAAAAAAAAAGAAACAGGTTAAATTATGAGGTACTGTGAAAGCTGTGAGAGTTTTGTGATTGCAAGTAGAAGATTTACAGATCTTACAGATCTGTAAAAGATTTACAGATGACAATTGAAAGGTGCATTACATTAATCGGAGGAATGCATAACCTCTGCAAAGCAGGTAGGAGTGAATCATTTTAATTTTCTCTCTTCTTATGGCTTTATGTTCTTACAGAAGGGAAGCAGAGGAAACCTAAATATGACCCTATTTAGATATATTAACTGAAAAGCCTTTGTAGAATTTTTAAGCAAACAGGATTGTGCTTCGAACGCTGCCCATCTAGTTTTCCCATGTGTTAAATTGGACGGCTACTTGGACAGCTCTCTATTCATTACTGAACTGTGGAAAGGAAACACAGAGGTGGCGTTTTGCTTTTAAACCTCTAATGCCTTGTAGCCAGATTCCAAAGCATCAAGGAGAGATTTCTTTTTTTTTTTTTTTTTTTGAAGTCTAATCAGACTCATTACTGTTTTCAGCAATTTGCACCACCAAAGATGCTTATTAGGTAACAGTGTTTAATAAACCGCTCTTTAGAAAACTACCAGTAATGAGCTCTTAACAGCCAATCTTTAGCGTGAATGTAATGTGAAAAGTGTTCCTAGCGCTGAATAGATTTTCACATTTAGTAGTGTCATAATTAAGCTCAAGGAATTGGTAGCTGTGATGATAGATTTACTGCAATACAGACTTTTTTCCCCCTGAAAATATATTTGAAAATACTTGGGGTTCAATAATATTTCCAGAGCAAAATTTAAAACTGCTAGACTGGATTAGCTCTGTAAATGGTACTTAATCAGAGAGTATTTGGGGAATGCACGGAGTACTGTAAGTCAGGTATCATCCAGCAGGCATGCATAAAGTTAATTCCACCTAGCTTTGTTTGACTGCTCTTCCATCACTTAACAATTTCCAGTCATTAATATACAAATAATAAATGTTGTTGTCACCAGCTGAATGATAATGAACAAAAATGGCCAATAAAAAGAGATACTTGATGAAACACTTGTCAGTTCTTCTTCCACAGTAACAACTGAAAATGCTTGAGGAAAAAAAGCAAATTGCTTGGTTTCAAAATAAAATTATGGATTTATAATATACGTATATATTTACGCATACACACATATACAACTAATGCTGGATTTCCTACATGTTTCACATACCATCAACTCCTAGTACCTACTTAGCACCAAAAAACTCAAGTTCCTAATGTAAAGAACACCACAGCTCTGAAAATCTAACGCTGACATATATTATTCATAAAACACAGCCATCAGCAAGAGATAAGTTTTCATCAATAGAAAGTTCAATTTAACTAGATGTACACCTCGCTGCACTAGTCATATCAATACTAGTACCTAACAAATGCTGAAAGAGGCAAAAAAGAAAATAAATTGCATGTATAAGCTCTAGCTAATTAAATATCCAGAGCGAATCTTGAGGAATAGCCACTGTTCTCTCACCAGATTGATTTAGGTCTGACATAATATTTCAATTAGTTATCAATAAGAAATGACCAAGACTACTTTTTTGTCTCCCACTAGGAGAAATACATAGGGATGCAAATGTTGTTTTGCTTACTGGAGATTCTGCCGGAGAAGGTTTGTGTCGGCGGCCAAGACTTTGGAAAGAAGCGCATAAAGATGAGTAATCACTGAAACCACCAACAAAATGATGAAGACTAATTCTCTTGAACTGAGATTTTTATATCAGAATTCTGTGTTAAGATGTTAAGAAGAGCTCCTTTACTTAATGAGTGCTCTCATTACATCTTTCATATACCCTAGCCCCCAAACTTCAGTAATCCTAAATGCAGCCTCTAAGCCTCCATATCTGTTTGCAGCTTTCTGAATCAATAGGACTACGAGAACTGAGACTACCAAATTAATGCCAGTTTCATTTGATTTTGTGGTATGCACTACTTTGCACTACAAAGTGGAAAAAGGAAAAAAAAAAACCCCAACCCCACACAAGAACTCATTCCCACATGGATTTTTGTAGCTTTCAGATCAAAATATCTTCCAGTTTCTTAAGTCTGGACTGCATTTGTACTCAGACCCAACATTTTTAGTGCTGCCTACCCTATCACGCAATTCCAAACTCTGCACCTTTAAGTCACACACTTAGCTTCAGTTGTCTGTAAAATAACGTAACAGAAAATAAAATAACAGAGACTACACAGCTGCTTTGGACTGTCTCCTCCTCTTGTACTTCTGAATAATGCATTAAACTTCCCATCATTTGTGAATGACAACCCGATGCTCTAAGATATGTAATATGCATTTTGTACTGTTGATTTTACTAAGCACAGATGCTCTGAAGCATCAATTGCTCATCAATAAGTCCTAAAATACCATACATTATGATATTTTTAGTAGTTTAAAACTGAGGTTGACAGAAATGTAGCACCCACAGGAGGTATCTTAGGCATCATTATAAAACTATGGTTGCCATCCTTTCTTACTTCTAACGTAAAATTAAAGCAGGGGGGAACCTTCAGTGTATTCCTTCTGCATCCTAGCACTACCACCAAAAAAAAAAAAAAAAAAAAAATCACTTTTCAGCCTCAGATCCATCAGTATTTTATCAAGCCTACAAAACACCAGTCTGCTCACCTAAGATGCTGACCCCAAACAATGCCTGACTTTCAATAGAAATTGAGACTCTTCCTTCTGATATCTCTAGGCCTGCTTAGCCGGACCACAACACAAAAGCCTTCTTTATCAGACTTTTAGAGGAGTTTCCATTGAAGAACTAGGACCTACCAAATTTTATACTACTTACAGGCTGCTACCCTGAGTGTCATATATACAGGAGTACAGACTAGCATAAGAAATTGCAAAAGCGTAAGAAGTCAAAGAAGGAGGTGAAGCTACAGGGGCAGGTTAAACTCAAGTCAGAATTTGCCCCAAAACGCTGTGAATTGATGAGAAAGAGCAATAGGATCCTAAAAAAAGGACATTGAGAAGAATCTTAAGACCCATCTTGAAGTTAAGGTGCTGCCATCGGCCAGCACCTCCGTGGTGTCAGACGGTGAGGACTCTCCACAGGGGCACGGCCAAGCAGGAGGAGACAGCTCTAGTGGTAATGCTTGCTGCTATCGAAACCTAAGGTGAGCCCTGGAGTGGCTCGTCTCGGGACAACTCCACCAAAAGACAGCATAAATAGCAGAAACTGGAGTCCATGTGAAATCTATTGCACCTACTACAGCAGCATAGACATTATTTTCTTCTCCGTCAGTGAAATTCCAATATTACAGCCCAACTTCTCCCAGTCAGGACCCAGCATCAATCACAGTTTACCCTTCAGCAAAATGTACCATAAACAATCTGTAGGGTGCCTTTGAGTACAGAACACCTCAGATTTCTCTGTTCTCTTGTATATGGCAATTTTATTTTGACTTTTTTGTGGAGTAGGGAGGGGCTTGGATGAAATACCATACAAAATTGTTTCAGTTGGTGTTCTGCATTGTTTGTTTGTTGGCTTTTTTAAAAAATCAAAACCCCCCAAAAAACAAAAATAAACTTAATTGTTCCAAACAGAAGCAACCACTTGTCCAAACGATTGCACGCAAACCACCTCTGTGGGCTGCCGAGATTACTGTTCTATTATGACACATTTACAAAAGCCACATAATAGATGACTGGCAGCAGATGAGAACATTTGTCCAACAGAACTGGAATCCTTTGTATTATGGCAGACAATATTCCCTGCACTTCAGATTGGTTTAAACACTCAGACTTGCCTAGTAGGTCTTTAAAGGTAGAGCAGTCTAGCACACAACTTCCCTGACTGAAATTGCTTATGGAAATATCTCCTTATAAAATGAAGGAGGCAAAAGGAAGAACACCAGGTTCTATATAATACAGCTGTGGGTTTGTCTGGGGGATGGGGGTTAACAAAGAAAGTGCATGTGTGAGTGAGGAAAACATCCACGGGCTTTGGAGGGATTGGGGTGAGCATAGCAGAATGTAGCAGTCCTTGACTTTTACTTTCATAGAGTCTATTTTCAGCTTTTCCACTATAGAGCTTTCTATTTATTTTAGCATAACTCCGTATCTTTGTCATTAAACAATCAAGTTCTAATAAAAAACATAATACAAACAGCCAGTTGTGTAATGAAAAACAACACAGGGTTGAAGGGGGGTTCCTGCCTGATCTCAGCAACAGATTAGCTTATACCCTACAGCATAAGATGGGAAATATGTTCCTCACTATTATAGTTTTGATTCTGTATTTGTATTTTATATGGATTTTTAAAGAGACACAATATAAAGCTTTGGTTCAGAGAATATCTATACCTATATATGTATGTATGTATAACTGTACACATATATTTATTTCCCCTCCCAGAGCAGGGATGGTGTTTGTCTCTAGTGATGGCACAGTGTCTAGTCTGGAATCTAGCAGACCGAAAAAACACACAACCAGAAAAAACATGTTTTGGACTATCCCAATAAAGTCTGTATCAACTGCAGTCCCAAATATATGTCCTTTTGAGAAATTCTAAGTGACCCTTTTTTCAGCAACCATCCCGCTGCACTGCAGTGTACTGCAAGATTATTTCTGCCATGAGAACAACATAGTTTTATTAATAAAAAAGTAAAAACCATTCCGTTAATTGCTTTTCATACTCAATAAATGTTAACCGTTTATTCACTGGCAGCAAGCCAGGAGATCTCCTCCAACAGACACAGATCTTTCAGATGCATCTTTCCTCCTGTATCCCACATATATGATCTCCTTCTCCCCTTCCCCCTCCCCCAGTTCTTTACATGCATTTCTGCACTGTCCTCTATCTCAAAGTTAAAGCTGTGCCAAATCAAGAGCAGCAGTGCTAAAGGGCGGTCAGAAAATAGGACAGCAAAGGTTTTTGAAGTTAACAAAGCAGCATCCTGTTCCTATTCCTATCAAGCATGTTTCTGGTTTCTTCGTGTACTGAGGGCCAGGTTGGGTGATTGCCACTCACTTTAGGAATTTAACTCTGCAGATACAGCACAGCCCTTCAACACGCTCACCCCCAATGGCTTGTGAAATTCGCGTGGATAGATCCGTCTCAGTCTATGTCAGCTCACTCACTGAGTGGCAGGTGAATACCTAACCCACTATACCAGTATATAGGGTTAGCTGTTCTGAAGATATATCTGAGAATAAAGAGTAAAGTAGACAGTAGAAACAAGGAAGTCACATTTATGAGGACTTTAGAAACTTTAGTCCATGAAAGACAGGAAAATGAGGCAGGACCACTACACTCAAACCTTCGCTGAGTACTTTCTAAAGCTAAGGAAGGCTTTAAATTTGTCCATGGCCTTACTTCAAGTTTTTGTTAGTTGCTTGGATTTTTTTTTTTTAAACTTCATGTTGTTTTCATTAGGCACATAATTCTTTAGGCACATTATGATACAAAGATCTTGTGCCACCTTTCCAAGAATACATCAAAAACATTTTAAATAAATATCCTATATTTGATTTAATGAAAAATGCCTTGGGCTGTATGCGTCTTGTTCATTCTATGTATTAAACAGAGAGTTTGCCATGACTGAACTAAAAGGTACTTGATAACAAATGGTTAGAGGGCACAGGCTGATATTTAAGAGGTAAGGTTGCACCAAGGTAGCTTTGATGGGCCATTTTGTATTGAGGATAACCAGAAATGACATTTCTTAAAAAGGTCTGGATTGCTAAAGAGGAGGAATGCCCTAAATGCATCAATGAAAACTGCTGCTGAGCATGACTGCTTTTTTTAATATTTTGACTATTTCGAAGGAAAGACAGTCATGCTACAAATGTTTTTTCCATAAATCTCTGGCGAGTACTGGGCACTTCCAAGATCAGTTACATAGCATACTCTTAAAATGATTAAACTGTCTCTCACAGCACTTTAAATGATAGACTGCCCGGAAAAAGCACTAGTGCCCCACAAATTAGGAATTGTAGCAGTAGTTGATAAGCTAGAATGAGCTCTGGGCCATTTTAGGACACACCTCACCCTCATTACTGGGCTGCCCCTCTTGGAAAAATTCTTCCCCTTGTGTAAGGTCATTCAACTAGATTAAAATATCTCACTGTAATGTTACTTCTTTATAACACCTCACATACTTGGGTATAGAAGTGCTGGTTACGGGATGAACAACGAGCTTACTTTTATATGCAGTGCATAAAGATACCACCTGTGTGATTTAGTTAAAAAAGAAAATTTAATCTATATTTCTGGGATAGCTCTATCTAAAGCCACAAGTTGCTATGACAGAGAATTTAAATTGTTTGAACGGTTCCCCTGCTCCCTTCTTCAAGTTGTTATTAATGTCTATAATTTAGGCCTCTGTGTTGCTAATATGTGTGTGGATATCTCGCTAGTGATATGACTAAAGCTGCATAATTAGGTAGTGGTATAATTTGTAGCCTCCAACTCTTTCTCCCACTTCCCTTTCCCGATGCTCCTTGAAGAGACTGCGATTTATGTTGCCGGCAGATCGTGCCACCGTTACTCACAGAAATACCCTTTGCCTGAGATTTCTTTGAAATTAGTGACAAAATTTAAACCTCCTAGCAGTCACCAAGGATAGGGATATACTGCACCAACGCCTCCGCCACCCACATGTGGGGGGAGTACGATTGTGTTGCTGGGATGGGAATTTGGGCAGGTGACCAAATGGTTAACTATGCTTATCCTTTCATCCTCCAAACTGACAGAGACTTCTTTAAATTCTCAGAACTCCTTTTACAGAATCTCCGTTTGACAATTTCTAAATGTGCTCCACTGTGTTCACCAAGTTCATCTCTTAACAGGAAATGAAACTGAAATAAAGAGGCGCTCTTCGTGTTGACTGCAGGCTTTTCAGATTTCATGGCAGCCTGCGTCTTCCCAGTGCCTTTCACATGGAAGAGATAATGTGTGCAAAGAAAAACAAAATTGTAGGTTTAGTAATGTCAAAATCTGATTTATGCCAAAATAGAGATGTCAACAATAGCAGAATAAGTGACAAGTGTTAAATTACCCAGAGAAGTAAATTCTGTAATTATTTACCTCTTTGGCACATTCAGAGGGACCTTGACAGGCTTGAGAGGTGGGCCCCTGCGAACCTCATGGAGTTCAACAAGGCCAAGTGCAAGGTCCTGCACAGGAGTCGGCGCAATCCCCACTGAGTGACCAAAAAGGCATCACATGAAATCTCTGGATTCAGTCTTTAAAAAAAAAAATAAAATAAAATAAAATCCATGAGGGGTTTTAAAGGAGACTGTTAAGTTCAAAACTGCTAGAAATTTATGAGGTAGCTCCCTCTTCTGGATCACCAAACAATGACAATTCAACTTAAATGGCAAGATGCAGAATTTGGCTAGTAAATAACACCTCTCACTATTTTGATAGGACAAGGGATAATGGCTTTAAATTGAAAGAGGGTAGATTTAGATTAGATATAAAGAAGACATTCTTCTCTATGAGCATGGTGAGGCACTGGAACAGGTTGCCCAGAGAAGCTGTGGATCCCCCCCCTCCTGGAGAGGGACTTTTTACAAGGGCAGGTAGTGATAGGCCAAGGGGTAATGGCTTTCAACTGGGAGAGGGTAGATTTAGATTAGATATAAAGAAGACATTCTTCACTATGAGCATGGTGAGGCACTGGAACAGGTTGCCCAGAGAAGCTGTGGATGCCCCCTCCCTGGAAGCGTTCAAGGCCAGGCTGGATGGGGCTTTGAGCAACCTGGTCTAGTGGAAGGTGTCCCTGCCCATGGCAGGGGGGGTGGAACTAGACGATCTTTAAGGTCCCTTCCAACCTAAACCATTCCATGATTCTATGATCCTTAACAACCTCCTGACCTAAAAGGAACAGCAGGAATCACACGCATTTTAAAATTCAGCATTTTTTCTTATTTTTGACAAATGACTTTTTGCTCCAATGTTGGTTTTTTTTTAAAAAAACAACTAAGTGCCACCAACAGCATTTCAAATAAAACGTCAGCAGCAAGCCCCATAGCTGCATATGCTGGGAGCTGAGTATACAGTCATCTGTAAATGGACAATTTTAATTCGATTCCTGGCACCACTGGCCACGCTGAGAATTCTTCTATCTCTTCACACCAGGGGTTTGCTCTTTTAAGCATTGCTCCCTGAAGGGAAGGAAAAACTAGAGAAAGAGGATTTCCAATGACCCTGCGCAGATGAATGAATGTGTCAATGGTGAATACTGGTTCAGCTTTGAAATAGGGAATCCTGCAGTGGTTTCTCTGCTTCATCCCCACTAGTGAGTTCCACTGTGGACTTCAATGTGTAGGAGGCCTTTAGGGGACAGATAATAAATGGGGGGGGGAGGGA
>NW_008794888.1:1969263-2046546 GCF_000699145.1 Aptenodytes forsteri | reverse complement strand
AATCAATAAAATGTTTTAATAATAATAAAAAGGCATTTCTCTAACTATAACCTTTAAATTATTTCTTAGATAATTTTCTCAGAGATGTGCATCTCTTTGGCCTAGCTGGTTACAGAAATTGGTTAAAAAAAAGCTCAAATAAATAAGGGGTCCTTACCAGATAGCCAACATTAAAGGCCAGCGTGCCCTTTCAGCACATATTTAATTTTGATGGGTTTCCATTTGTTCACTTATTTTTTTCTGGTGTAAAGATGATGTAAAAACAGTTGTGAAATCGTTAAATTGTTAAAGCATGCTCTGTTTCAGTGTGAACTTACTCTTTTGTTCATGACTGTTTTCACAGCAAAAACAGTGACATGCACAAACCAAACACAGAAAGGAAAGATGCTTCTTCTAACCTCCATAACTCTCCTGTAACTCAGGTAAACACAAGAACATTTGTCTAAGCAGTAGTAGAATACACATTTACTTCGACAAGCCTTTTAGTTGATTTTCATTCAACTACCTATCAATCAATCCCACCACGACACAATATAATTTCCTAATCATGCCAATATTCATGCTTTTATCTCTTTTTAAATCCAACGAACATATATTTCAATAAGACAGAAGTCTAATTATTTAAACATGATGTAGAATAACACTTCTCTAAGGCCATTTCTTTTATGAGTTTTAGTTCCTTAAAATTGCCATATAATTTAATCTCTATAGCAAAATTTATACAAAATAACACTTCCAATAATAAAGCTTCCAGTAAAGAAGGCTGAATTGTTAAATTCCCAATAAGTGCTGCTTTTTCCTCCCTTATGTCTACAGTAGTTTTATTTGTTTCTAAGAGCAAAACCAATATATTCAAAGTGAAACGTACTATTCCTCAACATGTTAAGAAACACAGAAGAGCAAGTGCATCTTTTTTCTTTTACGTGTGATAACTTTAACATGTAGGAAAACAAAAACCAAACCAAAACAAAACGCAGCAACTCTGCACAGGTTTCTGTACCTTTGAAAATGAGGTTGGCAGCCAATTGCTTTCTATAGCTGAACGCATGCTCTTTAAATACAATAGTTTTATGCAAATTAAAGGTTCTCATTATATAATTGCTAACAAAATATTTACATCTACCTCCACTTTAATGTTGTTGAGAATTAAAAAAAAAAAACAAACTGATATCTAAAGGGACATATACTGGACAATTTCAGTCATTAATATAATATGCAGATACTGAGTATTTTTGGATACTTGGGGGTATTAGCTATACATTTCATAGATATCATCAGATATGATCCTGCTTCAGCTAAGAAAGAATTCGGGTAATCGGATTTATATAGTCTACAGCATTTCCTAAGGACGCTGCCTGGGATTTGCCTCTTTTTAAATAGTTGAGATGTTAAGTTCTTTTAAGACTATTTCTTAAATACCGAGCAACATCTTCATGAAAAGCTGCGCTGATTTCCAATTATGTAAAAATTAATTTGTTTAATCAAGCTACAAGAAGGACAAGAAGTTGAACTGGAAAAATTCCATCACGTTAAGTAAAGGATTATTACTCACAAAAAATATTTTCAATGTCAGACAGACTTGCAGCCAGAAACTAACTATACTTCTTACAGAGAACTCTATGTGCCTGTCTCTCCAGCCTGACTATTTTATCAGAGCCCTCCAAAACAACACCAAAATGAACTCTAAATATAGCTTTGACTTGTTTTTAATTTCATTTGCTTTAATCACAGCCAAAGAAATTTCCAGGAATAAGGCTTACATAAATAGAGTTACCTTTTATAAATGTGTATTTTCTTTTACATCGTATGTGCACTGGAAAAGGAAAGGAGATTCCTGACAAGTTGCTCTGCCTCTGGTCTCAGGATTGTCAAATAAATAAGGATATTAGTTCACCTGGCCCACTTTCAGCAATATGATAATAAATGTTTCCCTTTCAAAACACATTTGCAAACTTAAAAAAAAAAAAAAAGGCTTAATGTTTTTATGTTGTCATAATGCATGAAATCCTTTCATTTTAGTATTCATGATCATTATCAAGTAAATTCTGTTGGAAAAAAGGGAACAAAAGTACAGCATAATTTTGGGATGATAGCAGTACAGATGAGAAGTGTTCCCATAACCTCCTTCTGAACGGTGATATATGCAAAATAATCCAAAATGAGTTGCTTTCCAGTCCCTTTACAGACTACTTGACATCCACTGCTCAAGCGTTTCAAACCTTCAGTCACTGACTGTAATAGTGCACAGATGGAACAATATTTATTCTGTCAGTGGAAACTAATTAGGATGACACTAACTCTGAACATTAAACCAGAAGAAAAAAAAATGGGGGGGGGAAATCACACTTTACACAGTGTGGCACATGATCTGTGAGTTTACAAATAAAAGCTATAAATTTTAATATATTTCTGTTACATGGGAGGTGTGACCATCTTTGCTGTTGCTGCCACACATGGTAGCCGGAGATGGGCTTGCAGAGCCATATCTGGATTTGCGTACAAACGCCCCCATCTCAACCGTTAATTCACTTCACGTCAGAAACGGCATCCCAACAACTTCCACTCTGCAAGAACAGCAAGTCAGACTTGCAAATTATTTCACGTTATTCTTCAGTCAGCCACACTGCCTCTGTCACCCAGAGGTCACCCCCCTCAGCCTGCAGCCCTTCAGGTCCTAGCTGTGCCAACACCACGAGCTGGGCAGAATCGAACTCAAGTCAGGGAAGTGGCCAGCCCCACCATTCTGCTTCTCTCCCTTAACTCCAGCTGCAGGCGTTATGAGGTTGGCTGCCCTTTAGAATAAAAGATCCCATTTGATAAATCATCAGGTCTGATAAATATGTGCAACCTCCATCCAAGGACTGGCTCGCAGCTGCTGAAGACTCAAGATCAGACACGTGACCTCAACACACAAACTAGTGATTTTCAAAACCTCACGAGGGATCTAAATCTGTATCTTTTGGTGCCTGAATACCTTTAAAAGTCTTCTTGACTCGTGATGTTCATGAGCTTGAATAAACTGTTTCACAAATGCTTAATGCTTTGAAGACCTACATGGTACAGCTCAAATTCACAAGATTAAAAATACAGCGTAGAGCACGGTAGTTTGCTATTAGACTAAACTATCGGTCCAATTGTCCTTCAGTGCTATTCCCTTTAAATGAATGGACATGTCAGGAGAGAATCAGGTTTGATGTGCATACGTATTCATGTAGATCCACGATCCTAACATCTTACTCTACAACAACTAACCTTTGTAGGGAAAAATAGAAAGAAGTATATGCTTTAAGCAATGTTGACTTTTGTAATTTGGAATGGCAAATTAATTGAGACCCAAAAAACAGAGAAAAAAAGAATATCAACTGCCCACAGTTAAGCAAGTGTTAACATTTTAGAAGTAATGCATTATAAAAAAAGTCATCCCATTAATTATTGTTCTGCTAATATAAGATAAACTGGGCAGAAACAGAACTGCCTGAGAAGGTGAGATCTCAAAGGCTTCTTGTCTGTGCAGTGGCATGATCCCCTAGAGGTGTTTAAAAAAATACATTTGGAAGTGATACTTTCTGTATTGGTAGTGTTCTTCACTTAGCATCTCTCAGCAACCAGGAACATGCTGGTGCATAATTTCACTTTGACTCCATCCATATTACACAAAAAGTAATGATAATGAATATTCTTTTCATAAACCAGATGGAATAGTTAAACAAACACTTCTTCAACAGTTCCAGCTATAGCCACTAGTCTAATAAAAGGATATTATCTGCATCTACAAATCTGGCTTTTCTCAGATCAATGAGACTAATTCTGAAATGTAATTATTTTAATCTGAAAACATATTTTAAAGCATCTTCTAAACTGAGATACTAAATGTGCTCCATAAGCTTTGTTTATTTATTGATATTCATGTCAAACCTCAAAGGCTACTAAACTGCAATCTTACATTTTAAAATAAAATTTTTGCAAACAATTCAAACAAAGGGCACAACATAATGACTAAACCTGCAAAAAATGAAGTGCATCTTACTTCTAACTTATCATAATATTTTCTGTGGATGCCAGATAACATCTCTACTGAAACCATACCTTGGCTTGACAATAAAGCTAGAAGTTACTCAAGTGTATTGTAGCCAACTGTCAGATTTAAGAACAGTCACAACACACTATTAGTGGCATTCAGCCAATCTCTTAAGGAACACAATGACCCAAACTTTATTCTGAAAACTCAGTTTGAAAGCAAATCTATTCCCTAAAGTAATTTTCAGCACTGCTTAAAAAGCTTGGAAAAATCAGATTAGAGTAAACCAGGTTATGTAGATGTTATGAGAATGTAACTTCTAAAAATAACTTTATAGATCAATTCTAGTAAAATTCAAATACAGAGATCTCACCTCTCACACAGCCCTGCACTTCTATGTTCTATAATTCTGGTCCCAAACTATCAGATTGATACAGTCTGTAGAGTTAGTACAGTGTTTAGAAAGCCTGGGATATAAAACAACTCCCGTGCATTGAAGATTTATGCCTTGAGAGGCTTATGTGAACACATTACATACAATATCTGATAGAACTGCTGCACTGCATGCTGTATTTTGAAATGACTATGGATGCCTAAGAAAAAAATAAATATTCTCTCAAATAAACAGGTATGCATACGTATTACTATAATCTGTAACAGGGCACAAATATCCTTCCATTTTTTTTAATGCAGTATTCCCATCTCCATTGTAAACCTCCATGAGAAATAACACAGAATCTCACAGATGAACGAAAATAAAAAAAGGAGATAATGCTAAATACAGCCCATGAATGAGGTGCAACCATTGAAAGCTTGCCATAATCACAGAAAATGCACCCAGGTAAATGCTTAATAGAAACTCCTATGAACTAACAGGAGTGACACATAATCAATGAAACTCCTATTAAAGCATTATTAAGATGTAACCTTGTTTATTCTAAGTAATATAAAATGCACCGACTCACACATAAAAGCCATCCATGCACTACCCAGCCTATCACAAAAATGGTCAGATATAGTCTAAAGGAAAATGTTCACAGATACTTCAGAAAAAGAAGCATACACTAGCACTTCAATGTATTTGGTCCAGAAAATAACTTAGATGTTATTAATGTATGACAGCATATATTGAATTTATTCTTTCCAAACAGCATTGACTAAATGTCTCTGTAAAATTGATTCCAAGGGATAGCAGTTTACTACTTTGTGTATTCAAATTAAGTTACTGCTTAGCTAAAATACCACATGCAAGGAAGAAATGGAGTTAGTCTCAACATGTGGCTAAATAAGATAACTAGGAGATTATGCTAAATAATGAATATGAATGAGGTGCAACCATTGAAAGCTTGCCATAATCACAGCACCCAGGTAAATGCTTAATAGAAACTCCTATGAACTAACAGGAGTGACACATATCAATGAAAACTCCTATTAAAGCATTATTAAGATGTAACCTTGTTTATTCTAAGTAATATAAAATGCACCGACTCACACATAAAAGCCATCCATGCACTACCCAGCCTATCACAAAAATGGTCAGATATAGTCTAAAGGAAAATGTTCACAGATACTTCAGAAAAAGAAGCATACACTAGCACTTCAATGTATTTGGTCCAGAAAATAACTTAGATGTTATTAATGTATGACAGCATATATTGAATTTATTCTTTCCAAACAGCATTGACTAAATGTCTCTGTAAAATTGATTCCAAGGGATAGCAGTTTACTACTTTGTGTATTCAAATTAAGTTACTGCTTAGCTAAAATACCACATGCAAGGAAGAAATGGAGTTAGTCTCAACATGTGGCTAAATAAGATAACTTGTTTCATGCATAGCAACTCTACAGACTTATTTGTCTGCTGATTCATGACATCTAGCTGTAACCTTGTTTTTCCTAAGTAATATAAAATGCACCGACTCACACATAAAAGCCATCCATGCACTACCCAGCCTATCACAAAAATGGTCAGATATAGTCTAAAGGAAAATGTTCACAGATACTTCAGAAAAAGAAGCATACACTAGCACTTCAATGTATTTGGTCCAGAAAATAACTTAGATGTTATTAATGTATGACAGCATATATTGAATTTATTCTTTCCAAACAGCATTGACTAAATGTCTCTGTAAAATTGATTCCAAGGGATAGCAGTTTACTACTTTGTGTATTCAAATTAAGTTACTGCTTAGCTAAAATACCACATGCAAGGAAGAAATGGAGTTAGTCTCAACATGTGGCTAAATAAGATAACTTGTTTCATGCATAGCAACTCTACAGACTTATTTGTCTGCTGATTCATGACATCTAGCTTATAACTGTAGCATTAGGAGCCATTTATACAGGGAAAGTACTGTGCTTAATTTCACTTTCACCTCGCTAGTGAGGAAAACTACAACAATTTAAAGCACCGCTTACCTTATTCACACTACAACTGAGTCTTTGAAAGGATTTTGCCAACATGGAAATTAAGGATCAGATTTCTTTCCACTCTTACCACACAGCTGTACCGCCAGGAAAAGAACAACACAGATATACTCTCAGTTTCAACGAAGTAACTTACGATTTAAATGAAGCATATTTATCTGTTCAACATTTTTGGTGCCATTGTCCTGGTTACGGCTGGGATAGAGGACAGCCATCTATAAAGTCAGAATTATGCCTAATGCCATCAAGTCTAAGTGTGACAAAACAAATATTTCATGTCAAGTACTTTCCCAGGGCAAGTACAAATTAAGGAAACAATGAGCAATTGCAATTCCTGTTGTAGTCAACAATTGTCCTCAAGATCATCACCTGCTTCCCATTGAAAAACATTGACTGTTACTCAGCTTAAAATCAGGGGGAGTTTTCGCTTTGAGCAAGGTCATTCTCATAGGTAGCGTACAGTGAAGCAAAGATAATAGTCGTGTCGTAACCATACGTAATATATTAGAGAATGGTGAAAAAATTCTAATTGTATTTATCTAATCTCTATCTGCAGTGTTGCTAAGTTTATCAGAAGATGCGAAACTAGTAAATAACGCAGCAGAAAGTTCCTCAATATAAAATGAATCTCCCCAAATACAGGAACTCAAAAGAAAAAGAAAGTTGTAATGGCATTGCATAGACTGCTATTTTAAAATTTTGTTTTCCATTTCTACAATTTACAACTTTTTGGCTCAGGCTATTTTCTCTTTGAAAAAGATACCCCCAGTGGACTCAAAGAATTTCATCATTACTCTAGTTATTCGGCGCTTTTCTGCAATTTTCATATTAAAAATACCTGTGTTATCACTGCAAGCATCTGAACTCTCTTTGCTAATTAGTTACATGTAAAAAATGTCCTTATACTCCGCAGTCCTTCTTTGTTCACCTGTTCTATGAGATAATGTAGCACTGTGGCATAGAAAAATGAATAAACCCCTTTTGTGGCTAAAAATATACATATGTTTTTCTTTTATTAGCTTTCCCTTTCTTCCTTCAACCTAAACCACAAGACATTTTGACTTATAATTGCATTTTTATTTTGACATTTGTTTTATGATATTTGTTTCTTAAATCTCTTTCAGAACTCTGCAGAGCTGATATACACATCAACGTCTGCTCAAAGTACAAAAGTGCAATCCAGTGGAATTAAATGCAGTTGTGTTTTGATGCTAAAATAATCTTATAAATACAGTTTCACCAAGTAACAGTGGTGAGAAAATCTCAGGAGGCTCAAGCAAAATCTGTTCCGTTCAAAGATGCATCCTAAAATTTTGACTGTTTTCTACTGAAAAGTATTCCCCTTTTCCCTCCCACTCCATGCAAAAGTTGTTCATTTAGAACAGGCTGGTTCTACACCTCGAGATGACAGAGAAGAGGGCATGCCAAAGATGGAGAGAGGACAGCAGCACTTTTTCTCATAGTAAAGACTGTAAGGTACAAAGATGATGACTTTGGTATGAACCATTTGTAGACAATAATTGTGAGCGCGTAGAAAGAACAAAAACTAGGGCAGTGTATTTTAATCGGAGATGCAGGAGAGACATTCCTAGTTCTAAAGAACCCCAGTTCTCACACAGAGCCTGGGACAGCGATTCGCTTCAGAAAAAGCAAAATACTTTCCTTCCTTCTCCCCATTCTACCCAGTAACTCAGAGCAATCCATTCCAAAGCAGGCTGAAGCCTGGGAAATTTAACAGCTCAGGCATAAATCTTCATTCCCAAACCCTTCTCACCTGCCATGATTACTATCGGTCATTCTTACTAATTAAGAAGAAAACAAGCATTTCTCACTTCTTGCTGAGGGGGAAAAATACTTCCTGCAAGACGTACAGATAGGAACTTACTTGGCAAATATTATTTCTCTCCAGAAATAACTTCTTATACTAACAAATAAAGTGGCCAGGTCCCAGTCTCCAGCCTTGAGGACAAGTGGCACAGTATGGAGGTTAGCGGTTCTTGAGCCCACACTTGAGTGTATGTCCTGGCTCCATTTAGTTTATATGATGTAGCCTGGGAGACTCCAGAGGAACAACAAAACTTTGAAGAATGTCACTGACATTAAGTTACTTAGTAATTACAGTGAAATATCTATGCCAACTTCCTATTTATTAGACATTTATTTATTCATGTGGAAGATACATGGTAGGTCAATTTAAAACACAGTAAGATATATTCAAAGTTTTCCAGAAGTCTTTACTGGAACTTTTTATAGTTTAAAAAAAATTATGTCCAAAACAGAGAACGAAAGATCTATCAAAAAACCAGAGGATGACCCCCTTCAAAAAGGCAAATCTTGCGTTTTATTTTTGCAATACAATTTGCATCTACTCACTATTTCCCTAAACTTCTATTGAGATCTCCTTTCTTCCTTCGTTAATGAGTGCACAGCTACGCATATATTAGCTGTAAACTTAAAAAAAAAAAAAAAAAGAAAAAAAGGAAGACTGTTGGGAGAGGCACATATTTTCCACATCTGGATTTGATTCAAAGGAAGGGGGAAATCAAGCAAACAGGGATACAATAATGGCTTAAAGAACAGAGGGGGAAATACGATGGACATCTAGCAGAAAATACTAATTTTGATGCAAATAATCATCAGTTAGATGGCATGGTTCATGAATAGACTAATTAGGGAACTGGATCCAATCAGTAAGAAATACTTTTAAGGTTTGTCGCTCTGACTCCTTGCATTCTTAAACAAAATGGAAAAGTTTGAAGTGCTGCAGGATGTAGAATGAGCTATTGCAGGAAAGCAAAATACATTGCAACAGCAATCAGGGCTGGAACACAGATACCAAAATGCATGTGTTCTTTAGGAAAAACAAAAATAGACGGAAAAGGGTGTCTGATGACGTTATAGACTGTGAAGACATAAAAAGGGATATGCTGGATAAAACACTTTGGTTATGTCAAAATAATAGACAGAAAAAAAAAAATGAAGCGTGCTGGAGCAGTCCTAGAGATTATGCATTAAAACTCCCAGATTATATCTGGATTTGTAGGGAATGGGGGGGGCACCGATATTTAAGGAGGCAGAAGAGGTGAATTGATCCAGACAATAGTGGTTCTATTAGTTTAAGGCAAATAATCATCAGTTAGATGGCATGGTTCATGAATAGACTAATTAGGGAACTGGATCCAATCAGTAAGAAATACTTTTAAGGTTTGTCGCTCTGACTCCTTGCATTCTTAAACAAAATGGAAAAGTTTGAAGTGCTGCAGGATGTAGAATGAGCTATTGCAGGAAAGCAAAATACATTGCAACAGCAATCAGGGCTGGAACACAGATACCAAAATGCATGTGTTCTTTAGGAAAAACAAAAATAGACGGAAAAGGGTGTCTGATGACGTTATAGACTGTGAAGACATAAAAAGGGATATGCTGGATAAAACACTTTGGTTATGTCAAAATAATAGACAGAAAAAAAAAAATGAAGCGTGCTGGAGCAGTCCTAGAGATTATGCATTAAAACTCCCAGATTATATCTGGATTTGTAGGGAATGGGGGGGGCACCGATATTTAAGGAGGCAGAAGAGGTGAATTGATCCAGACAATAGTTCTTCTATTAGTTTAAGGTTTAGAGAGAGAGAGAGAGAGAGAGAGAGTAGAAAAATGGGATGTAGTTCACAATGGATTTATCAAAGGTAATTAATGCCAAGCTAATTTCTTTGATAATATGTTGATTTTAAGCAAAGGAAATTACTGAATCATCTAACTGCACATCTGCATATACATGATAGGTTACCTTATGCATTAACAGCTGGAAAGGAATTAGTAAAAGGACTGTAAATTAGTTAAGGAAATACTAAAAGGGGCATAATGACAGACAGTATTGAAAGGGCATCTACTGAACTGGAGGAAGCTTGGTAATGAAGCTCCCCAGAGATCAGTTTGCAAAACTCCCTTAAATTCGTTACTGAATATGAATATGACATAAGAAGTAGGAACACACAGTGGAAACTTGCAGATTACACAAAATTAGGAGGCACCACCAGTAGAAAGAAAAATCAAAACATCATACAGGTAAAACATTATGTTCCACGTAAACACAGGTAATGAACATAAAGTAGTAGTACGAAGTATGAGTTAATAATGAAAAAAATTGCTAAAAGTTGAAACTTAATCACAAAGAAAAGGAAAAGGAAAAAACCTGAAACGTATAAGCTGATTGGAAGATGGACTTTCACCAACTAATTTGATGTAAATATGGAAACAAGATATGCAGTTGTAAAATATAAACAGGCAATTTTTTTTTTCTCCAGAAAGTATTAATGTCATTACACAGTGAAACCTCACCAGAACTGTAATTCTGATTTTCTTCAGGGAAGATTAATTTAAACTGGAAGAATATCAGGGAAGGGCTATAGGGATGACACTGGGAGTGAAGAGTGTACATTCACAGAGAATAAAAGACATTGGCTTGCTCTACCCTGCCAAGACTGAATAGGAATATGATTCCTCTGTAAAAATATAATCGGCAAAGCATATACACTGGAGATGAACAATTTAAGTCAAAAAGACAACATTGGCACAAGAACAAATAAGTATAAAACAGCCATAAATAAATTTATGCTGCAAATTAGAAGATTTGTAACTCCCAGGGCAGTAACATTACTGAACAGCCAACCAGAGTCCTGAAGGACAAAAATAATTAGCTCATGTTAAGACACAGCTTTATCATTTTATATTATAATATATAGTGACAGTAGGGGACTGGACTTTGAGATTCCCTAGGCTCTTTTGTATTTTATATACCCATCTCGGAAGGGTTACAGAGCTCGTCTTAGCCTGTGGAAAACTGGTGGGACTAGGCCAGTGACGAGAACATTAAGAGAAAGACAGGAAATACTAACTTGGCGCAGAGCCACACTAAGGAATGAACTATTGCTTCCAAACTGGGGCCAGCTCCTCTATGTGCACCCCAGAGAATGGGCAAAGTCCAATTTCTGCTTGTGCATGTCTATATGTGGGTATATTTCAAGATGATTTTTGGTAGGGAAAGGTGTAAATAGAAATTGTAATATATTTCTGCTCAGTTCTTCAGCATAACTCATTTCCTTGTCCCCAGTTACCTAAAGGTTAAGCTCAGAACAGCATTGCAGAGCCCAGCATTCCTTCCACTTGCATGGCAAAACCATTCCTCTTTAGATGTGCACTGCCTGCTTCATTCCTATTTAAATACTACTGTACTTTTTTCTTTTTTTATATTTTTTTTTCTTTATTTTAACTAATAATAATTCACTCATGCCTTCTGGTATTGGCACCTACACTGCTACATGATAAAATTCTGTTGGGCTACATGCAGAGACCTCCAAAATATCCATTTTGTAATATGTGTTTTTCTGTGGGATTTTTTTTTTGTTTGTTTGGTTTGGTTGGTTGTTTTTTTTTTTTTTAATAGATATCTTCAGATACTGCTTAGAGATTGTGAAAAGTGGTTTTCCTTTTACGAACTTTAAGCATGTGGCAGTGATCAAATGGGTACAGCTGTCCTTTAAGGACATTGGCAATTATTGTCATCATACCTCCTGTTAGGCAGTTCAAATTGCTTAAAACTTTGATAATGATTACTTGACTGCATTTAAATGAAGGTCGTTTACCCTTCCATTCCCTACTTATATAGCGTCTTTCGTGCAACACGCCTCAAGGCCCTTTCCAAAGAACACTAATCAGTACACAAAATTATATTGAAGCAAATAACCTTGTCACAAATTCCATTACACAGTAAAAGCTAAATAAAAAATAATAGCTTTCCTGTCTATATTTAAAAATATATATCCACTTAGTGTCAAGCTTTTCAAGTAGAAGAGAATGCCACAGAAGAAGAGCACAGATCGTACTGCACAGCAAGGAAATGAAACGTAAACTATTGCTATGACACACTTAACCAATAGTCACCCTACCTTACCAACACAATGGGCAATTGCAAAAATCAATGTTTTAAAATGCTAGCTCATATTAAACTCAAAAATTTTCAATGGGAATTTCAAAGGAACAGCTGAAGCCATGTCCAAGAGGGACAACCAGCCAGTGGAACAGAAATCGCCTTGTCTTGCGATAATAACTGTTCTAAGGTTTGACTGAGGCAAGACTGGCATCAATCTGACATTTACTTAAAGGAGAACTGTAACCGTTTTGCTCAGCCTGCCAGTTCAAAATGGAAGAAGGATTTCTTCCCATAAATAGAGTTAATTTCTTATCTATGTACACATACAACCTCCTACACTAGCTCAGACAAGTGAATGTACTTCCCTTGCTTGCAAGTCTAGACAGGAGAAAAGATGACTGATAATGTCACTCCCATTCCATACTGGGCTTGTTGGCTACTTACTGGTAACCCTGACACTGACTGTAAATACAGCAGTCTCCACAAAATCCAGCAGGCTCTTTGAGTTGCTACAAATTGACATAAGTAAGAATATCAAGTAAAAACAGCCTGTAAATTACCTTTTCTCCTAACCAAACAAATGATTTGATCCACTTTAGTGGTAAACTGAGCCCTTCCCTTGTCACAAGTCTGGGACCATAACAGAAACTGCAGAAAAACTATGCACACAAGAAGCTAAAATGACAAAAATCTTAGTTCACGGATAGATGTAGCATTGTATTTATAGCACTATCTGTGCTGCAGAATATCACACACACCACAAAAATCCCGTGATCGCTCTTGCAGATATGTTCTATGGTAGTTTCTCATCTGAAAAAGCTGGAACAAAATGAAACGAACTGCAACCCTTCTAAAGAGAGAAAACATCTAAAAAAATCAGAGGACAAGAGCCACCCCATATCCCCATATAATTTAACTTTTTTTTGGCTGACAGGAAAATAACAGGGAAGGGGAAGAGAAGAAAGATTAAATACAATGTAGAGCAGTAAAGATGTCCAGAAATAAGAGAGAGTCACTCAAAGCTCTTACCCAAGTATTTGCATTATTGCTGATTTTAGCTTGTGAAAAATGAAGACGTTGAGGAAGTAAAATACAAATTAAAGAAGAGGAACAGATCATTTCGAAAACTCATTTTAAAACTAGAGAGAAAACAACTGAAATACAAATAAATAAAACACTCACTGCACAGTAATCCACAAGATGCCTGTGCTTAAAGTGATGAAACAGTCTTTGTTCAGAGAGTCCTGGCTGCCAACATTTATACAGAGTTTGGCATACTATATGGTGATCTTTTCACATACAAAAACAAACACAATTTTCTTTTGGAAGCTACAAACCTCCTCTGCAATTCCAACTGAAATGATTTATTGGCCAATTGACACTTCTTGAATTAATTCTTCTTCAAGTATAACCTAGGAAATTCCATCTCCTATCAGTTATGTCAAATTTGACAGCCTCGGGTGAAATTTCTCCTTTCTTAATTATTTTATTATCCCATTAATTCTCCCAATCCATTAGTTACACTCCCATGTCCCCCTCTGAAGAATTTCTCTTCTTCCTTGATGTCTATACCTTTCAAGAACCTCAAATAAACAACGTCCTCCCTTGGTAACCTCCTTGCTATACTAAATATGTTTCACTACTGTCATTTCCCTTCAGAAATTAACTAGTGCTTATGCATCAGTTTTTCTCCACCTTTCCTTTAGTGACAATTCCAGAAGGGAACAATCAAAGTGATCCTCTCAGAGCTAGAGGTAGAGGTGTCTGATTTTCACTACTGTGTGCTATGATAGTTACATACACGTGCTTTCCCACCCCTCCGCCAAAAAAGTACTTTTGAAAATTGTACATTGCAAACCGTATCTTAGCTGTTGCCTACTGTTCCTCTATATGAGGTGACAATAAAAGGTGAAATGGACCATGTTGCAAACGTACCGATCAAAAAAGCAGTGTGTGTTTCAGTGGCCATGCTGAAGGGAAGGGCGTAGTACAGATACCAGTCTCAAAACTGCTGATCCCTGGGACGGGCTGCCCAGGGAGGCTGGGGAATCTCCATTCCCAGAGACTGTCAAACCTCAACAGGACAAGGCCCTGGCTGACCTGATCTAATTTTGAATTAGCCCTGCTTTGAGCAAAAGGTTGGGCTAGATGACCTCCAGAGGTCCCTCCCAACTCAACTTGCTCTCTGTGAATCACTTAAGAATTTTTGATCATTCCAGAAACACAGGGTAGTACCTCAAATCAGCTGCATGCTGAATTCCCCATTAGATCTTGTGCTGTGCTATTATTTCCCTTACAGTCTGATACCAGATGCAAGAAGTACAAAGACTGGACCTCTTCTCCCAGCAGTACTGCCAGGAGATTTAGGAGATTATTCAGCTTCTCTTGGACTGTAGCCATTTTTACAAATTGTGAGAACAGAGATGATGAATGGATCACGCTGTAACAGGGAGACAACCTCAAAGGAATAGATAAGACAATCATCAGTACAGCGGCCATATCACCTGCAATGGGGTAAAACATGCAACTATCCATTGTTTTGGATAATTCCAGAAGGATGATGGTCAGCAAAGCCAAGTATAGTGTCACCATCTTTGCCAAATGATCCCAGCTCTTTCTGGAATACAGGTTTCAGTTGTTTTTGAGAAGGGATTAGGTATGTATATATTGTTCCCTCGCAACATTGAGGGCAAAAATGGAGCCTGCCTTGTCTCAGAGAGTTGATATATAATCTAGAAATACTGCTGTCAATCTAACGGAGATTAGAAGTCACTGAATTTTCACTACTTTGTCTAAATTTTCTCAAGAATACCCTTACTTCTGCAGACTGAATTGGAGGATCATATACTTCATCTTCTTCAAGACTTTCCTGTCCTTTTGCTACTCAGTTATGGCAAATCATCAAACCACTGTAATACTGTTTTCCCGACACAAGGATCAACTCAGCACTTTTGGGGACAGTTGTTGCTCACAGCAGTATAGAGATTATTTTAGACACAGCTGGAAATGGCAGAGTCCCTTTGGGGTTGGCTTTCGCTAGCCTAGTATCTAATACAGAATAAATATGCTAAGAGCTCCAAGTCAAGTGTAGTATGCTCCAATAAAAAGGAAAAGAATAAGAAATAAAACTATTAATGGTAGCACAATAAAAATAAAAAAACACTCAAAAATAAGTAGCAAATCAATTAAGCACAAAACCTGAGAGAACAAAGAGGTGCTCAAGGCTACCAAGTGCCTAATTCTAGAGAGTTCATTCTTCAAGATATTGAGCATCACAGCACTGAGTTGGCAAAAAAAGTATATAAATCACTGCAAAACCTTGTGTGTTTTCCAGTAGGAACGTGCCTACCCTAAAGTCAAATCGGAATTTCTTGAATTGGTATTTAGCAATCAAGACAGCAGCTTGCCAAACTGGCTCTTTCAAAATGCTTTTCTTTAGAGAAGATTCACATTGGTAAAGCCTTCCACAATTACATTTCCTCTGGAACTAATTAAAGGATAACATTTTTCATAATCATGTTTTTAAAAGACAATTTTCAAATGTTGTAGAGATACAATTAATTTTTAGAACTTTAGGCTAGGCTGTCAGAATAATATAACATTGGGAAATAATTTCAACACAAGTTGAAAATATACCAAAAAACGAGCAGACTATAGGCTCTCAAAAGGAGGCCAATATTTGGATTTCTTCTACCATTGTTTAAAATTTTTTAATATGTCTAGACAAGGAATTCAGTTTTAAAATCAAAATTATTTAGAAAGAAAACAGTCATATGTCATTCAACTCTTAAATCTTATCCACTGAGGAAGAAAAAAATGTTAATGTAAAGTTTTATGGTTGAGGATGCAGTGATTATTTTGATTATTTGACAATCAAAGGTTTTGATTATTTGATAATCACAGAAGCAGGCAGGTTTAATTTTTACTTTGCTACAAATGTAATACATATTATTGCCTCTGCTACAAAAGCTCAGAGAGCCTGACTAAAGATTGCACATAATTCCCATAGTATCATCTTCATTGTTGTATGTCAACCATCATGCCTCTCAGTTGCTATCATATGATAGATACTCTCTCTTAAAGGCGGTCACCACAACGCAGCCACTTCTGGAGTAGAGTGACATGTTCTGTTAACACATGGCAGATTATGATCCCTGTGCAGAAGAATGCCGTCTATCTGAAAGTACTACTGAAGAAATACAGGTGATCTTCAGTAAAAGACAAACATGGCATGTTCATGACAGAAAAAACAAAAACTATAAATGTTTAAGACTGTAACTACTTATGATCTCACTTACTCAAAAGCTTGTATATCCAGTAGCAAGGTAACCTTACTACACTGTCTGGAGAATTGGTTTAAGATATCTTAGTGGGACTAGGAGCATCCAGACATAAACTGGCTGAACTGTTAACCTGAAAGAAACCATTCAGTATTGCCCTAGAATTAATTAGTTCCACTTTAACATGGAAAAGGGTTTCAGTGGGAAAAGTGCCAGAATGAGAGCCATCAAAACAGACCTCTGGTAATCACCAGAGAGCAGGAGTATTAATCTATCTGATTAATCTGTTGAGCTGTAATAGTTCCTCAAGGGCAGTGTGATGACTTGGTAAGTGAACCTGGTGTCATTCTTCTATCCCCAGCTCCAGAAGGATATAGGTCTGTACAAGAAAGCTTGCTGGCAACAGCAGTGCTTCCTATTTGCCCTGATAGGAACTGGTTGAAAGCAGCTGGATACTTCTCTAGACCCACTAGATGCTACCTTTGCTGAAAATTTTGCAATGCTTTCACCAGAACCATAGTGTCTTTGGCAACATTAAGCAGGGATTGAAGCACTTGAGAGGAATAATTACCAGTGATACAATACTAGAGTTATCATGGAAGCCAATCCTGATATAAGATTAAAATATATTCCGATCATAAGGTCTGTCAGAAGAAGCCTCCCTGCCAGGGAAGCAGCAGAGGTTTTTGACAACCAGAGGAGAAAAGCTACAGAGTAAATATGATCATAACTGACTGTACAGCTACTGTCAGCCTTTTGCCACATTAAAGCAGGTGTGCTACATTAGTACACCTTAAAATTTTTGGCTTCTGCTGGGTATCTGAATGTTGGGAGCCACTAGGTCTGGGGAGGGAATGAGATTTCACTGTATTTCAGAGAAGATTCTCCCCCTCGCCTTTCACAGAGGATAAACATGTTTATCTCATCTTCTGGTCCCAAAGAGAAAACTTAAAGCTATCTAAACCTGAGGTGCTGGAGAAAGCATAATGGCAGAGACAGCATTATCTGCCAACCTCCAGTAAGGATTTTGGTGACTGAGCAGAAATGTTTATGGTATCAGTAAACTCCCACAAGCATTTGGACTGACACCCGTGGGCAAAAACTAAGACAAATGCCAGTTATTGCCAAGAACAGTCTGTAATTAAGAATTTCACAGACAAAATATGAGAATAGGGGAATAGACAGTAAATCATTATCAAACAAACTGAAATAGAGAAACTGGAACAAAAATTTAACATATCAAATTATTCCAAGAAAAGACAAAATTATCCCAGTGACTTAGAGTTCAGAAAACTGCTGATGCTGAATCATCAGGAGCCATAATTTCATCTGTCCAGATTCCTGATGTAGGAAATGCTCGCACGATTTCTGTCACCTTTTAAAAGACAGTATGTCCTACTGAACTAAAAAGAAACTTATCCTATCTTAATCAGCTAGTCTCCACTTGGCAGCTGCATGTGTAGAGTATTTCTAAAAGGGAACCAGGTCACCAAAGGAAGCATCTACTGAGCATCTTTTCTTTCACTCATTGACTTCCTATTTTTCCTCTGTGCATTACACACTTTTCCCCTCCTCTGTTGGCCACCAATCACACTGGGAGTCAATAATTTTGCAGTCTCTGACCCAGAGTATTGATTCAATGCTGTGAAAGATGCCATTCAGTTATAATTGGTAACTAAACCATAAAACTATATTATTACTTACTTTTATTCATTCACTCCAGTAATATGACTAAACACCTTTAACTTCTTTCATCAACTCTCTACAGTAGCCACGTCATGCCGACAAGACAAAACGTAAAGAAAAAAAAGAGATAAAGTCCAAACAGACTTTTTGGAGCATGGTCAGATGATGTTTTACAACGTGTTCCCCTCTAAAGTCCAAAGTCCAAACAGACTTTTTGGAGCATGGTCAGATGATGTTTTGTTCCCCTCCCTCTGCAAAATAATAGTAGGTAGCCCTTTAATATCCTTCTTTGAAAGACAAATTTAGTTTCTTTACCTATAATTTTCAAATGGACACATGCCATTCTCTTAACCTTTCATAATAGACTTGTTTCCTACTCTACCTGGTGTCTGTATACAGACACCAGACTCCCATGAAATATCCCATTAGTCCCACTGAATTCTGGTTTCACCTGATGTCACCTTTCATTACTGCAGGCAATTTAAAGCTCAAGCATTCTGCCATAGTTGAAGAGACATAAAAGACCAAAAATTACTTTAGAAAAATTATTTCTCAGAAAAAGTCTAGGAATAATTTATGTCTCCTCTCTCCATTATTTTTTTCCCCCATCAGCAATTACTCCAAAACCTGAAGTGTTTTCCCATTTATTTAGCCTCACATTAGCAATAAAAAATATTATTTTCTTAATTTTACAAGCCTATAAGGCATAAGGAAACTTTTAGATAAACACAAGGTGAATTCTGATGGAGCCAATCCCCAAGCTTGGAAATGATAAAAATATAGGTAAAGAAATCAGTTCTATCTTCTCTTGCATGGCTACCCCGTGTCTTGTCAACCCAATACAGACGGGAAGAAGTAAAAACAAGTATTTACAACAAAGAGGAGAGGGAAAGGAATCATCATCAGAGAGAGAACATTTAACAAAACACTTTAAACAGAAATTACTTTAGTTACAGGACACCAATAAAGATGGAAAAACAAGCAATCCAAATAGCATGTCGATGGATCTCAAAGCTTTTCTCTTGCAGAGCCTAGTAAAAGAATGCACTAATTACTTTGCTTTATACTGTTCAATCATTCTATGTTTGCATCACTGTGATGAAAGGATGTACCTGATGGAATAAGTCCAAAGTCCAAGAGTCTTTACTGGACAATCTGTAGACCTGAATTATGAATTACTCTACCAATGAACCAACAAGTTTCAAAGGCTTGCCTTTTTGTGGAGGCTCAACACAAGACACTGAAGAGCCCAGAAAGTACTGCCTGAAACAGTTATCATCCCAACTGCAAAGGATAATGAAAAGAAAATCTTCCTTTGGCATAAAGAGCAAAAATAATATTATAAAGATATATCTTGAAATACAAGCCAGACATTTCACATGAAATGGTTCCTGTCTATTGTTAACTTCAAATGAAGAAGATCTAGGATGCCTTCTTCTTCCTCCCTTTTAAAATTCTATTAAACACATCAAATTCAAATCATGAGAATCTCATATGTATTAGAATGGGAACAGTAGCTTCTAAGTTGAGAAAAATAACTCTGAAGGAGGAAAAAAATAAGTTCCCTTACCCCAAGATGAATCCTTTAGTCTCTCTTCCTCAATTCCATCCTTCTTAAGATGAAGCTTGGAAGAAGAATCCATAGTTAGATGGATACAACAAGTTACTCCCACCCATTAAAACATATCTTTCAGCAAAAGAGAATTCAAGGGAAGAGTGAAAATGGTTTGAGGTTGAGCTGAAAGTTAGTTTTATAGCAGCCGGTGAAGAAGTCAAATCAAATAACCTCTTCTCTCTCACTTTTATCAGAACATAATCTGAGGAATGTTGTAGATCAGAGACTCAAACAAAGGAATTTTGAACCCTTGATATGCCTAAACAACTTGTCTTATCTAACTGAGAAGCAGTGGGGTAAATCTTTTGTAGTAACTCATACTTTTTCCTAAGTATTTGTAAAGGGGTCATATTCAAATATGGATAACCCATTTAAATAACAAGTTCTTTGGGATCCTTAGGGTTGGATGAAAGTCTAGAATGACAGTATTTAGCTAATATCTACAGAGAAATGATGTGGAAGGGCTGTGGGGAACCGAGATTTATAGCAGGAAAGATTTGGGACTTTGACACTGTGTTATGCCAAGTCCCACATGTGAGTCATTTCATTCTTTCCTCTGCATGACTGATTAATCCCTTTCCACTACAGCAGCAGCAAGTTGTAAGATACTTTATAAGTGCACCAAGCTGTTCCCAGTGCTATTGCCAAACAAAGTAAGAATATTTTCTTTGATGTGAAGAAAAGTTACATTCCTTCCTCCTTCAATTGCTAGCAGTGTTGAAAAACTGCTTAGGTGAATGGCTGGATATCACTAAAATCTTGTTACACGACATATCAGAAACCTCATTCAGATCAAGTGACAGAGATATGGAGATCAGCGGGGGCAGAAAATAAGGGAAAAGAAAAAGTGGAAAAGATAAATACATGAATAAAGCACTTTCATGAACCCTTTCTTGCTTGTCAGCAGAGCTTTAAGCATGTCCAGAGTCTTTTAAGTGTCCCATCAGGTAGAGATGATAATTAAGAGAAAAGGTATGTGAAGAAATGTATGTGAAAGATATTTTGTGTCCGCTGTTAGGAGGGCTGGAAGTGCTATGACACAGGCACTGGACAAATGACTTAGTCTCAGAACTTCTCCACTCAGAATCTGTGATGGCAACAAATCTGCCTTTCAACAACCATTTCATTTTCTTGGTTACTGCCCAAAATGTTTTCCAATCTAAGCCATGTTTCATAACAGATCTGTAAAGTTTCAGAGTGCTACGGAAAGCATTACAGAAATGCAAATCGTACTACTGGTTAATGCAGTTTCCCTAAGTAGCAGTTTTAATAAATAATTGAAATAATATGTATTGCTGATTCACAGTGAAGGGAAAAAGCCCTACTGCACCTGGCTGACAGAACTACAGATACTGCTGAAGACAGGAGCATTACACTTTACTATTGAGATGTACAATGTCTTCAACTGAAGACCAAATCCTATCTGGCTAGAAAAGAATAGAATTACAGCTCAGTTGTGTCTGAGAATCCAGCATAATGTATTGTAATCCAACAAATAATATTTAAACAAATGTTGTTCAAAAGCATTAGCTTCTCTGAAGATCCATAATATACCAAGTTGTTGTCCTTCCCTATTTATGTGTACAGGTACTGTAACAGCTCTCGTACTTCATAGCAATAGACGTTTTCCCCAAAGGTCTCAGTAGTGAACTGTAGCTCTTCCATAGCCAACCCAAAAATTACTGCTCATTTTGCCAAGGCTCTGTTGACAATCCTCCACTCCAGGAAGAGACGCTGTCTCCTCTGCTCTGTGCAAACATACGCACACACAAAACTGTTCTGTTTGCAGTAAATAATTAAGAGGTGAATTACATATTTTTAATAGACTATTTCCTAATAATATAATTGTTATAATAGTGGGGGGTGGGGAAACCCACTCTCCAAATTCAGTGGGATCACAGTCTTTCCCTTGGACCCTGAGCTTATCTCTTCAAGTTACAAAAACAAAAACCCCAGAGAACTGGCAAACAAATTTATCACATTATTATTGGCATCAAAACAGAGGAACTTTTAATCTATTTCAGCTGAAATCATATGATCCAGTAGCCTGGGGGAAGGGATATTAATAGCAGTCAGGGCAAAGAGAAGAGAGCAATTTTCCTCAGCCCAGAGCTAGGCAGCAGGTTCTCCGCAGCTCTTCACCATCCACCCGAGCGCATGGGGCCAGCGGGGTGGGAAGCCCAGCGGCAGTGGGCTCGGGGTGGGAAGCCCAGCGGCAGCGGGCTCGCAGAGGTAGCGTTGGGCATCAGGGCTTGGCGGTTTCTGACAGCCCACCCCAGCTACAGCTACGGACTCACACCACGGCCCTCCCGACACCAGCCGAGCCCGCTTTTGATCATAGCGCATTTGAAGAGCTTTTAGGCTACTTCTGCAACAGACTGTGTGCTATTGTACTCAGGATTGGAAAAGACGACGGAGACAGCACTGAAGAAAGTAAATTGGCTATGAGCAAGTCCCTATCTTCTATTTGGTATCGATAACATATTCCTTTAATGAGGGGCAGGAGAGAAGAATAAAAACAAAACAACAAAGGAAGATGGAGAAATGGCTTTCATCAACAGAAATGCATACATCAGCCAACAAGCTGAATAATCACAAAACGGGGAAAAACCCTGATCCAAGCATTAATAATTCAATTAGTATTCATTGAAATAACATTGATTTTAATTAATCTATTTCACATTACTGTTCATATCCTATGTGCTTTCTATTGCAGCTTAAAAACCATTAGTGTATGAGCCTGCTAAGTACTCATATCTTTAAAAATAACAAAAAGGAGACACAAACTTGCCAAATAAATATTTTAAAGCCTCAAATAGTCAATAAAGAAAAATGAAATGTAATTGCTTGCCACTGTGCATTACTAATATGGAATACACTAGTATGTTGCCAGATGTATTATAAATATAATTTGATTCATTGGAACTTCAGTATTTTAAAATATTGGTAAAAACTGCATCAGCCACCAAAGTATATACGTACCAGCTTGTATTTGCACAATACGGTATCTGGCACTGTTAGGTGACTGACTGAAGCAGAATACTTTTCATTTATTCTACTGCTCTGCTCTGAGCTCATCCAAAATACACAGGAACAAAAAACCGTACATGTTTCTGTCTGAAGTAGGCCCAGCAGATCTGTAGAGAATATCTATGTCCATCACAGAGCTTTGCTGGATATGATGCGGAACAAGGCACATTTCTAAAGGAAACTCCAAGAGCCACTGTAATTCCTAAAGCTCTGTGCACCACAGCCAGCCAGAGCCAGCAGCTCTCTACTTCTCTAGTACTGCACTTCTCTACTTACGGAGATAATTTCTCTTTTTCATGTTGGGTAATGTTGACACTCTGGCCTTGGCCCTTCAGCAGGGTACTTTACCAGTGGGTCCCTACCAAGATGGATAACAGATAAAGAGAGATGCAAAGGCAAATGCAATTTGATAGAGAGCAACGACCAGTCTGAGCTGCCTGGTATACTAAAATGACTTTATAAAGAGGTAAAAATAAATATGCTCCTCTTTACATTCTCCTGTCATTACCCTTTATGTCATAGTGATACAGTGAATCCACAATTATTGTTACTATTTATTTATTTATTTTTACAATACATTGAGGAAATTTCTGACTTTGGATGCAGTTTGATGTTTTTCCATCTAGCTGGGTAACTACAAATCAGTGATATGACAGTCCAAGCACTTGTTTTTTAAACAAGGTTTTTTGCTTCCTATAGGTCTCTAATTAAGCTCAGTCAATTTTTATTAGTTTCCACAGGTTCAGATTTCATTGCAAGGCAATCAAAATACTTTAAATCTTTTCACTGTCAGTCATCCATCTTTGCCCAAGAGAGCCTTTCACATCACAGCTTTTACCTTATTCTCCAACAATGCTCATACTTGTTCTCTTAATTGATACTTGTTTACACTAACGATTTCTGCTATGTGTGAAATACTTTCATGTGTAAAATAAACTGTAAGTAGCATTTTTCCATCTCCACCTCAAACTCATTATCTAACTGCTACAGGTTACTCCACGTTTCTATATACACAAAACACAGAAGTGCTGATTTTCTTATTTAGTAACAGTTGTGGTCACCTTAGGTGTGCCGGCAGTTCAGCAAGGGGCACAGCCTGCCACTGCACATTATCAAAGGATAATAGGACAGAAAAGTTTACATTCCAGATACCCTTCCAAAAAATACCATAATTGGCTTATCAACAGTACTCAACCAAGTGCAATATAAAGCTCAGGCACAAGCTTATTTAATATATGCATACCTATCTAAATATATACTTGTATAGATAGCTATCTATATCTTTTTTTCCACATCATGTGCGATATTGAAATACGTTATCTTTTCCAATGACATTACACACCTTGCACCAGCCTGCAGTATGTAGATACAATAAACACTATCACTTAAACCACAGAAATCTTTGCATACCACGTCTGTAAACAACCTCAGTGCACTTCAGTTTCCACAGAAGTATGTATTTGTTAAAGCTTTTTTACCTGAAAAAAGAAAAACACTAATAGCACCATGGGAGTTTCAAGAAAGGCAGGCAAATTATGATCACATTTACCATCTAATTTGCTCTCTGAGGCTTGTTCAAACAGTGCAAACATTGTGTTCCTCTTCTTCATTTGTTCTGACAAGCAGGATGACAACTAATCACCATCAAGAGCTTTCCCACTCTCCAGGCCCCCGTTTTCTGTTTATCCAATTTGATGCCTTCCAGCCAAGGAAACTGTTAGCCTTCCCTGCCACCCCAACTGAGAAGGCCAGCTCTCCAAGGCTGGATTTCAACTAGAAGTCTTGTAGGGTGTGAATCCACAGTGCTAAGCAGGAATAAAACAATCCCTTTCTGCCGTGCGGTGTGCGATAGCACCGGCAATGGGTTCTGTATAGGGTGACAAAAACACCCGAGGGAGGCAAAGAAGGTTGGAGACTGACAAAGAAAAAGGAGCCTGAAGAAAGGAGAGGCGTCCTCTACCCTCTTCCTTCATTTTCCCCAAAAGACAGATCTCTGATCTACCAAAGCATTGCATGCAAGTCCTAAAATGTGCAAAAATAAGACCAAAAAAAAAAACGGGGGGGGGGGGGGGGGGGGGGGGGGGGGGGGGGGGGGGGGGGGGGGGGGGGGGGGGGGGGGGGGGGGGGGGGGGGGGGGGGGGGGGGGGGGGGGGGGGGGGGGGGGGGGGGGGGGGGGGGGGGGGGGGGGGGGGGGGGGGGGGGGGGGGGAACAAGCTTGGTAAGTTACTTCAAGGATGTCTGTCCTTTGATAGATCTTCTCTCCAAAACCATTGCACTGATTGGCCTTGATAAGACTCAGCCACACAATCAAATTATCTTGGCTTAACGAGTTAAGCCAATGTCATTGTCCACATGTCCCCTTTTCACCCAGAGCCTAAGCAAGACAACACAAATTGAACTGAAAAAGGACTAAGCCATATTACCTCATGTGCCTGTTGGGCTAAAATAGTACACAGTAGGTACCATTCCTTAGCAGATGCATAAGCCGTAAAGATTTCAGATGGGCCACTTGTTATAAACCTAAAAGGGAAAATGATGTTGAAACTGATACTTAATAACGTAAAAAGTATGTATGCACATGCAAATAAGGACTCGCTACAATTCAAACTTACTAAACAGAGGTCATCAAAAGTAGGCAATGTGTTAAGCAACATATATGGCATAAACAATCACCAAAAACTTTTCATTGCTTTAGTTGTCTGATACTGTATTATTCCCGATAGCGTGAAGGAAATAATGTCAACAGGCAGCTGGCTAACTCCAGATTCATCAATTTTAAGAGGTCTTGATCTTCACATTGACCAAACCTATACCAAAAATTCTTTCTTTTTCTTTATATGCATTTGAAAAGTGCAGCTAGGCTTTAGCTGACAGAAGGTACACACTCTTACCATTACTTCTGTCCCTTTGCCTGCATTTGCCCATAACCCCAGCCAGTGTCATCAGTGTCACTAACCAGCACCACTGCATTGGATTTAGCTATACAAAATACTGACATTAGGAAGCTGCCTGGCTCAAACTCTATGCTACTTTTTGAAAGGTTATTAAATATTTTCCTGGATCTTGCGATCCTGCTGTTTACACACATAATTAAACAGTCTGCACTAGAATACATTTTGAGTCAGGTGATTATTCATGAAATATTGTGAAAACTTGTCCTAATAAGAGAGAGTGTGTGTGTGGGGGTGTTCATTTTTTTCTTGTTTTTTTTTCCCCCAAACGTTCTCCAAGTATTTTCACACCCTTTCTAACATCAGGACTGTTTTTTTCTTTCTAAAAGTTCACTCTTTTTTTTAATGCCTACTCAGAAAAAGATGTAAAAATAAAGTATGACAAATGCACATATCTTCAGAGCCTCATACTTGGCAAAGGGATAAAACAGGCCACGTATAACCTATACCACTTCTTACAAAGTACTATTTGAAACAGAGAGGAATTTTGCAAACTAAAGACTGCAAAGGTTTCAGTGAAAGAAGACATAATAAAATTCTTTGGAAAGAGGTTGGTATATTCTTGGGAGGGATAAAGGGAGAAAAAAAGCCATTCCCCTTGCTCCCGCTGCTTCCAAGAGTACTTGCAATTTCCTTTTCTTGAAAAAGATTTAGGGGACAGGAACATCAAGGCTGTTGTCTCTGCTGCATGTTACATGAGGGCCTTCAGTTTGTTCCCCATTTCAATGATAAATATCTTCATGGCAGTGAGAGGTTCCCCCACATCACTCTGCCATCCATGCATCCTACCAGTCTACGGACCAGAGAGGTGGATTTTACTCATTTAACGATAGATCTGGTAGCCTAATGGATTTTAGATTAGACCAGTCCACTCTCATGTCAGTATATAATCTTCGTAAGTGTCTGAGCCTGAAGATGTTCAGTGGTAGAGCTGAACTACTTTCTCCAAATGCTTCATATGTTATTTCTATAGGCTATGATACTTAAATGGTCCCTATCAAATTCACAGATGTCTTTTCTTTTAGCCATTACTGCTGTTTTCTAGTGGTTGGTTCATCTGTGATTTTAATTTGTAAAGATCAATTAAGCCACTATCCCCAAAGTTGCAGGACACTGCAGAGCTGCAAAAGATGAGCTAATGGATTTTTTTCATCTCATCTGCTTCACAGCATTAACTTGGAGGATCTTAAATTTTAGATCAGAGATGGATGTTTGCAGAAAGAAGCCAAAGCCCAAAAGTAACTTTCTTCAACAATTAGTATCCTGTGCAACTTCAGTGATGTCAACAGAATCAAGGGGGAGGTAAATCAGTGTGTGGTTTTGGCAGCTTTCCCTTTTCTGCCAATTAGAACAATCAGACTCTAAATTTCACATTGAGCTAAAAGAAATCAGCAGTGTTATCTTGGTCAAATGTTAAAGTAAATAGCACTTGAAGCGTTAATCATAATTGCAGTTTTTCCAGTTATTCATATTGCATTCCCATTGGCTCATTTTCCCATGCTTACCACGGTGAATGTATTTTGATGAGCAGCATTAAGACTGCTTTGTCTGTGCCAAAGGAGAGAGCTGGGTTTCAGCTGCTAAAGCAGCAGGCTGCCAAAACAGCTGGACTCACCTTCCCCAGAGAAGCCTTCTGCTGCTTGTGGGAGGCACTTGGGTACAGAGGAGCGGAGCAGGTGGGAAGACGTGGTAAGAAGACAACTGGCTTCAGACATCCTTCTCCAAGTGGTGGGGAGAGGAGGGCAGGGTGCTGAGACGGGTGAAAGGTAGACTCAGGCTCCCAAGGAAGGAAACACATCTGAACTCTTTGCTGATTCTTAAATGGCTTGTAGAGAGTATGTTTTAAAAAGTGTTATAGCAGCAAAGAGGCTCTTTATAAGGAAACAAGGGCTTTCTTGATGGGGAGGCAGGCTGTGCTTTAGGAACAGTACTGTAATTAATTTCTAACTACAGCCACTATGTTATAAATGAGCTTTTTTATTTTTCCCCCCCCCCCCAGCCACTATGTTATAAATGAGCACAGACTGCAAGATTTTTCAAGTTATTTAACGCTTGCTGAAGATGATGGGATAGGCAAAATTCAATTAAAAATGTAAGCAATATATTTTGAAATGTAATAATTTCAGCTTAAAATAGTTTGAGAGAGATGCTCTTTCAATACTGTAGATGTATAGAGGATACTATCAAACATCTTCTGGTCTTTCCACTCCTAGCTCTGCATGCACCTCCCTGAGGCCGGCTCAGACGCAGTGCAGGCGTTTCCAGCAAACGCCTTTCTGTGCTGCATGGGATTTGCATGCAAACTCCCTCATGAGAAGTGGAAAGCCAGAGACACCATGGCAGCACATGGGAAAGTAAGCGCCACTGAGCAGCCACAGACCACTGAGAGCAGTTGTTTAATAGGAGTTAAACTCAAGAGTCCACTGAAGTCAATGGGAATATTGTTACCAACACTGACAGGACTTGGTTTTTCTCTAAAATACTGTCAAATAAGCAAAGCCAACCGACTTCAAAAAGCCTCATCGTTATACTTCAGATGCAATAATCCTAGGTGGTGCTTGAAATCATTTTAGATTACAATTTCAGGTGGAAGTCTTTTCAACTTGGTTTTCCCTTTAAGGGCAGGTTTCCTTATAAAATAAGAGCAGTATTCTCTTGCATTTGAACTTTGCATGAAAACCCGTATTTCCAACACACCATAGTAAGTTTTTTACAGCTCAGTAGGTTACCAGGAATTAAACAGCCCACACCCTTGCAGTGACTTACACACCACGAATAAGGACATGTAAGAATAGACTGAAGTAGAAAGCAGTCGCGGTAAGACGACTAGGAAATGGAAATATTTTACCTTGTCTTACTATCACCAGGTAGTTTTCAGAGGAACCACCAGCTACACAAATACAAAGCAAAGTACAAATACTAATTGTTCTTATCTTTTGTCTGTAGTCTACATGCCTGAGTTAACTATTTAAACAAACATTAACAAGTGAGCTAAAGTAAAATGACATCTCGTTTTTTGATCTTCCAAAATGCCACATGAACATCCTATACAGTGGGCCAGTCACAAGAAGCCACATCAAATAAAATAAGAAGGATTTACTTCTTGTTCAGCTACTTGCACAGCCTGCCTGTCTCTAAAGCAAAAATAACATCCCCAATTCTTGCTGAAGAGAGAAAAGCATATTTCTGTCTTTAAAACAGGCACTAGTATAAGTCCACTACCAAGCCACTTAGATTGCCAATATAGACAGTGCAGTAACAGCATGTCAAACCAAAGTACCCTGGCTGCAGGGCCACCAGCCCTGCTCGTATGTACACTACGGCCTGCACGTGCTGGTCCAGGGTATCGTGCACCAGCCTGGCCAGTCCAAAGCACGCTTATCACAGTATCATCATTCTTCCATTTTAAGTTAAAAAGCCAACTAAACCTATATTGCACAAAAAAAGCCCTCCATAGTAGATTTTTTCCAAGTTCAATAAGAAAGGTATTGTATCAAGTGGCAGTAGCTAGGCAGTCTTTATTGGGCTCATAAAGGATTATGATTTTGCCCTATTCTCTATATAAGTGAATTTCTTAAAATATCATTTTTAAAATGGCACTACTTCTTCTCATGATAGTGTTTCTTTAACATATTAACTTTCCCACATCCCATACTTTGATGGTTTGGCAATTTTCTAGTTCATTTTAAATCAGTTTTTGACAAAACAATACCAACAGTTCAGTAAGTGTCCCATCTGAATTTTACAATTTACGTTTCTTTTTTAAATACCCTCTTACTGAATACCTTTAGCAACTAATAAAATTCTTCAATTTTAAAGCCCAAAGCATCACATTAAGCACTGAATTCATGGGGAAGGAGGAGGACTAGTGATACTGAATGTTGACAGTATATTTTGTTTTTAACACTAGAAAAGTTTTTTTAAAATCAGTAACACATTGTAACTTACAGGTTTCATGCATACGCTACTGTATGGATTTTTAGTTATGCTTTTGATGCTTTGACATACACATAAACAGATGTGTACACATACATGCATACATGTATATACGTGCATACATGTATGTAAATACATAAGTGTATATCTACATATGTATATACAGATACATATACAGAGACACATACATACATGCATGTAAGCCATTGCTGTTAATTTTCTCTGTTCTGGTTAAACAATAATGAACAAAAAAATATAGCAGAAAGTCACCACTATGAAATAAAATTTTTTCTTATGTGCTAGATAAGATGCAATAGCTAAGCTGAGTAGAACCCTGGTGAAGACATTTAAACATTGTTTACATATATTGTGTGCGTTAACAGTGAAGTGAACCACTAATAGCATAGCTCCCAATTTGTGATTTATGATAACTTCGCATCAGTAACACCATGATAAGTAATTTTTATAAATTATGAACACCTATTGCATTCTCACTTTGGAAAAAATATACAGCCTTACTAAGAGAGCTTGTCTAAAACTAAGGACATGAGCAGAGCTGCAAATCCAACTGTTTCAAATATTTATCACACTCAGCTCCTAGTATCTGCCCATCCACTGGAGACAACCTTTCCCACCTGAGATACGAGCAATTTTGGTCTGCTTCAGTACAAAGCAAAACACCTCAGGTTAAAATTTCCTTTACTTCAGCTGTGGTACTTTTCTTCAACTTCCAATTGAGAGAAATAACTAATGGTTGAGGGCAGGACCTTCCTAGATGGCTCCAACTTGATCCACAAGAGGCAACTGGACTTTTGCAAGAAAAAAAAGCTGCATTTTTAAATCAAGCTCTGTAAACCTTTCAACTAATGTGTTTTAATTCTAATATGGGCAAAGAATGTTTAAACTCTCTATAGCTCTAGCATTTAATATTAAATACATCTTCTCTACAGTCCATATGAGATTTTTTTCTTTAAACATGGCCTAAGTATTTTTTTTCTTAAATATTTGTATTAAAGAGCGAGGTCAGATCCAGAATTCCTCAAAGAGGGCACCACAAAAAGCCACCTAAAAATGACACCAAGGGAAGGGCATGTTAGATATAAGGTTTGAGAGGGGAGGGCAGTTATGTTTAAGTTTGCCTCAGTCTCTTCTGTTGATAGTATTTTGGTGAATGGAAATAACAGCTACAGAGTTATTTCACTACCATTTATGTTATGTACAACCAAGATGTTTTGGTTGTACAAACTACACAAATATATGAGTATGTATTTTCATAAATGATACATATCAGAGAGTCTTAAGGTTGATTTATTTCACGAACAGGGATGTTTGTCCCTTTACTCTAATCCCCATTGTCCCAAAGACAACTATATTAATAATTTCATTTTGGTAACTGTCCTGGTAAATACTCAGTTATCATTTCTGTTTCTTCTAAAAAGGAGAAAATGCCTGGCTACAGAATAACAAAAATGTTTCCAATTTGAAGTCATCATTTGAAGCAATTGGTACAAAAGAGAGAAAATTCAAGAACTAAAACTAATCCTGTGAGGTGTCTGCCTTCGTGGGGCTCATTTTAGAACAGGCTGCATTTATTTATACACTTGGATGTATAAATGCTAATTATCAAGGTCATCACAGACTTGTGCATTATTTTAGGTTTTCTTTCTGCCTTTCTATTAACCTGAGAAATAAAAGTGTTCTTCCTAAAAATATTATTCTAAAATTCTAGAATATCTTAGAACTATACTAGAGAGCTGCCTAGACTTGCTCTCTTCAACAGTCTCCTCTCTCTTAATTTTCAGAGGTTACAGGAATCAACTGCTACAACTACTGCACTGTGAGATTAAGCTGCTGTCCCTCCGTAAGTAATATGTCCCTCCATTGTGACATATAATTTCTAAAGCATTAGTATCTTCTTTGGGAAACCCCCATACTTGTTTTCCTATGTTTTCCTATTCACTAAGGTATTTGCAAAAAAATCAAAGTTATTCTCAGGCCACAACTGGGAGCCTCAAAAAAAAAACCAAACAAACAAAAAAAAAAAACAACAGAGAGAGAGAAATCTCGGCCTGTTTGCAGTGAAGTAGATTTGGAGGAGTGACTCACATGGACAACCTTGATATATAACCCTTTTTTCTGCTATTTATTAATGATGGATGTTCCATTCCAAACCACTTTCCTCACTGGGCCAAAAGAACTCTGGCCATTTGTGCACCATGCAAAGCCTCCTAATTCACTTCAGGCTGGCAAGGAAAATGGGTATCAGAAGAATTGTGATCAGGGCAGAGGGGAGGAGATCTTTTGAGAAAAACCTGCTAAAAACCATCTCTGAAGTAATTTATATTAAATCTAGCATGTGCATTTTAGGATTTGTAACTGAAACAATTAAATACATATATACAAGAAGGATTCTCTAGTGTTACAACCGGTAATTTAATTCCTCGCTGAAATTTTGCAGATGATTTCTCCATAAACTGAGGGATTTTGATTAACAAAGTATCAGTAACATAACTTCAGTACTCAGGATCCGCTTTAATGTTTTGTTTCCAGATCAGCTGAAGAAAGATCTTGTACCTAGCCATACAAGCACTGGTGTTGGCACCATACTAAGTAACAGCAGGATTGTACAGAATCATATTCAACATGCTTGGACCTGGACCCAGGCATCCTTCATGCCCACGTTTTGCCAGATAATTCTGGCTTAAGGTCTACAGAATCAGTGACAGGTGGGTGATCTAATTAAAGCAAAGACCTTTGGGTGAAGCTAAGCCAGCAAAATAACTTTTGCTGGTACTGTGGCGGGCTACCATTAGGGAAAGACAGAAACTAATGGAAACTTTCCTCGCATGCCAAGATTGCCGCTGGACTACTGAGAAAATGGTAGTAAGCTTACAAGAGGTGATAAGACTACAGACAAATGGTGATTCCACGGCATTCACTGTTGTGCGGTCCTTCCTTGTGTCTTTAATATGTCCCTTCAAAAAGGTTATCTGCAGGAGTGCTGAGGAGCTCTCATTTTGGAGAAAGATACAGAATAAAGTGGAGATCTCATGTGCATGTCAGGTGATGAAGTCTCACTGCACATACAGGAGTGAGAGGAAGATAAGTAAAACACCCCCAAAAAATAAATAGAGCAAATATGGTGCCCAACCAACTTTTACTTCCCAAAACAGTGAATAAGAGAGTGAAATTCCATATCTGCAGGACAAAGGTGCCAGCAAAAGAGAAAGGTAGTCAGGTGCTTTAGATAACAACTGTCTCTGAAGCACAGGACACACATATCAGCTTCCCATAAATTCAGTTGAAGGTGGCTATAAAGTTATTCCAGAATTTGAAGAATGCTGTTCTCTACACTCGTGTGATAAAGGAAAACAAGTAACATAACTGTTCAAACTGAAACCAGAGAGAAGTGGATTTAGAATTGATCTTGGATTGAAAGAGGCAACCATGCAGTTTAGTGGACATTATTGAAGGCAAGAATGGTCTGATGGAAAGGATGGATACTTACAGAAGCCAATAGCCTTTCAACATTAGAAAGAATTCAAAATATCACAAGAAATGTTACGAGAAGCATTGGCCAGAACAGTATACGGATTTCAAGCTGGAATTTAACAAAAACACCTCTTGGAGTTGTACCTGCTTTGACAACTATCATGTGGAAATACACAGGTTAACATACAGGGGAAAAAACCCAACAATTGCATCATTTTGCAGACAATCAGCAAGAACCCACAGAGCACGTATGGTAGGGACAAAGAAACAACAGTAGTGCCACTAGCAAAGAATTATTCACAGAAGCAGTGAACACCTTTGTAAAAGAGTAATTGGGGGGGGGGCACTTTTTTAACAAGACAACTTTGATGACATAAATGATACAAAAATTTTTACTTGTGTAATACCATTTTGAACTGGAGTGGGGTGAAAAGCAAGACAGCATGGCCAGAAGGTTCTGAGCAAGAACCAGAATTTTCAAAGGCTAAAGCTAAGCAAACATGTACATTCTAGAGAGTGGAAGCAACGAACCCAGGCAAGAAGTTAACTGAAAAAGCTGATTTTATGGTGAGGCTATCATTGACCGGCTCTACCAGACAAACAAAAGGTATAATGATGCTTTGGAATGAGCTTTGGAATGAGGAACATATGTAAAGAACTTTATGTCTAAACCAGTTGCTGATTTGCATCTGAGCAAAGTGTTTCTAATGAAAATCTTCAACAAGTCAATCAATGTTTCATCTCTTTGTTAGGATTTGCATCAGAAACCTATTATATTTTCTACAGGTGTATGAGTGAGAATATTACTGGCATAATGATCCTACAATGGTATCATTTAAACATACAAATATCCTGAGCACTAATAAAGCTAAAAAGTATCCACTGAGTAAGTCTTTAAGACATTTTGGTATTGAAAGGAACCCAGCACTGACTAAAACGGGTCTTAAGCTATCTCTGTCCTTTGCTAAAAATGCTCAGCAAACTTCCCAGGTAGATAGAGGTTTTTTTCTTTTTCAGCAATCAGTGGAAGATCTGCAAGCTGAGGTCAAAGCTCGAAAAGCTTCAGCAGTTGTAGACACTCTCTAGAACACTGGACAAATATTAATTGCTACAGCTTTTGTCCAGAATGAAACAAACTTACTGGAGTACCCACTCCCTATATCACCAAGGAGTGACTTTTCAGTGCAGCATGGGACTATGTTCAAATATAAAGGAATTTCTAAGGTATTTCAGAATGTACATTTAAGTATATATGAAAATTATTCAGGGGATGAAAAAATATCTAAGATAAGGGCTGGAAATACCCTGAACTGGCCTAAAATGAAAGGCCAGAAATGGAATCTTCAGAGTTGTCCCATATGCCAAAAAACACAACGAGTAAGTCGATACAGGCAGTACAAAATATTGACACTGCAGCTCTAAGTAGGATAGATTTGTTTACATTGCTTGGAAAAAAAAATACACTTCTTTTAGATTAATATTCTCATTTTGCTGAGACAGCAACTCCTAATAAAATGACATCTAAGCTGGTTATGGTGTATATGAAGTATTTGTACTAGATACAGCACAGCTGACAGTAATATCTGATAAAGGACAACTTATTAAGCAAAAGTATAAGTTGTTCTAAGTAATGATCTAAAAGTTTTATCCTTAAGTCTAATGGATTCAATGGACAATAATGATGCAGATACTGAAAAAGGTGCCCAGTTAGATTCCAATCCATATTATAACACAGCAGTATCACTCCTTTCTTTAATCAATGTGGGCAAGTGGTGGTAATTTTTAAGGTGCTACCAGAGAACATACATAGAAAGAAATTAATAGATAATGTATATATGATATTAATAACATTTGGGGTTCCTTCCCACTGCCACTGCATGTAGTGTTATCTGTGTGTTCACAGTGGGAAACATTAGTTGCAAGCCTTAAAGGATGCAAATGATCATCCTGAGGTTGCTGGGTACTATAACATGGGAGGAATAGGGCACCCTATTTCAGTTTCAGAAAGGAAGAAGGTAAGAGGCATCAAATTTACCTTTTTTCCTAAAGGAACCTTGGGCAAGTAACAATAACGCAATATTTAGACAACTGAACATCAAAACACAATCCAGTCACAGAAAATGGGCTTTCTGGCTTTGATTAATACTGGATTCACCTTCTTAAGTCTAAGTCACAGTGCAAAACATCTCAAAGTCTAACTGCATTAAGTAATAAAATTCACTATTAGGCTGGTTGTGTATAATTTGAAATTGTGTTGAATGCTAACTTGCCTTTTTAGCAGTACTGTCACAGAACCTTGGAAAGAAATGGCATTGTGGACTAAATGGCCAAGTTTCTGAATCCCATACAAAAGAACCAGACGGAGCACTATAAAGCTCTTCCACCTCAAGAAGAAACTGTCAGATAAAGCATATTTTTTGCAAGCATCCTAAGAAACCAAGTGATCAGTGACAAACTCATTTCCCAGACTGCTGTGCACTCTTCAGCCATGGTCAAGGATGTGGCATTGGACTTTCTTCTGTCAGGGGAAGAACACTCCTAAAATCATAATTTACAGTAATTCAGAAATGAAATGCAGGGTTTATTACTCAAGAGCCTGGCAGCTGAACAGCAATATGCGAGATCTACCCTGCGAACAGTATGTACTGTAGGCAGAATTGTTAGAATGAAGGAAGACTAAAGATGAAGCCAAGACTCCTGGTGAGATGTATCAGATGCTTATTAGCGCAAGAGATTTCAAACGCTACATGACAGAAGGGATAAAACAGCAGAAAATAATCTAGGATAGTGTACAGTCAAGGAGGAGACACAGAAATATCGGTGCTATGTGTGAATATAAGCTAAACATTTGTAAATGCAGTTCTGCAGAACAACTGATGTAAAAAGAAGACAAAAGTACTGACCTACTTCACGGCTCTTCGTGTTCTGACTACCTCATACAAGCTTTAAGGCTAACAGTTCATCTTCATCCTCATTCATTCAAAATCATCATCCAACTTTCCACTGAAGGCCTCCCTTTCTCCTCATCTGCCAAGAAACCTGCAAGGAGGTTATTAATGTAATGCAATGTGGAAAAGCAGTTGAATGAAACAGTGTCACGACACTCCAAGTATGGTGGAAACTTCTTCCAAGAATCTCTGTATCAAGTCACCTTTGATGTTTACAGTAGGCTTGCAGCTCCATCCCCCCAGTTAGCAAACTTCTGTGCATATCTACTGAAGAGGAAAGAAAGAAAAGTGCCTTTGCCTCAGGATAAATGAAAAGGGATTTCAATTATGTCTGTTCTTGACAACGTCTAGTATGATAGGAACTTGCTGAAGACCAAGTTCCTGGCAAGATACAAGGGGAGAGAGACCTTTGAGCATAACTACAATTTTGTTAGGATGTTAATTAAAATCCATATTGATCCACAGAGGAAAGTATACAATAGAAAATTGGTATATACTACGTCTGGTGCTGGAAAGTCATTCATAAGAGTACTTGGGCTCCACAGGAAACACAGTGCTATCACTGACACAATAAAGGGCCCTAAAACTAAATAAGGTACGTGGCCATCACAGTACTATGCTCACTTGAAAGACAAGGTGGGGAACTATGATTGATTCTATTCTAACTCAACAGCATAAAGCAGAGAGTAGATAAAAAATGGGACATGAACTACATGTTTATAAAGACTTTAAAGGAGAAATGACTTAAGCAAAATCCTTTAAGGGAATATTCAATAGAAGCAATATGCCAACAACTTTGTCTAAAACCTCCCGCACAGAATTGTCAGAATCAGACATATTTTCCCTTTGCCTTTTTTTTTTTTTTTTACATCATATATCACTGCAAATATTGATGTATTTCAATAATGCAGTATAAACTATTTTAATCTCTGCTGGAGGTTATACGGTAAGTACCTTTTCTTCAAACAAACCAAAACACAAACCCTCCCAATATTTAAATGAGAAGATGGCAAATTTCTGTGTGTCACAGGGCTACAGACTTTTGCATGAATGTAAAGATTTTTCTCAGCTTTTTAACTAGCTAATCTTCAGATACCTACTAGTTAACCCCACATATAATGCACAGAATTTGCATAATTTGCCTTTCTTTGAATAGCTGGAAAGGACAGGAGGTTTTAGAGTAATTTTGTTAGGGGATGCTCTTAAATAACCATGAATATATACAGTAAAGAATCAAAATGTATGGTAGAAACTGCAAGGTCCGAACTGTTAATCCAACAAATGGACGACCAGGAAATGCAGCATGTATTTACAGTGTTGATTAGGGCAAGAGAATTGAGAACATCCTAAAACACATGGAGCCCAACAATGCAATATACCCAACCAATATTTATTGCTGCCTCTGTAGAAGCAATTTCCATTTTGATGCGTTCTCTCACACATGATGTTCTGAAACAGTTAAGTAACATGAAAAATACAGGTTCAAGATTATATCTGTCACAGATGAAAATACAGCATTTAAGCAGCATTATATAATAAAGCCACTGGTTTATGGACTCAAGGTCCTCTTGGGACTGCCACAAATCTACATATTGTCATATGGTGATAGATTTTTACATTTGCATAATGTGAATTAAAAAGAACCCACATTACTAACCAGAACAAACAAAACACAGTTATTGAGTCTAAAGGGCTAAGGAAATTTAACAGTGTCATTTGGTTGTGGTAGAGGTCACTATTAGTTCACAAAATCTGTCTGGAAAGCCACCTATCGTAGCCAACATTTTATAAAGAAATCGAGGAGTCTGTTAAAACCACCTAATTCCAGGGGGGATGCCAACACTGAGGGCAGATCTGCATTTGTTCTGTACTTAAAAGACAGCAGAACTGCAGGGAGAGAAAAGACTGCTGACAGTTCTTTACACACTTATTTTAGAAACTAGGAATGAATTAACTCTACCAAACTGTTTATCTGGCCCGTATGTCTAGAAAGTAATTTCTAAAATTCTACTATGCTAATATAGGTGAACTTATTAACACTGATTTTTGCTAAATAAAATATCAATTTTGTGGAGATAATCAATGCTAAGCATGGAGCTCCATAAATTTATGGAACTCAACAAATTTAGGAAGATATTATATGACATGGTATCTGCAATAACAGATGACTGGACTGATGATCTTAGAGGTCTCTTCCACTCTCGTTTTCCAAAACTACTACATATAAATTAGGTATCAGGTGTCACTAGTAGCTTAATCCAGTTTTGGGCATGAATATTCAGAGTTGAAACAAGAATACATCCTCTCACTACATCATTCAGACTATTTCATGATTATTTCAACTCATGGGTAAGTCCTGCACACTGCCATAGTCATCCCTCTCTCTCTCTTATGCTTTAAACTAATGGCACAGTTAGTCCAATGAAGGATTAGACATTGAAATTTCTAATGTTCAGAAGTTTAACTAGAGTTCTACCCTTAAGTATCAGAGAATGCAAAAAAATACATCATCCTTACGTTTTATCAGTAAGCATTATGTGTCTTCTACCACATATGAAAATTAGCATGCAGGGATATTGCTACAAAAAGCTGTATCTAACCCAACATTCTCATATGTCTAAATAAATCTGTAGACATATAACATAAAAAAATATAATTGTACACATAGCTATCCACATCCGTATATATTGCCACACGATTTTGGAATAGTACATTTGATAAATGTAGTATATAAAAAATGGAGGCAAAGGCTCCATAATTTACTAATAGTATGTACTTTTTTAGAACACTTTATAAGATCTTGATTGAACCTACCTGACATCCCTATAAAGCTGGAAAGTATAGACTAATTTTTAAGGCACAGAAAGTGAGGTAAACAAAAAAATTACAAAGAAGCACAAAATCCCAGGCCTCCCAGTTTTTAATAGTGAACTCTAACCCACTGAAAAGCTACCAGCCTTATTTTGGGGTATTATTTTCAGTTCTTGACCACTTTTTCATGAAAATCTCTCCATCCCCCCAACCCAAGAGAAAAAACAATATATTCAATCTGAGGAAGCTACCTGTGCTTTTTAATAGCCTTGCCTGACAAAGAATAGGTCTTGTAATAGATGAGATACATAAATGAAAACCATTCAACATTTGAGAAAGGTAACTAAATTCACTAGTCTAGTGTCAATTTTTAATTCCTAGGTTTGTTTTTTGAGGTTTTTTTTAAAGGACATTCATGAAATATTAGAGATGCCTGTCTTATGTTAATGTTATGTCCTCTGACATCCACTCAGTGAAAGATAAAAAGATGGCATTAAGTTTTAGCAGTGAAGTGAAATGTTGCATGGTGCAAGGTGACCCAGTCTCATTTAACAGATTACCAAAATATAATCAAATAAAACCTATGATCTTTACACTGGCAAAAACAGTGCAGCAAGAGGACAAATGTAATTTTAAAAACTTAAAAGACCAATTGAATTGTGTACATTTGTAACATGTGAGTCCTCTGCACCTATCCAGTCCTTGTAAGAGTCTCCATGTTGAGAGCAAATTTTAGTATAGGCAGGGGCCGCCTTCCCTCCCATTTTACCCTGCCACTATATCTAACCCAAAACAAATGTTCCAAACTCAATTAAGCTGTTTGATTACAGTAAAAATAGTCCTTGCTCTTCATCTTAGTCTCAGTATCTACTGGCTGATAACTCACAGTTCACAGGGAACGCACTGTCTAACTGCATTAATCCACAGCTGGGGGAAAAAAAAGAAGAAAAGAAAAATCATACCAGTCTGATGATGTGTGTGCAATTCAATTATACCAAGATAAACTGCCTTGGGTTAAGATTACCAAAAGAAAACTTCAGGAAGCACAGATTTTGTAAAACAGATCTAGACTTAATTGATACAATTCTTCTCACTCAGCTTGTTTTTGATTGTTACTACAATTTCTATACACCTTTCTCTAACGTGTTTTCTGATAGCTACTGACAAACTTAAGATATTTTCATGATGGACTTTAGCTGTAATCCACTATGGCAATTCCTCCGTTTCTAAACCCTCACATTTAGTCCTTCAAATCCGTTCACTGAGAGCTGCCTCACCTGCCACTCTGACTGCAATGCCTCCCAGACCCTCATCAGCTCACCTCATCTATCCACTGTCACACAAACTTGGGCTCGATTTGTTGAAATGGAGGAAACTTCTGGGGTCGAACCATGTAATTTGGGGCTGAAACTAAGTGAAGCTTGCTGGTTTAGATAGAGCGTTAGGTGAAATTCTGTCAAACAAATCCTGAAAAAAACCCAAAACAAAACTATGAATTCATGCCTATATTTTGCACGGAACAACTCCTTTCAAAATAATTTCTAAGTGTTTTAAATTAATCACAGTGGGCCTGGAAAAGTACAAGCAAGATAAAATGAAAAATTTCAGGGTTGTATTTATATTTTTTAAATATCCTTTAGCAAAGAAGATAAGGCAATAGCTAAATGTCCCACAGAGTTACTCCCTTACTTGCATATTTATTGTTTACAGTTATTCCCTAACAGTGAAACTCTCCTTTAGCACATAGGTTTGCATTATTACCAGGACAGACATTGAATCTAGAAGAGTTAAGTTCCTTCTCTGTTTGCAAAAAGTACAAGAAAGCCAAGAAAACAAAACCCATTGAAAGCAATCAAATTTTTTTTTTTAAATCTTTCTTTTGAAAAAATTAAAACTGTCAAATAAATGTAGCAAAATGTAACGAATGTTTGTTACTTTGTTTTAAAATGCCAGTTCTGTACCAACTGAAGTGATGCTTGCCCTTGCTGCTGCAACCCAATCTTTAGATCTCATGAAATGATGGTGCAGTACAGAACACAAGTACTACAGCAACGCTGGGAAAGGTGTTCAGGACTGTAAGATGTTTGCAGTGTCACTGTTTTAATTCTGGAATTTTACTCAATAGAAACATTCAAATTAAGGCAGTACAAAACTGAAAAATTTAGTTTTGCCCTGTATTTACAGATATACAAAAGAATAAGAAAGGATGAAATGCCAAATGTACTTTTACTTCTACTACACAACATTATGTAGACGATATGGGACAACGTACTTCGTGTAGACAATTTAGCCCATGTGATTCATGGGCTGATTCTGATCCGGGTACATCAGAAGAGCCCTGTAACCCAGTATTTCACTCCAGTGCCCCAAAAGGCATCAGCTAGCAACGGACCTACCCCAGCCAATGGTTCACAGTCCTTACTTTAATGTAGTAACTGGTAAAGTGCTGGCAGCATTTAAATGGATGTTCTTAATCTACCAGACACAAGGCACGGGGAGAGAGAGTTAGTGAGGGGGGAGGTGCCAGAAGCTGCAGAGTTAAAACACACACAAACATCCACAACTTCAAAAATGTATTGTTAATACATCGGGAGATCTCATTGAATGCAGTTTCTTACCCACTTTGCCCAGATTCGTGCCACTAAACACATGGCTTAAGAGCCTGAAAAAAAAGAAATCCAACCATATGAAAGTAAAAAAACCCCTCTGTATAATAAAACAGCAATAAAAATCCCGTACTAATTATTCTACTACCTTCTCAAAATAGGAATAGTGTCTCTTATGCCCTAATTTTATAATTTCCTTTGCCCCACGTTAAAAAGCCAGTGTAATTATCCTTTATAAAGGTTGACTGAGGTCCCTGTGAAAATCTGCTCACGGTGATTATTTAGTTGGCTTTTTTATTTGTGGAATTTAGGCAAGAATGTTTCAAGCTGTTTGTCAAAATAACTGCTTGATCTGCTTTAGTATTTTTGTAATTGTTAAAAAAATAGCATTTTCTAATAAACAGAGGGAGAGTAAGGTTAAATACTCTAATTACCAACTTGTAAGAAGAGTTGAACATGAAAGTTGTGCAAAGGGGTTCCTAATTTTGATGTATTTGGAGCCAATTCTCAGGATTTAATGATTGCAGTGTACCTGGAAATGTAAGGCGCAGCAACATGGTATTAGCGAATATTCTTCGACATTTCGATAATGCATTTAAGCGCTACTGAAAATGTTTTGCTTCTCATTAGTAGTTTTACATGTAAGTTTATTATTTCACATTCTGATGACTTTCAAAGCACTGGACTTCACACGTGACACAAATGCTTTCATTTTTAGAAGAGAGATTTCAAATAACTTGATGTATTTACCTAAAGGAAGGCTCGCAGTGCTGAAAACTTGTCTGCTCCTAACTACATACATGACCTGGTATAGTAAGTTAAAAAAAAAAAAAGAAAAAAAAAAAAAGAGAGAGGGGGGAGCATCTCAATTTTAAAAAGTTGAGACTTACTTATGTACTTAATTAAAACCATACCTAAACATGGTTTTCCTGAATGAGGCTTTTAGCGTATAAGCAACACAAAGATTGCTACTGAAAAGCTATCCTGCAAACAATGCAAAAGCAACTTAAATGATGCAAAAGCAACTTAAACTCATGGTAGTTTCCCCCAGTCGTACATTTTTTCCAGTTCTCTCTCCAATTACTACTGACTTAGCAGAGGTACATCTCTTATAAACATACTAAAACTGCATTTGCCGCCCCTCTGCCTCCAGAAGTTGACCACGACCACCACCACCATTACACAGTAAAAGGTGTAGAGGAGTCTGATGACAGGGCGAGGACGATGCAGAGGTGAACCTCCAGAAGATGCAGACAACCAGCGCGTCCCACAGCCACTCTCCTGCAGCTCCAGAAGCATAACCCCAGGATCTGGCTCCCTGTCAAGCATCCCACGAGCAGGCCCACAGGGCCTTTCAGACCAAGGACAACCATTGCAAAACCTTTCCCTACGTTCCTCAGCCCTTCCTAAATGTCATTAAATATTGCTAGGATACAGCAGCTCTCTCTCCTTCCACCACACCAGTTGTACTTTGTGAGCCTGTCACCAAAAAAAAAAATATTTTTTTGGATATAATAAAGTCTATGATTCTCTTATCTCTGTCTTAAATACCATATTTCTTTCTGGCAGAACTTTTCTGGTACTTTTTTGGAGGTACCACAAGTAAGACTCTTCCCAAGTGACTCCATGAAGATTGTGTCTTGGAAGGTTCTACTTTTATAATTATTTCCTTTTAAAAACTTGTTAATTCAGTACCTGCAGCAGCATATGTATTCCTATGAAAAACTCTACATAAATTTACTGGAAATTACAATTTTAAGACATTTCCAATCTATGAAATTGGACAGGGGAAAAAATACTACTTCTCTAGAACTTGATAGAGTGATTAAAAAACTACAGAAGGATTATCACTGCTTATTAAGTGTAATAGTTTGAGCAATTTCTATGGAATTCTTTCTTATTTTATTCCTATTAGATTCATTAGCATATTTCCAGCTAATAATTAACAATTGTCCGTTGTATAAAAAAAGCCCTCCCTAAATCTGCTTCAACGGCTAGATGTTATGGCAATCAGTTAAAACTTTCTTATTTGTCATTCAATAGCTTTACACAGTGCAAACAGACTTACATCCCTTTAGAAACTAAACACCCTGCTGAGCATTGCAGTCCAGTCCTGCGGTGCCTATGGCGGTGTGGGTGCACACTCCTTCTGCCGCAATGCCTGCACAGCTCCTGCGTAGCTCCACACTTGTGGGATCTCACACTCCTCTCTACCATCCACTATTGACCTCTGCCGAGAGACAGAGTTAGGCAGGTCTTCAATCTAACCTCGCATGTTTCTTGTTATGGTCATCATGCTTGCAAACATACTTTTTTATTTCAGATATATGTTCCTACCTCACTTAGGTCCTCCAGATACCAGATGCCTGGTCGGTGTACCCACTGTTTAGGTACCTGAAATGGCTGATGTGCCTCAACTGCCCGATGCTTTAGTGAGCAGTCTACCAGGGCTGCTTTGTGGCAGCTGCAATGCTATGCAAGGACTCAGATAACTTATTTAGATGCAGTTTATCTCCCTCCAGGACAGCAAATTACTTTTTTTCTGTTTATTTTGTATTCTTTTAATGGAAGACAAACAATTTTTCCACATTAACAACTGGTTTGCAGTATTGTGTGGTCACTTTCTAGTTAGTAACTTTAACATCCTCCATTTTGTCATAAGATCATGCAAAGGCTTTCTTTGCTGCACAGTGACAATCAATGTTCTCTCCTACTGAGAAGGACATGGGCTTGGTTTAGCTGTATGTTATTTTTTCCCCTCTAATTTTCATTCCTGTGAATACTGCCGTAACACATAAGTTACTCTTAATGTACTTCTAAGTGTTGTTAAAGGCTACACAAACTTTACATGGCAAGCCTGTAACTCTTAATGCATCAGATTTTCTACTTTAGTGGTTGTTCATCTGGTATGATTTCTTAATGGATTCTTTTAAAAAGAACTAGATTGTGATTAATTGCAGCCTATGATTATCTACATGAAAAGGATTGGTTTGAACCTTTACCCTAGACATACACCAAGGTGAAAGAAAAGATACAGGTTATGGCTTAATAGTTTTACTTAGATAAATGGTGACATTTCTTAATAGAACCAAACAATTCTATGTTTTGTTCATCAAACTCTTTTTTTTGTTTTCTTTTTTAAACTGTGTCAAGCAGGTATCAGAATTGAGATGTACTCACTTCACTCAATGGAAATATGTCTGCACTCAGCACCTTCCTTTGCATGGAATAGGTTTGTACATCAAAAAATTCGACAGGCTGTAATTGTTAAAGAACATTCAAATATTTATTTAGATTTGGTATCAACCTTTGTCATAATTCTCTTTTTTTTTCTTCCAGTTACTAACCTTCACCTCCTTAGAACAGGCTAAAATGTCATGTAGTTAGTCTGTCCACTGCAGAGTTTTCCAGAACATAAAAAAACCCAACACCAAAACCCACCCTGCTGCTGTTAATTTAGTTCTGTTTGTATGGAGGGGGGGAGGCTCTACAGAGCATTTTCACACACATACTCCTATTAAAAGTGTTCTCTATGAGTTAGTGAGCGATTTTAAGCTAGTGGCTAGTTTTTTTAAATCTCTGAGAATAAAGAACCAGCATATCAAAAGACAGAGAACTTGAGCTCTAATTTTTCAGAGTTCTGTCATGCATTCACAGGAGGGCCATTTTGAACTTGTCAAACTAAGTCTTGGAACAAGGGACTCTGAAAACAACGGGTTCTTTTTATCATCACACCGATTTTTGCGGTCCAGGTTTTTCAGCCATGATGATCTGGAGTTCTGTGGACAGATTTCCAACAGATTCTACCAGAGGATATGAAAATGCTTCGGAAGCCTAGATCCAGTTTAAGAAAGAAAGCTGGTGTTATTGTCATCAATCTGCTACTGACTGAACTGAAAACAATTTCAAATACACTAATAAATCCTTTCTTTTTTCGCCCCACTACCTTTTCAAAATTTAACCCTTTTACAAGTTAACTTTGGAGCTTCAGTAATCCCATCTGACTACCACAAGAGTCACTGTCTGCTAGATCACAGTTCTCAAGCAATTTTTCTCAGCCTCTATTTTGCCACCTGCGAAATAGGGCAACACTTTTGGAAATGTGTTTATGAATGCCTAAATTTGAATGACTGACATTTTGATATTGCCTTGTGTCTATCAGCTATATTATGAAAAGAACACAGTTTTATAGGAAGTTCCAACTACAGCACAGCCTGAGGCATAATTTCTATAGCTTAATCAGTGAATCACTTACTTAGCATTGCAAGGTTCCCTTTTCCATTCTCAGTATGCTGAAATTGTTCATCTCTCCAGAATCATTCAGCTGAACTTATTTCATCATAGTAGGAATATTAAAAAATAGCTAGGCTTGCTGTGTCTATTTATCAGAACCTGAAATACTCTGACAATTGAAGTTTCAATTTATTGCTGTGCTGGTCCCGTTTTAAGAGTAAAACTGAAAGGTATATGGTTGATAAAACAACCTGTAACTGCTTTGAACACTATCTCAGAGCCTGTGAACATACATCAGCATGTTCATTCCCATATAGCAGGAGATATTCATCCTTAACAGAAGCAGATCATGAGCAAATGCCAAAAAAAGAGTGGAAGTTGGATTTCCCGTTTATTATTTAAAATGTGCACTCCACAACTGTTAAACTAAAGGAGAGCTTTATGAGCATCCGGAGAGAAAGGAACAGGGGCTCAGCAGCAACTGTGCCAGCCCCACACGGCACCATTTGCAATATGGTCCTGCACTACCCATGCAGTGCTCCATTTGTAGAGCTGGACGCAAACTAACTCCTGTGGCTCAGGCTAGAGGATGGGATGAAACGAATCCCAGCTCCCCCCAAAACCCGCACGCAGCCCCCAGAGCCAGCGGCCAGTGCCCAAGAGAGTACCGGAGCAGGAGGCAGCGAGGGAGCCCAAGGGCTGCTCTGCCAAGAAGTTCCCTCAAGGAAATTTTGGCTTGCCTAAAGGGGTGGGGGGTTCACCTCCAGCCAGGCTGGAAGAAAAGCACATTGGCCCCTTTCATGGCTGGCGAGGTGGCCGCCCTCCCCCAGCCATGGTTTTCAAACAAGGTTGTAGTAATAAAAGTCAAGAGAACTGTTTCTCCCAACTTCTTCTCTGTTGCCTTTAACTGCATCCTTTTCACACATGCTCTTGCAGAGAAGCGAGGCATCCAGTACAGAGAGACCCAAATCTCAGCTAAGGACTTTGTGTGCTATAACTATACAGAGCATAGGTGAAAGCAAAATTTGCATTCAAAAACAATAACAAAAAAGCAAAGTAAAACACCTGATCTACATTGACATCAAAGCTGAAGTGAATTCACAGCAAATAACTCACACAACTGTCAGCAATCTTCACTGGAAATATGAGAGCTGACACCCTGGCTATTATATATTAAGTAATTGTTATAGTAAATAATAAAAAACAGTATTTGTAAGTTTATTTGAAAGTGGTGCTGAAGTATGAAGAACAAAGCCAGAACCCCAAAACCTAGCTCTGACATGGAAAACTTCTGCTCACTTTGTATTTGAGTGTGAGAGCCTTTTTCAGCAAAGTTAAGGACATATGTTTTGAGCAAATTTTCTGAGGTCTGCCTACATGTTTAGAGCTAAGCACATGCACACTTATCAGTGGGATCGAGGCTTTAATCCTTCCTCTTGAGGCCTCGGTAATAAAGCGGGTATAACTACGCTTACCTACTTTGTAGGGTGTTGTCAAAACTAGTGCTCGCGGACCCGTCAGTAGGTGAAAATCATTATGGCTCCCATCCTGCAATTGCTAATGCATGGGCTGCCTGCTGCACGCACACCGAGCCCGGCGAAAGCTAATTGAGTCCTCTGAAGGTGCAGCAGTTTGCCCAGGCCCTATCAATAAACTGTTAAGTGTTTAAAAAACAAAACAAAACCCCACTATATTAAACGTGAACACAGCACAATTTTCAAATGATCCTGCAGACCAGAGCCTCTGGGGCTAAGCATGGCGCAGGAAAAGCATTCATAACAGAATACAATATGGAGATAGATAGATAGATAGATAGACAGACAGACAGACAGATAGGGATATAAAACCACAACTATTAAGCCAACTATTCAGTGTAACTCTGTGTGCACACACTCCCAAACACTCACTGACAGGCAAATACACACCTAAGTGCATACAGCACCTGAGCTACAATAAATCGATGATTGTATGTATGTAAACAGATGAAAACATAGACACACAACTGATGCACATTGTATCTTCTATCCTTCCCTAAACTGAACTCTCATCTGGAAGAGAAAGCTGGAAAAAATTATACTTGATGGTTCACTTTGAAGAATGTAAAAGAAACTAAGAAAAGATCTGAGCCAAACCGGTTTGCTCATCAATATATCCCACAAAACCAATTTAACTGACGTCAAATTCAAATAATTCACCTGACGTCATGCTGGAGAAGCCAACCATGAACACCTCACAAATTATTATTTTGATCCAATTGTTAGAACAGAATTACAGCAAAAAACTGCACTTTCCACAGCTATTAAAGCAGTGACCCTGGCAGAGCATGCTTTTGTGCTGAACTTTTTATATCACCAAGCCTATTAATCAGGTGGCAGTTCAGACTGATGTGCTTTATATAGTTGACCCTGGCCAGTGCTTTAATTACTTGGTATTAAATGGTAATTAAGACTTTTCACATTCAGGTTTAATCCAAAAAAATTAAGTGTAAAATCCAGTAATTTAATAAAGAGTTGTATTCTTTACTGTGCTTCAGCCTGGACACTGAGGATGCAGCAATTTACTATTGACAAGCACTAAAGGAGTAGGTCATTTCACAAGTATAGTGTGGACAAAGGTGAACCGGGCAACTGATGAAATCTGTGGCCAAGGCGAAATAGCAATCTCTGAGCCAAATGGTAATAAAGTTACTGAAATGAAGCAGTGTAGCTTCTGAAGTGAACTGTCATAAGGAGGATACAGGCTTCAGGATGGCTTGGCCGAAGAAATTAAAACATTATTCCCTGAGAGCCAATCAAGGTGGTTAACCCTACCTCTGATTTTGTATGCTACACCTGAAAAGCAAAAATATGCGTGTAAAACAGCAAGAAACACCAGCAGTTGTAGCTAACGTTCTATGAAATAGTGTCCACCTCTCAGAAAGTATTTACTAAATTTGCAGTAAGCAGGGCAAAATAAGAGTCATGCTTTAATGTTCCTTCCCATATTATCAAATTATATCTGTATTTTCTACGACATGCAAGAACCAAGTAGAAATGCAGTCAAATGGCACTGTCCAAAATTCCCTGCTAAATCAAAGACAATTACTTCCCTCAATAGCTATTAAAGGCAGATAGTTTAATCATTGGGGAGGCAATCTAGTGTATAGGACACTGCAATAGGAGTCCGGAGATGTAGGCTTAACTCACGGCTCTGCTACTGACCTGCTATATGACCTTGGGCAAGTCTCTTCACATTTCAGCGCCTCTTTGTGTCCCTATTAACCTTTGTCCGTCTCAGCTATTTAGAATGTAACCTCTCTGACGCAGAACAGTCTCTCACTACATGTTTTTACAATACCAGCACAACAAGGTCACCATCTTGGTGGAGACCTCTAAGTGCTACAGTAATCCAAATAAATAAGAACAATATATTCAATTATTCAGAATCCCACTTACATTTATTCAATTTTCCCATAACATCTGGATAGCTGAGACATCACCACAGATCAGAATGTACACCCTACATCCTTTTTATTTTAATGTCTTACCTGCTGTTCGTGTAATTGAAATTTGTATTGATTTTCATAAAGCGAAGAAAACCTAACCCACCGTCTAAAACAAAAACAATGGAATGAGCCATTGGTTCCCAAGTTATTCAGAACACATAGGAAATAAATCATTTGTCTGAAAGGAGAAACAAGAAGGTCCACCCAGCATAAAGTTTGACCCAGCAAAGCACTTAAGCGTGTCCTTAAGTTTAGGCACGAGTAGTCCCACTGAAGCTCTTAAAGTAAGCTTGAATAAGGTGTCGGAGCTTTCCAGAGTTTGGGGAATACTCTGTAAAAGATTTGGAAAAATTATAACAAAAACATGAGTGTAAGTATGTTAATACGCATTTGTGAAATTATGCAATATGAACAGGTTCCCAAAGGAGGGGGCAAAAATATTGCTTCCTTTAAAAACAGGTGATAAAATGTTCTATGTTTCCTGATACTAACCATGCTCCCCAACAAGCACACACCACACCTACATATGCAATTCAAAGGATGTTTCAAGTACTTGCATTTCCCTTATCTATTTCAATTGTACATTGAAAACATTTAGATGCAAGAAAAATTAACGCCGATATCTCTGTCTATGACATGCTGTCTTCAAAAATATCATTCAATCAAGGTATATTTTTCATAAATTCTGTCTGTATTTTCAAGAAATACACAAACTGAGTTAAATAAGGAAAAATATAGGCTCCAAGCAGAACACAGAAATAAAACTAATAAAAAGTAGGAATTATCCACTAAGGATTTTATCTAATTTATTTACCTAGAAGCTTGAATCCAACAAGCATCAAAAGATCATAAAGATTTGGTTACTTAAACAAGTTTGTACAGTGGAATGCACATTGACAGGAATCATTCTTCTTTTCTTGATTCAGATATAAATACTTGAGTATGCTCACCTTCAGTTCATGCTTTTTAATTCTGACTCTTTGGAAACAAAAACAAACACAAAATAAGAAAACATTAAACACTCCCAACTGGAAATTGTTACAAAAGCACCAGTAGCAGAAAAGAATTGTAATTAAAAATGTACTGACCCACAAAGGAAGCGTTGAACAATTATTTTGGCAGTGCAACTTTTTCAAATCAGCTAAAATCCTACCTGAAGAAAGGGCTCGAGCCTATGCAGATACTGATATATCAATAACATGCCATGAATGACAGTAGAATAGTAACCATCACTAAAAATAAAAAAAAAGAAAGAAAAAAAGAAAGAAAAACAAAAACCCACATGTGGCTTAATAGTCACCCTTTGAAGAAAACTGAAAGCTCTAGGAAAAATAGAAAAAGAAGTCTGCTGTCTTCCCTAGTCTCATAAATTTTTACTGTCCAAACTCAAGCTTGGGGTACAACATAATTTTTATTTTTCACACAAGAAATCTTGTTTGTAAGTATGGCATGAAGGTAGGATGAGACAATGGTAAAATTGTTGAGGAGGTTGGAAAGCGCACAACTTATTACCACTGTAAAGGGATTATTATCTGAAAAAATATTACATAAACTATTTGTCTTGAATATATAAAATTTGTGGCAATCATAAATGCTAGTGAAAACCAAGAAAAAACACACCAAGAACTCATGTAATAAAAGGAGTGTCCTTAAAGATCTTTTCTTCTCCTAGGAATTTAAATGTAGTGAAAATTCGGAAGATGCAGTTTCTTTAGCAAGGAGCTCAGTTACCATAACTGATACACATAGCCAGCCTTAGAATTCTAATTGTGTTTAATACAGTTTCATGTTGCATCCAAGTACAAAATCAATACCATTTGTCCAGCAAACAGGAAAAATGGAATCTATAAACTGCTCTTATTGAGTAATTAAACACCTATTATTGTCACGAGTGGTGAAACAATGAATTTGATAAGACAAATTTTTGCGAGAAAACACTGCAGTGATTAATACCTCCCTACGTATTAAATAAAAATGACTGCCTTTTGTGCGGTACCGCTGGCAGAAGAACAGGAATGAGAGAAGTAGTTGCCAGTGCCACAATAACAGGCTAACCTTGAACTGAACTCCTTTCCTCAAGAAATTAAATGCTGTAGCAGGACTTTAAATCCCTCCACTTAGAGCTCATTTGTGTTCCACGTAACCTGCAGTTCCTGAAGAGAACTCATTATCTTCAAAAGGAGAATCCTTTTATAATTTCTTTACAAATGTGTATATTGTTTCTACAAAAAGTATTTCATATCAGAAAAGGGATAAGAGTATTAACAGTGTAAGCAAGGCAAAAAGGCTCGTATCATTAAGACACCATTTCTGCTTCCTGGGAATTCAAACGCCAGCTACAGTGGTATGGAAAAACGAATGAGAATGAGGTTAAAGAAAATGTACCTTTACAGCAAAATTTTAATCTGTTAGATTGATGCTAAACTGCCTTGGTCTTTCTGCTGCTATATGCTGTATTTCTATCTATAGACCCCCTCCCCCAATGCCCCTCCTGTAGCTTTGGCTTCCTATTTTTCTTTTCACTTAGAATGATGCACTAGGAACAACTATAGAGTACAAAAGATGAATCTATGGATGTGACACTTGTAAAGGGTAACCCTATTTCACAAGTGAGATGGGACAAAAAAGAAAGAAAAAAGGCCACAGAAGCAATAACTGCTCACTGAATTACCATTAAATTGTAAGATTTACAATCCAATGTACAGTAAGTGCATATCTAATGGAGTTTGTCCTCTAAAAGAATATAAAGTAGATCTTTGCAGCATAAGATGTATGCAGGTTTTTTTTTTTTTGCATTTTTTTTTTAAATTGGGGCACACAGAAAACAGATGTGCACATAAATTCCAGAATTTTTATACATATTAAAACTAAGCCAAAGCCAACATTAAAATATGATAAATGTAGTGTGATTAGTAGTATCTGGCTTTGTATTTTCAAAACATGTTCACATTCTACAAAGAGAGATAAAAGATGACTTTAACACAGCCAGTCAATACTGCTTTCACAGATATCATTGGTAAAAGCGGATCACATATTATAAATTCAGTTTATTGCTCTGATCTACTGGAATTCAATGAAATGACTGAAATGACTTTTTGTGGGGGGCGGCAAAGCAGCTGCTGACCATTTCCAACATCTTCTGAACAAAATATCTGGACAGAAGTTTCAGATCACTTTGTTCGTTACAGCCTTAAATCACCCACGATATTTATTTTCATATAATGAATGTAAGATGAATAAGGCTCATGCACAGCATTATTATTCGTAAACATTTTTGTCACTAATTTCACTGCTTTTATTCATATGAGCATAACTGCTGAGCGATTTAAGTTTAGAAATTATCAAGGCATGTCAAACAATTATTTAAATAGAAGCAAACTTTTACATGAAATACCAGGCATATTCTTATTATACTATATTACTAGGGTATAAATAATCACATGTTTTACAGGATGTCTCTGGAAAATTCAAGCCTGTAATAAAACCCAAAACTATCAAACAGACAAAGGAACTTTTGGGTGGGTAAGCCATTCAAATAGCAGCAAGGCAGATCGTGTTCTGCACTCTTAATTTGAAATTAGTTTTATTTTCCTCAGCTAAACTTCAAGCTTCCACATTTCCACAAATGGCATTAAAACTTTTACTCTCCTACCTAAAAGGAAGTTTGCCTGCCACACAAATTTTCCCGTTATCTGGCTTTTATTTCAGAGGATTAAAAAGCAATGCACAAGATCAGCAACGATAGCCTTGTTCTCTCCAACCTTAGTGAATCAAGTTCACTGGAGGTGAAGCAGTGGAATTATGAGTACAAGTGGCTGTGTCATCAAAGCTTTCTGAGAGGTAGTGTATGGAAATGCCTAAACAAACAGAAGCGTAAAAGCTGTCTTTATAGGAAAGGGCTCTCCCAAGGCTTTTCATTAAAACAATTCCAATTGCAGCTTCATGATGCAGCATTATGTTACGTGAGAAATATAAAATCTTGACATTTTTCTAAATGTGAATGGGTTAAAGAACCTCTCCACGCTACAGTGAGCCTGAGAATTTCCAGCAGCTGATGAAGACCAGTTGACCACCTGATACTTTTTCAGCAGGGTGATAAAATTAAAGGATTGCTTTGATTTGCTTGAAGGATTACTTTCTATAGTTAATTGTTTAAAGTGCACAGTCTTACAAAAGGGAAAAATATCAAGAAGGTTAATGTAGAGTGAGCTAATTGCAAGCTGATTACATTGTGCAAAGCAAGAGATATTACTTGTGTTACATACCATCGCAAGGACTAGCCTATTCCACCCTGCTGCTGCTGCAGCAAACAAGCTGATTTGCTAACAAAGTGGTCAGCTCGGGCACTTGCACAGCATCTCGGTAGGTCCACAGGCGACTGCTTCCCATGCAGAGAATCTCAAGCTCCATTTTCCAATCTGATTACACGGCTCCTTATTCCAGCAGCCTTAAACCTTCATGGCAGTTTACCAACATTTTCATCACTTTTTCTTTTACAAAGCAAAAGAACTGATAAGCTCTCAGGTACCCGGGATTTCATAGTCAATGGCTGGCAGGCAGCCAGCTTCCCTCACAGCACAACTGTTCCGTGCCACAATGCAAAAAGCACACTGAATTTAACAGATAGCACAAAACTATTAGAGTTTTGCAGTACGTACAAGCAAGCGGCATGTTTCTGTCCTTGCAGATGTAGACAGTTCTGTTTAGTCACATTTATAACATGCCTAGACCCGAAAAAGACGGGTTTAAAAAAAAAAAAAAGAGGAAGAAAAAAGAAAAACCAGAACAAATGAAGACAGAGTACTGCCACTAAGTCAATCGCACTACAAAGCGTGCGCCCAAGTTACTTCATTGCAGTGCTGCCAAATTACCAGGAATTAGAGACAATACTAATAACTTTTGATAAAAACTTAAATTAAGAAAAAGGAGAACAAAGCTTCAGATTAAACAAAAGTGTTTGACATAAACTGAAACAGTATTTTAACATTAAAACAAATGCAAAAAAGAGACACTATTGTCTATTTTTGGCATGTGAAATGCTTCCATAAACCATTAAAATAGCCACAGGATATACCTGGGTTCACTTATTCTCTGGCTCAGAAATACCACTTGGATGATGAAAGAACAAAAATACAATTCATATTGGCAAATATGAAACATCTTTATAAAATGCTTATATATATAAAAAAAGAAAATAAAAGAATGCAAATGAGATTTCTGGAAAGAGATTATCCTACAAACCTTAAGGATTCCGACAAAAACAAATCCATTAAAAAGCAAGGGAGAAGGAAACTTCCTTATTTTTGCTTACAGAAAAAGACGTTAATACTAAACCAACAAGTTTTTACTTATTGCTACTAAGGCTCACTCTCCCATTCAAAGAAATTTGTTATCCATGTATTATTTGCATAACACCCAAAACAGCCTATATGGAACTAACGTAACACGAAGTTAATAGTGTAGAAAACAATTCCCCCATGCCCCCCCAAGCAAAACATTTTTTTAAAATCGAGCGGACCAAACTGAAATCCGAAGGAATACGACCCCTAAAGTATTCTTAGAAGAAGAAATGCAATTTTGCATATCATCGCTTTTATCATAAGGGAATGGGGGTGGAAATGCAGAGGGTGAGACAGTGAGTTATGGAGGCGGGGGGTTGGAAGTACAACTAAGCCGGCGCGATGGCTCAGTACTCCAGATCACCAGTGCATTGACCCTCTGTATCTCTGAGTCATTAGCTGGAATCCCAGCCCTGCCTTTAGGAGTAGGGATTTGAACTCGCACACCGATGCGGTGCGATTCGGGATCTTGAGCGTGCCAGACAGAGGGGTCATTCTCCTCGGTGCGGAGGAGGCCGGCGGCCCCCGGGGAGGGCAGGGCTGGATGAGTGACTGTCGCCCGGCGCAGGCACTGGACATGCTGCTGACTCAGGCAGGGACACTGACAGGCACCGCTGCTTCTCCCCATCACTCCTGGACGGAGTGGTTTTAGGCCACTGGTGCTGACAGGTACATGCAAAATTCAGGGGGAAATTATCAACATATCCTTACTTGTCTCTGTGTGCGTGCACGTGTGTATTTGTATATATACATCTCTGTGTGCAGCTATACAAATGTTTACATGTATTTATGGAGACGTACTGAAACAGGCTCAACTGGCTTCTCTGCAGCCATACATAGTGCTCAGCACTGCCAAAATATTCCTACACCAATTCTTCTCCTTAATACAGCTACAATTTTATATATATGCATACACAGAGGCTACATATGTATATCCTACACACACATCATTCGCATACATGTAGTACCGCCTGCAAGTAGCTTCATCTTTAAAATTACGTTCGCTAATTTACATGGAAATTTCATCTCCGATAAAATAACAAACACATTTTAACCAGCTTCTAATACCAACACATTATTCCCGTGAATGATTCCTAGTAAACTATTTATTACAACTGTAAGGTTTGAGAGGGTTTGTTGCTTGCAGATGCAGGTTGTGGGGTTGCCTCCCCCCCCTCCCCCCCCCCCATGATTTATTGGATGGTGAGCAAACCCACTTAAACTATAGTTGTCCGTATGAATCACTAATTTTCATGTTTCTAATTAAAATGTAAACAGTGTAATGAAGACATCAAGTTTTTAGGCAAATGTCTCTTCCAGTGCCACTTGGGGTATGGTAATTACTGAAGCAGATCTATGGATGCTCCCGAATCCTCTACAAGTCCAGATTAAAAGCATTACTGCTAAACCTTGCTTTTTACACCAGGGAATTGTGTTCTGTAACCTATTCCCAGTTTGCTTACAGATGCATATCTGTACAAGCCTTTATAACTAGTCATTAAAAAAAAAAAAATCAAAACAGAATTTTATCATATAAATGGAACAGTTTGGGGGGGAAAAATGTGATTTCATTTAAAATAAAATTTGATTTCACTTTTATGATTACACATAACTAGCATAGTAAAACCTGTGCTGAAAACTTACCATCTTAGTGCTTCCTCCAGAAAAAGAAAAATAGATTAGGCATTACTAAGAGAATTTTTAAAAAAGCATAAATGATATTTCTAGCCTGTATTAAAATTCCTATTGTCCCAAAATGCTTGTTTCACAGTCAATTAATTTAAAAATATATTATTCAGGAAAACATTAATAAAAAAGAAATCTATTCACTGAGAAAAAATGTAAATGGCCATTGCAAATACAAAATGCTTGATGTGCAACTGAAAATCTTTTGTCATATTTATCCTAGCCTTTATGTCTATATCTGAAATTTGTCAGAATTTATCCTAAAGCAAATGACCTCTCTTACATTTACGGAAGGAATACAAGTCCTCTCCTGCTTACAATTGTTAATTGAGCCTGTCTGCTACAGCATCTCTTTCCTCTCCAAATACGCCAGGATACTTGTTTTACATATTTACTGCCAAGCACTTGAACAGTCCTCTATTTTATTATAATACTGGAGGTTCCCCCCCCGGAAGATTTTTTTTTCTGTACTGCAAGTAGTTAAAGCTGCAATCCACAGTGATATAAAGCGTCTAAAATGCCTAGTACAAGAAGAGGTTTTTCTTCCGCCCTTCCTGTACTCAAAGTCCATATTCTGACTGGTACAGCCAATTTTCATATTATTTTTACATAAATGCTAGACAAGCATGTCTGTGTTGCTAACCTGGATCATGAAGATGAGAGTGCACAGAATGTACGTGTGCATATGTGCATGTGCATAAACATTTTAGTGGGTGGTCCACCATTTCAGTTCTATTTTACTAGTAAAGTATTTATATACTAACATGTGACTACTTCTCAGTAGAAAAATATATATCTAGGATTTCAGATTACATCAAATCATAAAGCATCTTGTCTCTCAAATCATAAATGCCTTAGCAGAATAAAACAAAACACTATTTAGGTGTTTCCTTCAAATGTATTGTTCCAGCAAAAACAGATTTAATTAGACAAATAGCATTTTAAAGGCTACTGCTTTATAACATGGTACTCTTGAAAATGATGGGGGGTTGCAAGTGAAAACACCAGTCTCATTTAGCTCTGTGGTAAAAAAAAAAAAAATTACACACACTCACACATGCTAAACATTTTTTTTTCTTTTTTTTTTTTATTATGGATTGAGACAATGGGGAAATCTTATGTCTTCACAACAGTTCCAAGGCCATACTAATCAGGTGTAATTTTTAATGAACACTGACTGTTTGGTGCTCATTCAAGGTATTTCATTAGGAGGTTATTCATTTAAAATAAATGTTTCAACCATATCAAGCTGTAACCTTTCTTGAAATGTAAATGAATGGTTTAAATGAGAAGATTAATAAAGAAGGGATGTTCCAATTCCAAGCATGGCATGCTATGTATTTTTAAATTTGTCTATGCCAGATGCTGTCAGTCAGAACAAAAAACTGTCCAAGCAGACAATCTGTGCGTCTGAATGTTGATCATGTTGGAAAGTAAAGGGGGAGGGGGGAGAGAGTGTGTCAAGGATTCATGGTCCTTCATCTTTGCAGTAGAGCAAACACGTCTCTCAGTATAACGACAGACAGCTGCTTCCACTTTCTAATGTGCCCTAACTTAGATCACTGAAAGAATTGTCAGCACTCAGAGAAACACACAAAGATAACACAGCCAGCTGCCATGAAGGGGGAAACAGCACAGCTCAGAAGAAATGGGATTTGTTCCATTTGCATGATGCTGGCTCCCTTGGGCCCCTTTCTTTCAAATCCAAAGCACAAAAGACAACACTTAACATATTTGCTTAAAGATGACAACCTCATGTTGATTTCATTTGGATGTAACAGTGTCAGGATTACAGATATAAGAATATATTATATCTGTAACAGAGACTGACAAATGTATCCATCAGTGAAACTGTCTGATTCATCTGCTTATACAGCCATTTTACCATCCCAAGGGTGCCATCTAAGTAGTAACTTTAGAAGACTGAAGGTCTAATTTTATTACACCACATTTCAACCTACTAAACAATATTATTTCTAAAATAGATCATTTTTATTGGAAGTCTCCCTGATGAAAAATCCAGTAGACACCGGAGAATTTATGAACTGTATGGGTCCTTTGAACTCAATATACTGCCCATTTTAAGCAACTTTCTTTATACACGATCAAAACCTAAGCTCAAATAACTGAAACTGAGTTAAAAACATGGATGATAATGGTACCTATTTTAATATTACATCATAGTCTGTCGCTATTTGAATATCTGCTGTTTGACAGTTCGTCACTATTTATAGTGCTTCTTGTTACAGTTCTGCATCAATAAAAGAGTTTCTTCAATAGAAACTCTGTGAATAATTATTGTTCTTCAATACACTTTGACCAGCTACGCAATCTAATTTTTGGTTGAGGTTTTTTTCATTGGGCACTCCAAAAGTCACATGAAAGTGACTGAAAGCTGAATACGCTACTCATCGCATTGCGCTGCAGCTGCAGAAACAGAAAACCAAAGGGTGCACGTTTGCAAGATCGCCTGTCTGCACAGTTTTATGGACTGGCCTCTTTTTTAATCAGATGAAACAATTAGGCCGTGGTTAGACTCTCTCCAGTTTCAAATGCATTACACCGAACTGTCTGATGGCAAAAGTATCCCCACCACCACCAAGTGACTCTGCGTAATGCTCCCTACGCGAACTGCTTTGTCTGGAGGAACTCGGAACTGCTTGTTGCTATCTGCTGCCACCAAGAACTGCACTGTAATTCACTAGATTGAAGTTGTTTTGTAAAATGGAGTTAACTGCTGTACGTGGAATTTCAGCACAGCAGATGGTTACCAATCATTATTTTCAATTTGTTTAGTTTCAAGCAATGGGACTGGTTGGGAGGAGCAGTGAGGAGGACAGGAACGGGGAGAGGAGCGAGGTTAGGGACACTGGCTTGCAATGCAAGTACTGCTAGATGGCATAGCATTAAAAGGAGAAAAAAAGTCTCTGCTCCGAACTGCAGCAAGGCTAAGGAAAAAAAAAAAAGTATAAAATCAGATTTTATACACATATATAGATAAAAAAATTAAGAATACAACATTTAAAAGGGGGCACTTACTGATCAATCATTCTCTGTTCAAGAGTTACCTTACATTTTAAATATTGGAAACAGACTTTAAAGTTTCCAAAGGTAAACTGTCTCTATTCACATTTGGCATCATTCAAGTTTAAATCACTCTCTACTATAAGTGGTTCAGTTGTTGAACTGGGAATGGAAAAGGAACCATCTATGGACAAGTGCACATGAACAGAAATTAAGCTGTAAATATCTGGGCTGGGCCATTATTGTAGTGCAGAAACATCTGGGGCTGAAACCCAGGCTGGGCCCCACTCCTTCTGTGTTCAGGTAATTGTTTAGATGATTTATAACTTACCGTTTCTATTAAAAATGGTTTAAAGAGAAATTTGGAGCCTGAATTTAAAATGAAGATGGCTTTGCTCTTGCTTTCATTTGATCAGGAAGGAAAAAAAAAAAAATCCTTTGCCATTTTTCTCCCCTCTCCTACTTTTAAGAGATATAATGTTCCGCCACAAGGACAAAATTCACACTTTTCTAAATTCAGACCAAAGACACGACACATGCCCTTCCAGCGACAAAAATCAGAGACCATCCATTCAGCTTACATTTGAGTTGCTCGGTGCTTTAATACTTCCCATCAAAATTAATTTTGAATTATTTTCCCCACATAACTACTTTTTTAAAAAAAAAAATCCTATAAACTGTATCAATACATTCACAGCATATTCACTTGTCCCTGCTATTTTGATCCATCCGAGAGTCAGTTAGCTCTGCCTGCCATCACGATGCCACGGGTGATGTGGGCAGAGGCCCTCCAGTGGGCACCCCACCAGCACCCAGGAGGGACCACAGGCACCGTGTCCCTCACGAGGATGTTTCTGGCTCTAGGACTTGCTTCCCCCCACTCACTTGAACACAGCCTGATTTTTCTGGCTTTCAGGACAAGCTGTAAAAGCCACCCATTTGGCTGGGTGGAAGAGAAAGGCCCAGAATATTGGGGTTTGGAGGACAACAATAAGGGATATGCTTGGATGATACCAATCCTCTACTGGCAGTTAGGAAAAAAAGATTACTCTCTCCCAGGCAGACCAGCAGGGACAGTCTCTGACTGTAAACAACTGTGTCATCAAAAAACTTGGTTATTTAAGACTGGCCAGACATCCTAACTATATTTCCGACCCTTTTCCATGACAGCTAAAGCTTATTCTAACCCTGAAGAGATTAGGTTTGTGAAGTGGTTAACCATGCCACCCTCCAGCTGTTACACATCCTTTTTTATTGAGATTTCTGTATGTTGGGCAGTTCACTGCACAGCTCCAACATGCAACACCGAACGAAGGAACAAGTTTGCAACCTGGTTGTATGCCAAGGTTGAAGTGACACACTAGTGACTGTCTCAGCCCCTTGGGAAAAAGCGGATTAGATGAATCACAAAACAATGTTACCATTATTTCTCCAGAAAGTTAACTACTATCCATTGGCCACAGGTGATCAAGACATAAAAAATATGACCTAGCACTTTCATAGATTGTGCTCTGTCTTGGAAATTTTTTTTCTCCTGTGTCTCCATAAACTGTAATTGTCCTTAGACCAACAAAAACTCTTTGACATTTTGAGGCAATGGAAAACTTTGCACATGGGGTTGCAGCAACCTAGGAACACACTAAATAAATCTTCAAAACTGTTCATGGGTTATTGTCAAACTCCCTCAACAAAATTTGGTCCAGTATCACCTGTAAAGCAGAAACCATACAATTCATATACCAAACAGCTTTTAGATTTTTTTTTTTAAATTACTTTTAAAGAAAAGGTTGGAAAGCTAAATGGGAATTGAGCATAGATCTCCTGATTATAGGCCAGGTGACCTACAAAATAAACAAAACAAATCCCCTTAACTTTCGCTGGATTCTTTCTCAGTTTTTCCTTATGTTGTACAGAACATAGAAACTCAACAATGCAGTTAAGCTTCATGGCTCAACAATAAATGTGTAGTTAAAACGCTGTATTCATGCAATTAAAAAGCAAAGTTTGCCCAGAGTAACAGGCCTATCTGTTCAACTACACAGAGGACTTAATGAAGTCATCAGCAGGAGATACTTTTACTCCTTCTAAAGTGTATGTGCTCCAACCACATTTCGATTCCAATTGGCAAAATAGTATTTAAAAATGCTCAAGCAGAAAGTGCCCAAGTTAAACCAGTACACTTTTAGGAAAGGTTGTATACTTGGTTAATGACACTGTGCAACAAAATTTTCTTAGATATATATTTCTCCCTAAACATACTCACATTCTTACACCAAAACTAAACTATGGACTGGAACATGTCTTAATTTATGGTACCAAATCCTAGAATACTTGCTCTTTTGTTCTACTTCAGTAGATCTAAGGAAAATTTGAAGCAGACTATCAGATTCATTTGAATTATTGGAAATCCTCTGATTTCTAATGGTGATATACTGGAGTAGAGAACCATGGTCAAACATTTGAACTGGAGAACAAGTATGACTTCACATAAATATCAGTGTTCGTAACAATAGTCCATAGGAGAGCAAAAAACTAATATGGCATTTCACGAGAGAAAAGGGTTGAGCAATTGAACCTGGGCGACTGGAGTAGGGTTGACTGGGTTTAATCCCACCTGAATTATTTCTTATCTAGATTTTAGTACATAATAATTTTTAGTACCTAATTTTGCAAGTCTCAAATACTGTGCACTGGCCTCTGTAGTCTTTACTACAGTAAAGAGCAGTGTATACCTAAAGAAAGATTTCTACCAGGTGAAGGAGTAACTGTAAGTGAGCCACATGATTATACCATAGTGGATTTGAGTCTTTCATAAAGATCACCACTAAAGAAAAAAAAAAAGGCAAATAGCGTAACAAATACAAAAGCCTTCCCCCAGATTAAAAAAAGAAAAAGAAAAGGAAAGCAAACCACTTATTGTAGGAAAACTCCAGGAACAACAAGGAATACACTCAGAGATTTTATTATGCAACACAAATGGGATTCTCTCTGTAGATGCCAGCGTTAAAACTTGCTGCAGACGGTTGTGCGGGTGAGGGTCTGGCAGATGAGGTTATTGGCATGCCCTCTAGAGGCTGGATGTCTGGCCAAGGAACTTTTCAGCAGCTACTAAAATACAGAGGAAGCTACCAGAACTAGATCTGTAAGCAGTGCTTAGTCTTTTTATTTTTTTAAGCATATTTTATGTACTCCAAGACACTGTAAGTATTAATACAGCAAACAAAACCTCTAAAGGATTCCTGTCAAGTATAAATACATGCATAAACACAACATATAATTGAAAAAGTCTTCGCTTAATGAGCTCATGGGTGCTTTGGCACAGTGCATAAAATATAGATTTGAAATTTTAAGATGATATATCAATTCCCACAGTTGGACTTTGGAATCAAAATAAAAAAAATAAAAAAAATAAAATCTATTCAGCATCAGTTCAGATTCAGGTTACTCTTACTCTTACATGGAGCCACACCCTACAAATAACAACGATAAATTTGTCACCCACCTGTGTAATCATAAAGCATGGATCTTTTTAAAGGCAAAAACATCTCAGGGTAAAACCAGGGTCAAATTTTGCATTGGCAGTAGGTAAAAAGCTCTAATATACCTAGTCAATCATACGCTAGTTGAAATACAGCCCACATAGCACTTAATAGCTCAGCCCAACAAGCATATCGCCAAGTGGAACTTGGTGCACAAATGCAAATGAATATTTTTTTTTCTTAAGCCATACATGATTTTTATCCTTATTATCTTACTACTGACAGCAAGTAAGTCTTATTACAGCTAACTAGGAAACAAACTTGCTTGCCTGAAATCAAGCATTGAACTACCCATGACACTGTAGAAACTGTACACTAGTAAATTATATTACAACATAAAAGAAATCCCTCCTGAAATTAGTTATCCTATAAGAAATGTAGGTATACAAGATTTCACTTTCAGTGCCTTTTTACCACATAATGAACATATTAATAACTGTTCAGTCACAGTCTTTTTCTTAAAATATTTACAAAATACCCCAATTTGATACGGCTTGGTATATATAGTAAAAGGAAACACCACAAGGAAAATAGTTATTTTCACCTCTAAAAGGATAGTTAAATGATAAATTAACATCATTAATGAAAACCTCATTATTGCAACTACACAATACTATCGTGCCTATTCATACTTAATTTTCTTGTAGAAATTACATTATACAACACAGCATATAATCGGTTCTGATGGGGGGTAGGAGAGAACCAGTCGTTAACTATGACTAAAATGACCAGTTTTCCAGTGCAGTTGTCTTCTAATTAAATCTAAGTGTGGAGCACAGTCATTGAGATATGCTATAACGATTTGCTTGGAAGTATTTTTCCCCTTTGTTTTTTCCCCTCTGCTTATCAGAATACCTTACACCTTTCAAAACTAGAGCCAGGGGGGAAAAACCAAAGCAACCCGCTTCTGGCAGATGCCATGCCAAGGCATGTATTACTCACCATCCTTCCGCCCACTTTCAGGAATGCAGCTCATCTATTTCTTAGCTCTTCCCACTAACAGGTACTAACTCAAAAGCTCAGAACTGCACCTCAACTGCGATTTCAAAAAGACAAGCTTCTTGATGACAAACTAGACTGCCATTTTATTAGCAGCAAAATAAATACAGTTGTAGTACTCAATGCTGCATCAAGCTACAGTGATTCCCGTATTTACTGTTAGCTGCTGGGATTACACCCAAACCCAGTTCTGCTCCAGAACAGCTTCCAGCTGAGCATCCGACGATGACAGTACTGTACCCATGAGCAGATATCCAGAGAGCCTGGCACCCCAGGAGCATATTAAGTGGGCACAAGTTTCTCCTCAGTTTATGGTTAGTATTTTCTATAAGATCAGACTTAGAGAAGAAATAACTTATTATATCAGAGTCTCTTATCTTTACAATGAAAGACTGCAGGTCACCTGGTAGAGGACACAACAGATATTAAAGTGATTATAGCCTTGATCTTAGTCAGAAGATAGAATTACACGTGTGTTGGTAGAGATGTCAGTAAGACCATGCAGAATGGCACTTTTCTGTGTTTTAGAAGCGTAGTATTTCTACATTTACTATATTTCAAATACAAAAGAGTTTCACAGTGGCAGGGTAAGACCGAGAGGCTGGCGGGGGGGGGGGGGCTGGGGAGCGTGGGTAGGCAGAGAGAGGGGGGCACAGAACGGCTTTGAAAAGCCAGGAAGGAGAGCTTCTATTTCTCTGCAATGGGTTTGTATCAGCCAGGCTTAAATAATGGTATTGCAAATTGAGGCCCAGGGGAATTTGGAGCATACAAGCGAGCTTTTGTTCGCCAAACCCCAAAAAGGTATGTGGGAGATTTGGGGGTTTGTTTCCATTTAAATAGCATATGTATTTCTAAACCATAAGTTAAAACTATTTTGCTCTGTTTATTGTATGGCCTTGCTGATCCAGTACCTGTTAGGAAAAATATTTTTCCTAGCCAATATAGTGACAACTCTTTAAAGTAGCAATTATTTGTTACTGTACTTAGCACTTTCATTTACCTCCCTTCAGAACTTTTGAACAAGGAAGAAAGCAACAAATCTAATGTAATAAGCCTCTCAGAGGGGGAAAAAAAAAGACGGGAGGGGGGGAAGCAACAGAGAGAAAGAGCGCCACTAGAAGTCATTTGAAGGGATGCAAGCTTTCCAGTGTAAACACAGAAGCTAATTAGTATGTTGATTTAAAAAAACATATTCTGTTATCAGAAAGCAAAATAGAAATCTGTACTAAAAAAAATAATCTTCTTCTGAAGTCTTTAAAGCAGGTGGTCAAAAAATGTAGGCACATACAAACATACGCCTCTACTCCCCCCTCCCCACACACATGGCGGGGGGGGGGGGGCTGGGGAGCGTGGGTAGGCAGAGAGAGGGGGGCACAGAACGGCTTTGAAAAGCCAGGAAGGAGAGCTTCTATTTCTCTGCAATGGGTTTGTATCAGCCAGGCTTAAATAATGGTATTGCAAATTGAGGCCCAGGGGAATTTGGAGCATACAAGCGAGCTTTTGTTCGCCAAACCCCAAAAAGGTATGTGGGAGATTTGGGGGTTTGTTTCCATTTAAATAGCATATGTATTTCTAAACCATAAGTTAAAACTATTTTGCTCTGTTTATTGTATGGCCTTGCTGATCCAGTACCTGTTAGGAAAAATATTTTTCCTAGCCAATATAGTGACAACTCTTTAAAGTAGCAATTATTTGTTACTGTACTTAGCACTTTCATTTACCTCCCTTCAGAACTTTTGAACAAGGAAGAAAGCAACAAATCTAATGTAATAAGCCTCTCAGAGGGGGAAAAAAAAAGACGGGAGGGGGGGAAGCAACAGAGAGAAAGAGCGCCACTAGAAGTCATTTGAAGGGATGCAAGCTTTCCAGTGTAAACACAGAAGCTAATTAGTATGTTGTGATTTAAAAACATATTCTGTTATCAGAAAGCAAAATAGAAATCTGTACTAAAAAAAATAATCTTCTTCTGAAGTCTTTAAAGCAGGTGGTCAAAAAATGTAGGCACATACAAACATACGCCTCTACTCCCCCCTCCCCACACACATGCACAGATACAAAATTGGGTTAGCCCTCTGTAAATAGGCTTAGCTCCTGTAAATATATCTCAGGATTTTAGGTGTACTTTTTCACACTCTAAGATTTCTATACAAAACCAGTTTAATCTAACTCTCTCTGATTATTATTAGAAACTCATTATTTGAGGACATCTATCTTTACAGTAGCTGTGCACCATTAAGGAGCACAATGCCCATAATTGTTTAAAAAAGCCATGGGGGGGAGGGGGAAGGGAGAAGGGGATCAGGAGGAGGGAGAAGGTAACTAAGGGAGATTTTGCAATTAGAACAGCATCATCTACTCTGCATTTTGCTCCTTGGAACATTTACACAGTAACAAACTGAGTTTAAAGTTTCCTCCATCCAAAATCACAAGTAAGTCATTCGTTATACCTTTGTGTAACACAGGTATTTTTGTCCTGATGAATTTAAAATGTGTTCTTACAACCACCAGTAAAAAAATCAAAAGCCCTATTTACTCTATCATACAGCATTAATACCTCAAGAGGGAGATTGTAGCATTAAAGTACAAATAAAGCTAATGCCTACCATTTTCTGGGGAAATTCCTTGTAACACCCATCACCTGGCTTCTAAGATTTGTTGCCCACCTGCATATCCAAAGTCAATGCAAATTGCAGGGACTTGGTGCCTCTGGTAACTGAGCACCCAAAAGTGGAAACCTGAATTGCACTTGCTGAGATGCAATACTATTCATGATGTTATCTCAGCCACTCTGAGCCTTCAAGCTCAAACTGCAGCTGTTGTAGCAGCTCTGAAACAGAAAGGAACAGTAACTTTAGCTAAAAACGACTTGCCTATCGTGAATGAAAGCAACGACTTCTACTATCTCTAAACAGCTGACATCTTGGGGTGAGGAGGGCAGGGAAGACTGTGTTTGCTAATTACTTAATAACAAAACTTCTTTCCTTAATCAGCGGTGAAAATTATTACTCTAAATGAATACTAGTGTCAGTTTGTCTGTTACTCTGTACCATATGGATAATCTGCTCAGTGATGGAAGAAATATCACATTATCACTCTTTTAACATTTCTAACTAGTGAAAACTTTAAAAGTGTCATTCGTTTAGGCGCTGGTTATTCAGTCTCTATAAGCACATGACAAGATGTATTTTACCTACATCTAACTTAAAAAAAAAAAAAAAATCTTAAAACAAAGGCTTCTCAAACTTACTTAACTATGTGTCTCAACAAAGACGTTCTCTGCATATTAAGGCATGCCTTTGATATGACTGTCGCATTGACAAATGCTAGGGGCCAAATAACGAGAAGTGCTTCATGCCCCGTCGTTACAGAGGATTTACTGACTTTCAGCTTCAGCTCTCTACCAACACTAATATTAATCTGAATAATAGATTAAATTTCTCAATAGGACTACCATGGTATCAGCTAAATTAATGTTACCGCTAAAGTTTTTAAACTGGAAGCAGAAAAATACACCAGTGTTATAGCATAAAGAACGCCTACACAGGACAGGAGTATGAAATGAAATGAATGGAAGTCAAAGAATAAAGTGAAAACCAATGATTAAAAAAGGTTCATTGCTGCATGAACAGTTACCAAAATATATTTATTTCAGCTTTTATCGAAGGCAAAGAGTAAGAAATAAAGAATTATCAGAAATTCTATATAGACATGAAAAATTACTATCTTTAAAAGAGTATCTGCCTATTTATAGTATGTTCAATACAGCACCAGTATAGATATGTAGTTAATATAAAGCTGCAGATCAAACACTAGTAAACACAAAACCACTTACTTTTGTAAATTAAGTGTACATTCAGCTGAAGAGTTAGCAAATTTACAGTCTCCTTCCATATTAAAAATAACTGAATCTTGCTAGTTTAAACCCAGCAATTTTCTGACTGAATGGGGATATCCAGTTCACAAATTATCACAGGTGACTTTAAGCCCATGTTACTTTCATAAAAACCAATACACACTATTTTAAATTTGAATTTCTCTATTTTAATCACGCAGATGACCTATCAATTAAGCTTAAAGATCTTCAGCAAACTTCATATGTATTTTAAATAAAACAATTTTATAGAGTGCAAGAAAGGATTCCTAAAAACACACTGTCGAAACTGAGTTTGCATACAGCAACATTGCACTATTCTTTCAGAGCTGCAAGAGGAAACGGAACTGTATTCATATACCAAGAGACTATTTCTACAATACTGTATATAGCGATGTGGTCCACAAATGCGAACAACAAGGGACTGAAAATAGGATCAATTCTTTTCCTTCTCAGAAACAATCTTGTAGGCATCTGAGTTCCCAAAGACATAAAAGAATAGTTACTTTTCTGAGATCTTTTGATATCGCTCTTCATGGTGGAGCTATCCACGAGTGATGGGAAAGATCTCTTTTGAAAGTAAATGGTGCACCTTCAAGTGTGTTCAGATACATCTTTGCTGTTCCTTTCTATGTTTCTCAAGTTTTACTTGAAAAGGATGCTTGATTTTTTAAAATTTGGTTTAGGTATCACAATGGGATACCTTATATCAGTCAGTGCTTGCAAACCTTATTCTTCCAGCATAGAATCTAGCTGTTTCTTTCTCTGTGTCAACACAGGAGGCTGAAGTAATCAGATAGGTCTAAAGAAGACAGAGGACGTTAACCTGCACTTTCTCAGAATCTGTGATGAGTAAGTTCATACTTTCAACATGACCACACTGAGCCGTAAGATATATAAATAGCTACTTTTCATCTAAAAGCACAGCTATCACAGAAGTTTGTATAGCAGGGCTATCAGTTCATAATATTTTAAATGTCAATATTGATACTATTATCAGGGATTAATAATTTCTGCATATAAATTTATCATTCCCATCCACCCTCTGCTGTCATTCAGTAATACAAAGTAATTGTTGGCTTTTCCCCTCACCATGTCTCCAGAAGAAATGTACACACGGCAACATCTGTTGTACTGTCTAGGAATATCTTTGCAGCAGTACAGTTCTCATAGTTTTATTAAGTGATAATTCAAGCTCACTGTATAAACACTTTTTTATTAATGACTTGCTTGTATGCTAGAATGGAGGAGACAGAAGGGGAAAAACCTCTCAGAGGAAAATAGGGATGTTATTTCCAACATATTAAAAGGCAAACAGCATGTTCTAAATCAGGCAAAAAAACCCTTTGAATGAGAGCATGAAGACACATTCCTGCCACAAACTCCTGTAATCTACCAGGTCCAGCCCCTTCTCCCATCTCTTCTCAATATTCATTTTCAAATTCCATTCAGATTAGCAGGAGTTATGCAAACATGCATTAATGCGTCCCTTAAGTATTTTATCACACTGAAGACAAGAAACAAAAAGTTTAATTATGACCCATACCAGAGAATCCTTCATTCAGACCCTGCTTAATTAGATGCGAGACAGCTATCTTAGATCATGAAGTTTGACCACAGTATGCTCTTACTGCTAGGGTATTAATGCAAATAAGATACAGATTACTGAAACCAATTTATCATCACCAATCTATAACCAGCTTGATACATGCACACATTCAAAAATATCACACAAAAGAAATTGTGGCATACATCTTCATGCATTGAGCAATTCATATACAGAAAATGAACCATATGCTTTAACAAAGAGTACATGACACATTAAAAGTAGAATACGAAAGGGTTAAAAACAGATAACAAAAACTCCAAGCAATACATGATTTCAAGGAACCTGGAGCAAAAATGGACTTGCATCACCAAAGTTTGCTGTCGCATCAAAATAATCTCAGCATTTTTCTCCACATCACTTTCAGGATATTTGAAATTTAACTAACAACATACTAGCAGTAGCTGCACTATACTTTAAAAGAACTGAGGAAATCGTTTCTCGGTAACAGTTAAATAATATGACTAGTAATTGCTATTTCAGTGTTTCATGGCACATCAGACTACACACTTAATAGACTATTATTTAAAAAAAAAATCAGCCAGTGACATGACAGTCATCTGTAGTTGCATTACTTTTAATTATAGCTGAGACAGATGAAACTTTTTTCCATATGCAGAAAAACAGTTTAAAGAACAAAGTTTTATTCCATTATTTAAATTTAATAACGCATGGCTGTTCTTTCTATTTGAAAAATACAATAGCCATTGTAGTGAGGAGTGTTGCTTATATGATTAAACAGATAGTTCAGTATTATGATATGTTCTGCAGGCACCATTACTAGCACTACAGGAACAGACATACAATATTGTTATTACCATACTGTGTGTGCCAATACCTCGTAGCAATATAACTCAGCAAAAGGGAAGCACAGACTCCGCATTTTCATCACTGCAGAAGTCTCCGTATGCTCTTAATCAGTGGTGCTTTATGCAGATTACACTTTCTAGTATTCTTCGCATTCTCAAACTGACCTGTCAAAGCCCGATCTCCCCCCCAGTTTCTCAAGACTCGGTAACGAAGATTGACCAACTATTTCTCTTTCCATTTTACCCTCACTTGTCACACAGTGAGACCAACATCAACAGGTATTTAGAAGCAATAGTAGTAAAGTCCACTTGTATTTAGTATGTTGCTGCAAATACAAATTATCTTCTAAGGAACATAATACACATACACGCATTCTCTTTAATATGCTGATCAGGGGGTGGCAGGTACAATTATTAAAGGACTGAAAGCCTTAGATTTCTTTTGACCTCCATTACAGTCTAGGAGACTCTGCTCCTTGAAGGATAAGATTGTTATTTGTCGAACCTATGGTAACATATTGCAAGTGGATTTTCTCTGTTCTTCTGTATTAGCTATCATCCTTTAAAGGAATATAGTTTCACTAAGGGAGATGTATATGTTGTTTTGAGATTCAGAGATTTTTCTTTTTTCTTCTTTTTTTTTTTAAGAAAAAAGAAAAATTGAATGATCTTAAGGAATTTTCTTTATGCTTGCATTTCTCACACACTCTATAAAAATATCATTGACATAGGGTGAAAAGGTCGCATGCCTCACAGAAATGGAGCCAAGTACTCCAGTAAGGTTTTTCACCTAGAGAATATCCCTGTAACTAATTCTATGTATTGGAAATTTTTTATTATTATTTTAGCAACAAAAAAAATCTCCAGGCCTTTTCCCAGCCTAGAGTTCCCTGAAGTGATCTTTCCCATAAGGAAGATAAGTTTTCACTTAGAGGATAGCATCTCTAGCAGCAAGAGTTTAATACTCTGCAACAATATCAGGGATACGCAATCCTGAATTTACAGCTCTTCAAATTACTTTCATAGCTATACTGTTCATTTTGGATCAGATGCTTATCTAAAATTCCATATATTTTGGTAGCCATAAGATCTGATTTAAAACAGCTTCCAATAAGCTAAAGAACGGTCCTAAAAAAAGAAAAAGAAAAAGCAAAAAAAAAAAAAAAAAAAAAAAAGCCACAGTGGGCCCGATTCTGGTAGCTGTAAATTACTGTAGCTCTTTAAAGCTAAACTATTTTACACCAGCTAAGGATTGGGCCCACTACACACAATTCCACTTCAAAGTTGATTTTTTTCCACTTGCACAGTGCTTTGCTTCTCATCTGCTCTGTTAATAACACATGAGAATTTCTTATTAGTTTATCCCAAATTCTTTTTATAGTTATTTTTATGCCTTTTCTTATCAATGACTCAGGAGGAAAAAAAAAGTGTGGATTGATCAATTAATCAAGCTTTATTGACATACAATATTCCTCAATACTTCAGAAATGTCTGCAGAACAATTTCCTCCAATCATAAGATCAATTAATCAATGTAAAACCCCAGTAATTAAATTTATCAACTCGGTATCAATACATCTGGCACTTTATGAAAGTATTATGTGAAGTTTGTTCACTTAAGGGATATATTGATTGAGGGCAAAGAGCCAAATATTAGTATTATTAGATCTGGGAATGCTAGATCAAAACTCAGTCTGTTATAAACAACACACAAATGTTTCATATACACAGATCTCATGCTGATTCTGTACCATTAAACCCACTCCTAACAAGCAGATAAGCCTATTAATCGATGATTAAGACTACAGGAAGATCAGTCATTATATTCAATACTTCTTGTATGCATTCATTGAAAAAACATATTGACAGGAACTGTACACAATCATTTTCCTCTAGGAATTATATTTTAAAAAAGGAGGAGACCATCTAAACAAAAGCAGATTTCAAACCTTGTTCATGCAGCATAAAATAGCCTTAATTAATTAATTAAATTTTGAAACTAAACCTTTGCAAGTCTGAAAGAATTATCACATCATCGTATATAGTAGTTATTAATTGAAAGGTGAACAATAAAGCCTAAAGATGACCCATCTGATAAGAGCCCTATTAAAAACCAAAACAAGGAAACAAAAACACCATCCAAGTGTTTTACAGTTTAATTTTTAAAGGGCTAGTATACAAACTATTCTGAAATATATTTTTAGTTGCTATCCCTTACTACATATGCGTAAGCAAGTAGGGCACAAAAGTTCATGAAGTGACATTTCATCAGTTATAAGAAAAAGAGTAGTAGGGTTTTTATATGAAGAAAAAAAACCCAGAAGAATTTTTGTATCTGTTTAAACAAAAAAAGTCTTAAAGAACAGCTAATGACATAAGACTGTCATTTTTTCCCCCATGAACTGTATGATGAAGATATCAATAACAATAAACAATACAATCTTCGTATTTCTAAAATACTGCTAGAAAAAGAGAAGGAAGTGTCCCTGTGCTGTCACAGATGTTGCAATAAATAAAAACAAATTGATCGAGTACTGAAGGTATCTTATTATGAAGGGGGGGAAATAACAACAAAAACCCCAAACCCACCAGATTCATGTAGGAGTCACATCCTGTTACAAACATCAAACAATGAGCCTTTATTACCATGCTATGATTCCTTCATTTCAAACATGATTAATTAGCAAGTATAACACTCACCAAAACTCCCACCACGCTGCTGTTTGCTGCCTATTTGCAAATGGGTCCTAGCAAGTATCCATAAGCAGTATTAGTCTCATTTATGACACTGAAGAAAAGAAGTCAAAGCATCCTGCTTTAAGGAAGATTTTGCTCATACCTTAGCCAAAAAGAAAAGAAAAGAAAACAAAAACCCAACAACAAACAAACACCAAAACCCTGCTTCGTCGAAGGGATTCCTTGCTAATCCAAACACAAACTTCATGCAAAATGAAAAACTTTTGTAAAAAGTTGCTAAACAATTCGAATGATTGAAAATAAGTAGAGATAAAAGATCAGTTTAGACTTTTTTTTGGTCTTTTTTTTTTTACTTGAAAACTCAACTTTATATTCAATTTGAAATACACTGCTTCTGTTGAGAATGAAAGTGTGGTTCACATGTCAAAAATGGAAACCAAAAGAGGATGAGAGGGGGAAGACACACTTAACAGGACTCTTAACATGTTTTAAGCTGTGCAAACAGATATCTTCAAATGTACCTTACTTGCAATAAACATTACTTTGGCAGTAAAAGAAACTTTGCTTCACGGGGAGGAGAGGTAGAAACTGAGATTACAAATACAGAAGAAGAAACAAGACTGAGATGAGAGAAAAAAAAAACCTGAAATTGCCTTCTCAAGCTGAACTCTATAAATACCATCACAAAAACAACGGGAAAAGGTTGAATTTGGAAGCAACAGATGTATTCCTAAGCAAGAAAATGTCCCCGACGAAATAATGCACAGGCATACAGAGAGGATCTTTAAAAGTATGAAAAGAGATGCCTGTGTGGCAAAGCTAAAGTTTCAACATGAAAATAAAAATTAGGCAGAAGATCCGATACCTCCTTGGTTTACCAGCTCTGTATCACAGATACTTGATGATTTTGTCACGCCCAGAGCAGAGTCAATTTTAAGTGCAAATCGGTCCTACTCTCTCCAGCTTTTTCAATTTTATAAATTTGGGATCAAAAACATCAAAGCAGCTTCCACTTCGGACCTAACTTTTAGAGGATCAATGTGACAAGCCACTACTTGATAGATGTTTCTCTTGATAAACGACTTGTTCAAAAGAGACATTGTAGCTTTCATTTCCTGACCACAACACACTTTTAATTTGCAACAGCAGAGCTGCTCGAGTGTGACTAGTTCCCACTTTCCAGCCTTTCAGGACTGTGGCACTGTCAGGCCACATACATGGGCAAAACAAAAACTCAGAAAGAGATACATCTGCAACAAGAATTGTAGCGAAACTTTTCCTCAAGCAGGAACCTGATTACGTTTGATTTCTCCTAACAGTAGGCTTTTAAACCCCCCTCCCAATCACCTCCAACCCCTAACATTTTAGGGAAGGGGGGGAAGAGAGGAGAAATCGTATTTGGAAATATATACTTAAGTGCCACAGAACATATATAGCTGCCTAATAGTATTGTGTTTATTATACATATATATATTACTGCTACTATAATTATTATTATTATCTGGGAATCACATTTAACAGTCCAAACCGTCCACACCATCCAATTTCAGCTCTCAGCATACTGTCCGATTCCCGATTTAAAATTTATAAATGTAATATCCTCCTCATCACAAGCAGCAGTCCAATCTGCTCTGAATATATATTACAGCTTTAACATCACAGAGGGAAATCTCCCATCTGGCAATCACATTCGCTCCAACAGCTCTAGGAAAAAAAAAAAAAAAAAAAAAAGGAAAAAAAAAAAAAGAAAAAAAAAAAATGTTCCGCTCTCGCTCGCTTGCTCTCCTCCTTAAAACATTTCTCAGGGCAAATTATGTGCATCTAAAATAAACAGTCGCCTTATTGATCGCTTCAAAGTCAACAAGTTCTAAATGCAAAATGGAATCGGATCATTCCCATCATATAGCACCCGGGATACGTTTAGCAATATAGTCACCTACAGCACCAAAATAGGAGTGTACATTGTGCAACTGCTCTCTCAATTTCTTTCTTGCATTCAGATATGTTATTACGAGAGATCATCAGCCACACACGCCAGACCTCCCCCTTATCCCAAACACACACACGCACACACACACACGCACGCTCGCTCGCTCTCCTAGGGTCTCTCTCCATCCTTATTTGTTGCTACCACACGCAATTAAAAGTGAACGTACCCCCTTTTTGGTTGCACAAAACAGACTAATAGTCGCTTCTGTTGTGAGTTCCTTAGCCTTAATTGCACACCCAGAGGTGCATCTACTGCACCACAAGGAGATCTGTTGAAATTCCCCATGCTCCATTTTATCTGACTTTTTTGGAGGAGGGGGTGGCGTGGGGGGCTGGAGAGTGACCGTTAAAATGAAGCCAGTTTCAGCACCTGATTATTTCATTCTGTTACACACTGAGAACAGAGCAGTGGGAACCAGACACTTGTAAACTGAGCATAAAATAACCACTTATTAAACAGTATTAAATATTCGGCCACAACAGTAATTTTGTTTGTTTACATGCAAAACATTCCCCCACCCCACATCAGTTAAAACCTCTAGCAGATGATTACGCTGAAAGTAAGAGAGGGAAAAGCAGCTGGAGTTCAAATAAATACTCAAAAATTATTAGTTTGCAAAAGGAAAAGATGCATTTTAGGCACGTATGTATGAGTACGTAGATGTATAGGTGTATATATTCATTGCTACACATTTTCCCCATCTCCAGTCACCGACTTTTACTAATTTACATACCACTGGAGTTCAGTGGTGTATATAGTGCACTGCTAGTAACATGCAACTTTAGGTTTTACAACTGAGATCAATACAATGGACAAAACTAATGCTATAATCGAAGCAGAAATGATAAACAAATGATAGCAAGAGAAAAAAATGCTTATATATACACAAGTGAAAATATACTATTAAACATTTGGTATTAATTACAAAATATTTGCATGCAGAGTCCTCGGTGCGTTATCATGCTATTTAAATTTGTCTTTGCTATTTAGATGCAAAGGAAGTAGATCCCAAAACGGACATACCATAAACACTGGTGCTACTGATCATTTCTTGCTGGCAGCACAAAAAGCTGAATTGGATTTTTCACAAGCAGGAATTCCAAAGGTTGCTTTTCATTAAAGCCACTTTTCCTCTCAGCTATCAAATGTCACTGCCTTGAAACGTGGGCCCTTTCGTCAGGTATTCATTTAACCTACATGCATATAATTAAGTGGGAAAGCAACATCAACAAAAAGGGGATCTCAGATCACAAGAGAAGAAAGAAAGGGGAAAAAAAAGCACATGACCAGGAATGCAAGTCCATGTCAATTTCACTCACTCCCATTGAAACTAACAAGAGCTCCAGGGAGGATAGTAATAGGATCAGTGGATTGTATATACCATTAAATTATACATCTTTCTCTCCCTTCCGAGCCAACAATACGCCCACCACGCTGTACCCCCTCCAAGATGATGTGCTTACATTTTACTGCAACAGCTCCTCTGACATATTCGTGCCCCCCCGGCCGAGACACAGCAAATTAAACCTAACTTTTGTTTTGCGAGATTCTTATTTGCACTTATTTGCTCAGAACTTAGTTGCCTCAAAGTCCAGCCCCGCGTTACCTGCAGTTTATTATTTTCAACGCAACTTAAAAATAAATCCAATTAGGAGGAGGAGGAGGTGGGGAGGGCGCTTGCAATCGCGAACTCTTAATCTGCCTACTATTGTTGGCAATGATCAAGGAGGAAAAACCATGCACTGCGATTGTATATCTGTACTTTCCAGGATACGATTAGGAAAGCAGACCGGAGTGTTTAGTATCAGAAAACGACTGCGAATTAGGCAAAATATTTAGGGCACGAGCGGGCGATTGAAAAAATACGCGGCTGTCTCGGAAAGCTTTAAGATTAAATAAATTTAAAACGATGGTAGGAAGACTGGGGGGGGGGAAAAAAGATCCTCTTACCTGGAGATTTGGTACAAGAACCCGATAGGTTAGAGTAGCATCGATCCGATGTGTTTGCTGATGAATGGGGGCTCGGGTTAAGTGAAGGTGCCTATGATTTGAAATCATTCCAAGTTTTTGAAGGGAAGACTGACTGCAGCCTCTGCCATGTTGGAATTTCAAACCCAAAACAGCTGCTTTGCAAGGAGCCAGCATGCCAGCAGCTGGGCGCCTGCGCAGAGCGCCGCCGAGCCAAATTCAAATCACTTTCACGCGAAGAGCCAAAGATCAGTTTTCAAAGGGGGAGCGGCGCGGGGGGCGGGGGCGCTCCGCCACCCTGCGCGCCGGG
>NW_008794888.1:1899344-1968658 GCF_000699145.1 Aptenodytes forsteri | reverse complement strand
TAGCAGCCGCGGCGAGGCATTCCCGGTAGCCGGCAATGGCTGAGGGACCCCGGCAGCCACACCTCCCTCTGCCCGCACTTCCCCAGCCCCGGCTCGGCGGGGGATGGCAGGGAGCCAGCTACCCCGGCCCACAGCTGCCGGGGACTCCCCTTGCATAAGAGGGATTCCCCGGGGGGCTGTTAGACGGGCTTTACAGCCTCTTTATGCTGGCAGGGAAGGCATAAAGTGGCCACACAGCACAAATTGGGCCCTCCCTCTCATACACCGGTTATGCTGTCTCGCAAGCGGGTCCTTCTCCGTCTGTGTCCCGCGTGGCCGGCCCGCCGTGGTGCCCGGGGCACATGGGCACCCTGCTCCCTCCACGCCACGTCTCCCCGCCCACCTCCCTGTTACCGCAGCTGTGGAAAGGGGAGTGAGGGCTTCCCACGAGACAGATCTACATTCCTGGTTTTACACCTGATGGAACTATCAGAGCACTTTTACCTTCTCTTCTAACAGGGAAGAGGCCATGCTGTCCGGATGCTGTTCCTGGCCTCTGGCTTAGGGTCCTCCAGGAGTGATTTCACTTCCTCTCTTCCTGGTCTTGCTGAGGAGTTAAGGATGGCTTGGGAGGGTTGTTTGTCCTGGATGTGGAAAGGACCGATTAAATTTTCTTAGTAAAAAAGGAAGATGCAGTGGGAGTATGGACTCTGGAGGAGGCAGAGGAGACCAGCCCCAGAGGATTAGCATCTGGAGGAGCGGGAATGGGCTGGTTTCCTGGCTGTTTCCCTTTTCAGTAATATAGTAGGCCTAAATAAAACTCAGAAGTAGTTGCCAGCAGAAGCTGCTGTGAGCTGTCAGCCAGTCCATATCCTACTGGGTAATGGAAGAGGAAAAGAAAGAACCGGAAGGCCTGTCTGATTGATGTGGTCCATGAAGTGATTCAGTCAACCCGAAATGATTTTCACCAGCTGAAGACTCTTTTGGGAGGCCTGAGCCCCCCAGGTGACAAAGCTGTGCCTAGAGATTGGAAATAAAAGGACAGAGCAAAACGGCTAGACAAACTTCTGCTTATTAAGGTTATGGAAGGTGTTCCTAGCTCGCTTGGACAGCTAGGGATAACGCTAGCACTGCTACATGAGGAGAGCACTGCTAGTGAAATAACAAGGTGTCCTGAAGCAAGGAGCTGCATAGATAGAGCAGATACAGCTTATACTAGCAAAACAGCTTTTGCTCCCCATTATATCCCAACTAAAACAAAACATGCGTGAAAACACAGTTTAACTGGATATTGGGATAGAGAGCGCTATTTTTAGAACTCACAACATAGCTATAGCAACAGAAGTCTATAGAAATCGCTTTTAGACAGCTGCCCAGAGCAGCCAGCAGATGAGAAAGCCCACCACCACATCTGCTGTGGCCCAGTCTGCGGCGTGCTCTTCTGACACCTTCTCCCTGCCCTCAGCATCGGGTGGCTACAAGCAATGGGCCCATAGCCTGAGTCAGCCCATTACCTGTGCAGATAGCCACCCATCGTCCCTTCTGCAAGAGCTCGTGGGTATTAAGTGGCAGCTTTGGCATGAATGCAAGCAGACAACTGTTCCAAATGCAGGTAACACGCACATTGGTAGCCTCTGGTGTTCACTAATTTGACCAAACTATACATATTACACTCAGTAGTCTCTGATGCTGAAATCTGCAACACAGCATATTGCCTCTGCCAGCGTTGCCAGCACCAAGCACCAAAAATAAGAAGTCATGGTCCCAAGGTCATGAAGTTGGTTTAAAAATCATATAGTTAAACATAAAAATGATTCTTTCTGTCTTTGCTATTTTATACATCTGGATTCCTTTTCCCATTTTTTTTTTGCAAAACCACGGCACTATGCACTTTTTCTCTCAAGTGAAAGATGAGTTTCTTGCAGAACTACAGAGCTCCATGACTTGTAGTTGTAGGAAAACAATGGCAACTATCATAAGGCATTATTAGATGAGCACCAGTGCTTTTGAAATTTTCTGATCAGTGAAGAATATATTTATCAATCTTAGTATTGCATTAACCTCAGTATTTTCATTTTATATACCTACATTTTTCTTCCCTTCAGGCTTCTCATGCCACATTAAAATAGCCTGAGTTGAAACAGTAGCCATGCAGTATATGTTTGTATGGGTCGACATTCATCTATGTGCAGAAGGTCAGCATAAGGCTTACACACCATACTAAGTCCTTATTCTGAGGTCTGAATTAGGCTGAAGTGAAGGCCGTGTTCAGCTCATCTGTACATGGATGAATTCCACTCTTTGTTTAAAATACCACCAAAGAGTCCCGATCCTTTTGAATGGGAAATTCTCAGACTTTCAAACTGGGAATGTTACTTTGAGCCTATTTCTACATCTAGGTGAAACGTTCACAATGAAATTCAAAACCACATGAAACTTGCCTGGTTTCGGGTATTGTTACAAACTCCAAACTCAGACCAGGCTCCTTGAAAGGTTCACAGACCTTTTCAGCAAATCTAGATTAATAACATTTAAACCATTTGAATTGTGAAAACAAAACAAAACAATAGAAAAAAAATCCCAGAAAGCAAAGAACAAGAACATCTAACTACGCTACTGCATCAGTTCTCCCAGGGATGCTGATGTGATGCATGCAGACTTTGTAGTTACTACTTAGTATATCTAGTAATGGTTTTTAAGAGCTATAATGAAAACAACGGTGTTCTGTGAAAAGTTTTTAGTGCCTTTACATTAATTACATGGATTTCATTTGTAAATCAGAGCAAGCTTCCAAGTGGCAGACAATGCCAGAGTTCTTTTAATGCTGACAGTTGGCAGCATCTGTGTTCCCCTCATGTGCTGGCAGTACAGACCTTCAGGGCAGGGCCTCCTGCCTGCCTTCCTCCCTCTGTCCTGAGGAATCCCTTCAGTGTCCCACTCTCAGACCTTACGCGGGGCAACCGCAGCTGTAATTCCCTACTAGGATGTGCTTAAATAAACAGCCTGCAAGTGCTCTTTTTTGGAGTTGTGGTCATTGGTGAACACACGGCTATTTTCTTCCTTTGTTAGGAGCACAACCTGTTTAAGAGCTCAGGCAACTAAATCAGATATTTATACCACCTGGACCCCCACTGAGCCACTGAGGTGGCTCCAGATCCACGTGCTGGGACATTTCCAGACTGTGTGTGTCAGGACAGACCTTCACAGGCCTCCCTCATCAGGTGGGAAATGCTACCTCTTCTCTCTCTGACTGGAGTGGTCAGTCACAGAAACCTCAGTCTCTTTAGCTAAGGGTTCACTTACTGGCTTTTAGGACCGCCTTTTTGTGTGTCAGCATGAGTGCAATGGCTGCCTCAGCTTGCTGGAGCTGAGACTCCAAGAGGCAATGACACCTGTGTGGGCCTTAAAGTATTGATAAATATAGATGAGAAGTAATTGTCTCTTTTCTGCACACAGGCAACTAACATTCAGTTGAATTAGTGCCCTAAATAAGCCCTATAGCAAACAATGGGACAATGGTCAAATGCAGAGGAGGAATGCATTCCAAATATTAATGTTACATTTTGCTTCCACTTCTTCCCAGGAGATTGCAAGGGATGAAATCCTCCCTTCTAGCTGTACCGCTGTTCTGCACAGTTTGACTGAAGCTTCAAACATGTCCAAGCCCTAGGTCAGTGACTAAGCCAGGAACACATAATGTCTTCCTGGACTCCTTTAGCACACAGCATGCTGGCTTAGGTACTGGGCAGTACCTAATATCACAAAACATCACTTGACCATAGGCCATATTTAATTCCTGACTGTGTCAGAAAGAAAAACTTTATATAGAGTACATCTGTCCATAGAGGCACTTTTTGCATCTTTGCTGTGCTGGTGTAAAAACTGATAACTTTTACAACTTGTAACCTCTTTGGGTTGGATTCTGGAGTTTTGAAGATATAGCGTTTCCAATATTTTTGTTCTCTTGTTTGTTAGTTTCCATTTCTGTGGAATGGGGACTGGGTCGCCTTGACTTCAGTGAAATTTCTAGCCAAACCCTTTATTGGTCATTCTCTACAGTCTTGCTGAATATTTGATGCTGTTGGCGTCACAAAACTATTGGTCTCTGAAGTCACTTCCATTTTCCATTTTAGTCCTAGAGGAGAAATTGTTCACAATATCCAACAAAAATATTCATTTAGCAAGTGCCCTGTATAAGAGAACAATATATAGATGTTTGTCACATAAACATCTGACAAGACCTATGCCTTCTGGCATTTCTTGAATTTTGAGTGCTTAATATTTTTACTTTGGTAGCAAATGCATTTTTAATACAATTTCTCAATTTTTTAAAAAGCAAACTTTAATACAGAAAGTCCCTTTTGGGGAACTGTAGGAAGGAGTTGAATGTTTTCAGGGTTTTTGTTCTCCGTCTTCTTTCCTTTTTCACTGTGTTGTTCATTAACTGGGTAAGAACCACACTAATCCCTGTTATTTGCCTTAACAAATACATTAATAACTTGTTCTCCTCATTTAAAATAACCTCTCCTCATTTGAATTAGAGGAAGATGAGGTGCCCACATGAGGCCAGTAGGATTCAGAGACATTTGACAGTGACAATGGAATACTAAGGCACAGGAATGACAGTTACAAACACATTATTTCTCTTTTCCCTGTCTCTAACTCCTTTTTTCCCTTACAAGTACTATCTCTGCCTTGGTGCCAGCATCTTTCTCATTCCCTCCCTGATTCCATGCCTCAATCGCAATCCTTCCCATTCCCTCCCCTATCTAGTACCAGTCTCACTCGTAAGTCCTTGTCCTAAACCATCGTCACATTTTATGACCTTTAACTTGTTCCTTTTTCCTGTGCCCGAATGCATTTTCCTTTGTTTTTTTTTCCCCCTTCCTTGATGGTATCCCTTTTCTGCATTCCGGTCAAGCTGCTTCTTATTCCATGTTGTCTGGTGATTTGCAGGAAGAAGGCCGAGAACATCTGACAAACACCTTTATTCTCTTTGTATTTAGCACCACTGGCAATTGAAAAAAGAAATCTGAGAGCAAGTCCTGATCAGATCTGCAAGCCCCAGGAAAGAATACATACACTGCAGACAGAATCTTTGAAGAAGCTGGTAAATGAAATATGCAAACAATTTTACGGAGGATCAGATTTCTCCAGACTGAGGAAGACCTTCATAGGCCGGTACAAGAGGAATATCCCTTCCCAAGCTCTGAGTCCCACTACAAGCCAGTAGTCAACAAAATATTTCAAAAATTTCTTAACATGAGCAAAACAGATTTTCCCTCAGTGCATTCTGAGAAACAGCTGACCATATTTGCTGAAAGTTTTGAAAAAACAGCCCAAGGCAGATATTTGGCATGAAAATTGCTGCCCAGTGGTTTATGTTTGACAAAGTTACAAGCAACTGGAAAAAGGTTCTTACAATGAAACCTTGACTTTAAGTATCCTACCGGAAGAGCCTACAATTAATGATTACCAATAATAAAAATGTATTTAATACTTAATGACTTAATTTAGTCAGTGCCTAGAAAGAAAAAATCACTTTATTTTGGAGGGGGAGTGGAATGGTGAAAATTAAACAATAGTACGCTTACAAAATTGCAATTTTTTCCCAGGTGCTTTTCCCAAGCACTTTATATGCTCTTCTCAGAAACATTTTGTATCTCATCTCCAAATGCACATTATAAAATGTCTCATTTACCCTACAAATGAATGGAATTAGCTTTGGAATCAAAGGAAAGAAAAACATTTATCAGAACACTGGAATTGCTCAAAATCACACATATGCACAGAAAAAAGTTTACCTGATAGATTACATGCTATAGGATCTGCATGGCTGATAAAATACCCATAGGGCTTTATTTGCTGTTGCTTTAGGAGCAAACTTTTACCCGCTTTCTCTCTTTTGAGATGACTGCACAGATAGTTAGATTGATAATGGTGTTTCATGACTTAAATACACCCACATCAACACTAAAGACAATGACAATAAGAGTCATAAACATTGTCTTAATTTTACTATAAAATATATTTGCTCTAAGTAACACTCCTACACCATGTTATTGATCTTCACGGAATAACATTCCTTTTATAGTAAAATTAAGACTGTTTATGACTCTTATTGTTTTAAACATTGTCTTTAGTGTTGATGTGGGTGTATTTAAGTCATGAAACAACATTATCAATCTATCTATCTGTGCAGTAATCTCTAAAGCTTTTCATTCTCTAAAGCTTTTCAAACAACTGAAACATTTTTAACTATTCTTGCTAGGGATTCATCTTTAGGAGTGTCATGTTTATGAGCCTTAATCAAATATCCAAAATAAAATACGTTTCCAACATGCAAAAGCACCAGCATATCAGACAAGTATACCTTACATTTTTGAAGAAGAAAAAGAAAAAACTATTCAGACTTCAAACATCTCTATTCAGATAATCTGAGCAACACAGCTGTTCTACATATGACATTCTTCCATTGCAAGAAATATATTGTCTCACTTAGGAGACAAAGTTAATAAAGCGATTTAATACAGTTGAGTTTGGTGCTATTAATGAGAGCATCCTTCCCCACTGCCTGTAATGTAATAACTAAATCTTGCTAACTTGTACTTTCTTCTTTTAACTTCCTTAGAAAGCTCAAATTTGCTAAATGCACAGCATTGGCTGCAATCAACAATGTACTTAAGTATGTGCTTAATTTTGTGCACATGAGTAATCACATTACAGTAAATGGAACTTGAATGCTGAAAGTTAAGCACACACTTAAGTGCTTTGCTGGATCAGGGCCAGAGCATGACAACTTGCAGGTCATCCTTACTGCACGGTAAGAGATCACAAACCTTAAATATCTTGTAGAAACCTTCTCCCCACTCCAAATCAACAATACCAAAGGCAAGGACAAAAATACAGTAATAAGTAGCCGCTGCATTCTCTTCTGTTACAAGTCACTAAACTGGCAGCAGTACTTACGATATAGCAAATTACCAATACAATAAATTCTCTTAATAAGTATCCATAAAATTACAATTTGTTTTAAAGATCATCGTTTGTAATTCTATTCTCATAAGACCATTAGACACATGGGTCTTTTTAATTTTAAAAGACCTGCTAATAGTTCTCACAAAAGAATTTATTCAAGACCTTGACCTTAAATTGATACAATTGCACAACTTAATCAGAATTAAACATGAGTCAAAGTACCGTACAATATTATTATGGGGGTCAACATAGCCCTTCAGCAGCCATGCAGAGGATGCCATTAGTACCACAACCTTGGGTATCTAGGATTCTGATTCTGGGGACCTAATACTCTGAATTAAATGTTTTTATTAAATGTTTTCTGCCAGTTATTATGCTGAAGAGGCAGGGAGGGGGATTGTTGATGACATTTCTTCTTTCCATGCAACTGAAAGGACAGAAAAATAGTCTAAGAATCTTTTCAATTCATTCGCAGCTTTTCAATCTAAAATGAAACTTTATACCCACTGTGCTACACACTTCATTATTTAATTTTCTGGCTAAATGGACATGGTTCAGCACTCCTCCAGGACCCATTTCTCTCTTCAATAATATGAAATTAATGTTTTTTTAGGATCAGAAGCTACATTTTAGATCTAAATTTGCCTGACTGTTGACAGTATTCAGATATAGGGAGCTTCTATGTTTTTCCAACACATAAGTTTCTTCACAAAAATTAGCAGGGTGAAACAGCAAGTAAGGACACACTGCCAAGTCTGGTTTTCTACCTATCTACAAAGTAGTTTTCACACTTTCCATGACTGTGAATGTCCTTCTTCCTCTATCTTTTTTTTTTTAATTAGGAAGAACTGAAAAATCCTTCTCTATACTGAGAGTGTTTGTGTTGTGGGAGGGGGATGTCGAGGAACCATAAGCACATTCCAAGCCAATCCTGATTTCATTTACAGGGATAAAAATCTGGAATTAATCCATTGAGTTTAACAGACATGTTCTGGGCTTACATAGATGAGATCTTACATTTATAAGTGAAATAATTTTTTTCTCCTCTGACATTCACATGGCTTAAACCAGAAACATTTCCTGAATAAAAAAAAGGCCAAATCATCCAGTTGGGAAGACTGGCATAATTCCATTGAAGTCAATGGAGCTGTAGTAATTTACATTAGCTGATGATCCAGAGGAAAGTATGTAAAAGTTTTCAGAGCAGGCTTCTTTCATTTAAAACTGCATTATGTTAGGTGCACTGTTGATGCTCAGAATTAATGTGCAAGTTGTTAATCTCGCTAGACCTGGATTTAAAATTAGACAATGCAATAATTAGTTTGGCACTATCATTCTGCTACCTAGAGGGTAATAATGTAGGTCATAAAATACCAGTGATCAGCACAACTTTTCATACAAAACAAAGAATCTGTATTGGGAGGGAGGAGAGGAAGGAGGAAATTCAGAAAATGGTTGTTATCAGAGACCAAACTGGGCTATGAGGTGCTGTACCACCTCACAGGATACTGTGTTGCATATGTCTACTTATGTTTCTCAGCTCCCAAGTGTGCAGATGATTCTGTAGGGTATAATTGACTCAAAGACTCAAGGCTCCCTTTCTGTACTATTTTTATGTTGGATGTTCATTATTTTTCGTATCTTTTTTATTAAAAAATTAGGAAAATTATTTATTTTATATTTTCCTTTTTTTGCTTTTGCTTAAAATATAAGCATTATGCAGAGTAAACTGTTTACAAACATACAGAAGTGCAATGCTATAGTATATGTATCTTGATTTGTTTTCTTGACAAATGACTACTGGCAACATCAATAATTCAAAGGGAGAAACAATGAAAATATAGAGGAATTGCATTTGTATACTTCCTTCTGTCCTGTCAGTCATTCTTGCTAGGCTTTTATATAAACATAAAAAAAATTAGGAAATCATCAAGTCTGAAAGCTTGTCTTGATGAACAGTTGCTTACATTTTGTACTATTTAAATGGTCGGGATGCTTAAATATACACATTTTGAGGGTATCTCATACATACATCTCTCTATTAAGAAAACAATATTGTATTAGCTTTTATACAATCAGGCTGTGTTTGTGTAAGATACACAGCAGAGTTCAGTGAAGATGAGAACATATATACAGGTGTGCATATGTCTAAAGTTTCTCTATGCCTCTTGTACGTATACTACTAGAAAGTGCACATTCGATGTTATAGATGCATATATTCATAAATCATTTAAAGTTGTGCTTTTCATGTGATGTGAGGCACGGATACAAACTTGCTAATGATAATTATAGAACTGATGCTGATTTAGTCATTTCAAGAAAGCCATGGAGGCATAATTAGTGTCTGAATGGCCTCAATATTGCATTATTAGGAGGCTAGGGCGAAACTTGAAATGAGAACATCAAGGCTGATAAAAGAAAAGAAAACATGAAATACATACATAATTCATTCTGAGATATTATAAAGGTTTATAACCAGAAACAATAATTTGCAGAAAGCATCTCATGTACTGGAGCCAACTGCAATAATTTGGTCAACCTGTTTAAGATCAAATAGTATTCTTAGCTATTCTCAGTGGTATCTTTCTAATAAAGTCGCAGCAAACAGAATCTGTTTGCTTCTGGTCACTTTTAAAGAATGTTCAGTTTATCAGTGGGGACTTTAATCTCAAGCTTCATAGAGTACAAAAAGAACATTGATCCTACTGTTTTGTCCTCTAGGCCATAAAGCATGCACATTTTTACATTCATTTGTCATAAAACAAAAAATACATTTTGCCCTTTGAAAATACCAAATGCCAGCTTTTAAACAAAATAATTTTCCATCACATTTTTCCCTTTCTTTTAACCTTTCCATCATTCCCCCCCCTTCCTTTTATCCCAGACTAATTTCCTCTCTCTGTTAATGCCTTTCGTCCATTTTAAGTACTAGTAAGAACTTTGCAGAATTCCTTGTTTTTTCCCCTTGCCAAAGTAGCCACTGTTTAATGATTTGACATGGTAGTTTGAATGAATCAGAATTCTTCACAATCCTCATTCTACTTTTCCCTCTAGATAGGTTACAGAACATACAAATAATACCTTTTTACCCAAGTTAGGCAAAGGAATGTGTGATATCATCTGGGTTAGACCAGGTCTACAGATCCAAGAAGTCAGACAAAACCCATCCTTTGTGTATCATTTACTTCAAATTTATCTTCTGTCCTTCATTTAAGTAAATTTCATATGCAAGAAAATCTTGGCATTTCATAATATTTTACATACAAAAACAAATTAATTTGTTATTTTTCTGTACTTCTTATTTGAAAATAATTTTTTTTCACTTGCTTTGCAGTGATCTAAAGTTGCCACTATCAGAAATGTGTTCAAGTGTCTATATCCAGTTCCCCACAAAGAATGCAGAGGTCTTGCCTTCTCCAGATCTGGAGAGCCAGTTATTGCATATGGTGAGTGGCTCCTGCTCCCAAGCCCTGCTCAGCCTTTAGTTCAGGCCAGTGTAACTCTTTCCTCCGTCACAGATTTTTTATTTCCTTAAAATATGTGGAGTTTTTTTCCAATTTTTCTGTGATGGAGCCATGAACAAACAATGACATTTTCTTCACCAAAACTGTAGAAAAGTCTTGAATTCTGCTTTTGCTTGCCAGTATCTGAAAGAACCCTGCTGGTTAAAAACCTCGTTAAAGGTTATGCAAGGAAGATATGCATATCCTGTGTCTTCTCTCAAAACATAAAATGTCTTCATGAAGAAAAAAGTCAAGGATGCAATGTTACTAAGTGGTCTGTGGCTTGAATTTTAGTGAGGGAGATGCATACACTAGTACAAATTTATAACACCCTTTCATGTTCCATGGTTACTAAGGTTTAAATAATGTCTTTATTTTGTCTTTAATTTTCACTTAAATTAAGTAAAATAGAAATTTTTAAGTCCTGTATCAGCTTGCAAAAACTAGCTTTGGAGAAGACTTATTGACAGGATAACATTCACAAACTTGAATGTGATCTACACTGAGGTAGATCCCAAATGAGTAGACAAGAATGTTCATTCTCTCAACTCATCTTTTTATGAATAGCATAGCTCATTTCATCACAGCCTCCTGTGCCTCATTGAGTTTGTTTTGGATGTCTGAAGTTTATATAGGATAAAAGAATATTACAACCATGAGCGATAAGGATGATTGAGAAAGAGCGGGTTGTGGCAGACAGGACTTGATTCTGAAAAAAAACGGAACTCCTTACTTCTCATTGTCTTTAGCAGTTATTATACGTTCAGCACTAGAGAGAATCCAGCTTCTGCTTCTCTTTCTTTCCCCTACTTTTTACTAGTAACCTTTAACTTTACAGGAGGCACAATTAACCACAGGAGCAAGTGCAAGGAAGGGCTAAGTGTGTGACTATATCTAAAAATCAGCTAGCTAGATAACTAGCTGGTTATCTAGTAGTTAAGGCACTCACTTTCCTTTTCATAACTTTTGACACATTTATATTTACAATATTATAAATATTTGATATAATCTTGCCAACATTTGTAGTAATTTTTGCAGTCTAAAATAGTGAATGCTGCAATGCAACATGCTTTAAAAGATACCCGCTGGATTGTATTTTTAAAAAAATTCTGAGAAAAAAGCTACACCCTAAAACTGGAGGTAGAGTGAGGTGTCTTTCATAACCTTGGGCTTGATAATATTTTTCAACTATGAAAATATTTTACTATTTCATCATCCATCGTATTTCCAGTAAGTTGAACTACACTCTGCAAGCTCCAACGCAAGAATGATGGTCTCTGATGCAACCCAGCCAAAAATGCTTCCCCCAGGTAAGACTGGAACCAGTGGGAACATCTGGAGAAATGAAGACTTACGCTGTATAGCAGAGGATCATGTTAGGGAACATATAAACAAATTGGACATACATAAGTCCATAGGACCTGATGGAATACCCCCACAAGTGCTGAAGGAGCTGGCTGATGTCATTGTGAGGCCACTCTTGATTATCTTAGAAAGGTCATGATGATCAGGGGAGGTTCCTGAGGATTAGAAGAAAGCAAATGTCATATCTTCAGGAAGGAGGATTTGGGAAACTACAAGGCAGTCAGCCTCACCTTGATCCCTGGGAAAATGATGGAGCAAATAATCCCAGAAACCATTTCCAGACACATTAAGAACAAGAAGGTGATTCAGAGTAAACAGAATGTATCCAGAAACCATTTCCAGACACATTAAGAATGAGGTGATTTGGAGTAAACAGAATGTATTTGCAAAGGAGATATCGTGCCTGACAAACTTGATAGCATTCTATGATGAAATGACTAGCTCAGCGGATGACGGAAGAGCAATAAATTTTGTTTATCTTGACTTTAGGATGATGAAATAGAGTGCACCCTCAGCAAGTTTGCAGAGGATAAAAAACTGGGAGGAATTGCTGATAAACCAGATGATTGTGCTGCCATTCAGAGGGACCTCAACAGGCTGGAGAAATGGACCAACAGGAACCCCATGAAGTTCAATAAAGGGAAATGCAAAGTCCTGCATCTGGGGAGGTATAGTTCCATGCACTGGTACATGCTAGGGGCCAATCAGCTGGAAAACAGGTCTGCAGAAAAGGACTTGGGGGACCCAGGTGGACAACAAGTTGAACATGCACCAGCAATGTGCCCTCATGGCAAAGAACACCAACAGCATCCCAGGCTGCATTGGGAAGAGTGTTGCCAGCATGTTGAGAGAGGTGATCCTTCACCTCTACTCAGCCCTGGTGAGAAACATCTGGAGTGCTGGGTCAATTCCTGGTCTTCCCAGTACAGGAAAGATATGGGCTTACTGAAGCTAGTCCAACCAATCGGCTTCAAGAAGGTGATTAAGGCGCTGGAGCATCTTTAATATGAGGAGAGGCTGAGAGAGCTGGGGGTGTTCAGCCTGGAGAAAAGAATGCTCAGGGGGGTCTTATCAGTCTGTATAAATACCTTAAGTGGTGGCAAAAAGAAGATGGAGCCAGCGGTATTTGGTGGAAGGACAAGAGGCAGTGGGCACAAACTGAAATACAGGAAATTTCATTTAAACATAAACCCTCACTTTTTTACTGTGAGGGTAGTCAAACACTGAAGCAGGTTGTACAGAGAGGCTGTGGAGTCTCCATCCTTGGAGATACTCAAAACCCAGCTTGATATGGCCCTTAGCAACCGACTCCAGCTAACTGTCCTTTGAGCAAAGGGGTTGGACTAGATAATCTCCAGAGGTGCCTTCCAACCTCAGCCAGTCTGTAAATTTGGCCAGAAATTACCAAATTTTCCCTTATTACCATTTAAGATTTGTTACAGTCAAAATTCAATAGATACAAGATTGGTTGAGAATGGGTAATGAATATCCAGGTTTTTTAACTCTTTGACATGCAGTGTAACTTTCTCTGTATTCAAGAGCAGCTAGCAATGCAGTTGTTGTGATGCTACTACCACTAATTATTAATTCTGTATTATTATTATTACTGTCATCTTAATTGCTGCTGAGATTCTATGGCTTGTCTCTTCAGTCTCACCAACTGCCTAGAACAAATGTTGCATGTTTTGGGATAACAATAGCATTCCATCGTGTGTATCCTATATTTCATGTCAAAAGACATGACATCGAGTACTCAAATACATGCATATAGACATAATATGGTGGGTGTTTTCCCAAGAGGATCTTACAAGGAAAGATCTTTCACAGCACTGGGTTTTGGAGGCTCAACTTACAAACCTGTTTGTGCTTGGCAACTATCTCCGGTTGAAATCGTGTTATTACCTTGTGAGTGGCACAATGCCACTCTAGCAGATGGGCATCAGCATAGGCATGCCAGAGAACTAGTACGTGCATTGAGTTTGAGTATTAGGGCCCAGATACCTATCCAGGTATGAGTGCCTACAAATTTGCGTCCTGGTTGAAGGGAGTATGTAATTGCAACTTCAGCTCAGTTTGGCATTACTTTTGACATTCTCAAAATACTTCTGATATGACTGAAGAATACAACTTTGTTTGTTTGTTTGTTTTCTTGGCAAATAAGGGCTGTGATTAGCAAGGGTACATGGGTGAGGGAGAATGTATTACATCCTTCCACTCTCCCAATATTCCCTTGGGGAAGCATACAGGGATGTACACAAGTATGACTGCAGCCAGAGTGAATTTTCTTATTTAATATAATAGCTCAACTGAGTGTGGAAGGCAGATTCATGACCTTTCATGCTGCGGAAGTGTGCATATACTGCAATTTCTTCTGAATAAGATTGCTAATGTTTCAAAGTGCTATAAGGGTCTTTACTTCTCCCTTGCAATTTTATTGACATTTTTCTTCTAGTTTTCATTTGTGCTATAGTCTAAATTTTACACTAAATCATTTAAGTTTGCTCTGGAGAGGCTGCAATGCTGCTCCCAGGCACACTGCCATGATTGAATCCACAAGTGAACAGTTTGTATATTCTTAAAAACCTTATATCCTAGTACAGAACGTGTAACAGAGCTCTCAGCCAGTGCACTGCAGTTAAATGCATTTGCCTGCGGGTATGAAATCAAAATAGTTTTTTGTATTAGGATGCAGCTATGGATAAAATCACGTAATAGATACAACTCTTTGTTTTGAAACATAACACATACATTTTTTCCAATAATTTGTGTGTGGGTAGGGGGAAGGAATATGTACATGCAGAAAATTTGATGTTTGCTCACGTGATATGCTCAGATTTCAGAACCAACTAATCTGCTGTATCTTGACAAAACTTAATTGATACTAGTTTGCATCATGTAAGTATCCACTTCTTTGGACCTTCCAAACACTCTTCACTTTTTAGTTTTTGGAAAAGCTTTGAAGTAAATTCTTAGGGTTGAATTCTGCTTGTGTTGAATTCCATGGAACAGGGACCTCAGCTTCAATGAGTATGTAACCTGATGCACAGCTAGCCAATATCCCTGTAAATTTGGCATTATTATGATTTAGGTATAAAAAACTGCACAAAATTGAATGAATATTGTAGTAGAAAACTTGGTTTAAATGAGCTTGACATAACAAATCAATTTACTGTCTAGTTTGACATATTAGTTGTCTTTTTGCCACAAGTGTTCCCTCAGGAAATCATAACAAGAAAAGTGATGTAGAAGTGCCCAATTCAGTTGCACAGTGTGGACTTTGAGTTTTGTGGTATCAGACGTGTGCTTGTGAGACATAACTAAATTTTAGTAACTCATGAGTTGCTCATTATGAGCAAGCAACTTGTTTCTGTGACACAGTAAACAGATGCTATCAAAAAGTGTAAGATTAACTAATTATGCTCTGCACATACTTCAGATGCCTTAGTGATTCACATTATCGGTCTCAGATGCTATTCACTATACCATCTTTCATATTTTCAGCCTAAGAACAATGCACACAACATTGACCAAAAAAAGCATCATTTTACTCTGAAGTCACTGTTAGTGAACCAGCACTCCAGAACAGATATACAGGTTACATGGCAAAGATCATAACCACATAATATCAGGTACAAGGTCCTGTGGTCATAGATGTTCTTTGTGTAAGTTTTATACCTATCAATCTGCAAGAAAGTGCAGGAGTCTAATTTTATCGAGTGCAAGATGTCACTGTAGTAAACCACAGGCCATCCACAGAAACTAGAGCCAGTAGTAGCTACCCCTGTAGCTCAACTGCAGAAAATTCCTCAGGAAACTTATAGTGTAACTGCCAGTGCTGACTGGGACCAGCTGAAGCCTATGAACCTTCTGACAATGACAGTAATGTAATACAGGATGAAGCTCTGGCCACTTAGCTGAGACATCAGGTATAGAAGCAGATGAACTCCTAGGAAGAAGGGCATTTCTCTTCATTAAAATTTAAAATGGTTCCTCATTTGCTTTTGTACTTCTACAGAATGAAACTAAGACCTTGTTGGGAAAATCATGATTAGGAGAGAAAATTATTTTCTAACTCTACGTAATTCTAGTGCTATAATAACTCAATAAAAATGTAACTGAAAGTGACACACTTCCATATTTTGCTACAAAAAAGTTTTATCAGAAATTCCCAGTCAGCTCTGTGACTCGTTAAGTCCTTCTTATATCAATAACGAGAAATAGAACTAAGCAGAAACTGGGTGGCATGAGTGGGTTAGTTGTAATAAAACACCCTTTAAAGTTCCCCCATGAGCACCATGGTATCTCTTAACAATCACAACAGCACATGGGCCAGCAAATCCATTCCAGGTGTTACAGATATCTCCATCAACCATTCTTTCTCATCAACAAAGTCCCAAAAGGATCATAGGACAATTCAGATGTGAAGGGATGTCAGGAGGTCTCTAGTCCAACCTCCTGCACAAAGCAGGGTCAGCTATGAGATCAGACCAGGTTGTTCAGCGTGTTTGTCAGTCTGGTCTTGAAAACCCCAACGATGGAGACTGCACAGCCTTTCTGGCAACCTGTTCCAGTGCCTGGCTGTCCTCACGGTGAAATTTTCTCCTCGTGTCAAGTTTAAACCTCTTAAATTCAATTTATGACTGTAAAAGATTAAAAGATACCTACAACATATTGCAAAATCAAACCAAAATATATTTTCTTTGTAGACCTGGCTTTCTGTAAAGGACTTTTTGTTTAGGAGTTGCTTTTAAATATGCATGGTATAACATACCCATAAAAGACAAGCTAATCCATAATTTGAATGAATGCCTCAAAACACAGCTATTTTTCCTTAATCTCAAAGAATGTGATTTTTATTGTTTCCACCTAGTCCCTATTTGTTCCCATCAGAAAACCAAAGCAGTCAGCACAGCATGGTTGACAGACTGTGCTCAACAGATGCCCAGAACTGGAATAGCATGGGGTACTGAGGTCAGGAGTGAGATTCATTGGCAGAGATGTGTGTGGGAAACTTGCACAGAATCTGCCTGCATTCTGCCTTTTTTCAAGTCAACCTTATTAAGCCCTTGATTTTTGAGCATCATATTTGCTCAGAAATAAGGCTTTGAACAACAGATACTTATTAATTCGCTCCTTGCCAGTCCTTGGTAGTTACTGCTGGTAATTCAGGAGGCCAATTACTGGTTTATAAAAGTAAGATGTTATTGGAGAAAGGCTAGGAATTAGACCAGCTCATCATGTTGGGCTAAATTTGAAGGTCTTTACTGAGTTCTTAGGCAAACTACTGGCATAAGGGATTGAGAAGTTGTCCAATTTCTTAGCTGCCATTTTGCAGCAAATTATTTCCATTTGTCTTTGGTTTAAAACCCCTGGCTATATTCAGTAGCTCCATTTTTACACACACACACACAAAAACCCAAAACGACTTCAAGTATAAACCCAGGAAGCACCAAACGACAATTAAAAAACTGTGACTGACTTTGTCCTGATAAATACACGGTGGACAAACACAGTTTCAATATCACCATTTCCCTGGCGCTAATACCTCATCAAATCATAACTTCATCATTTGAAGTTGAAGTGACTTTGTGAGAAGTACAAGCTGTGATGGCCAATCAGACACAATACAGAGGCACGGGAAAGCTGCCTTAGGAAGACTAGAATAGTTAAAGGGAATTCAGCCTTAATTTTACTAAGACAAGGAAAGGATGAAGGTTGTGAGGAAACCTTCTGGAAGCACCAGAAAGTATTCTCCTACTGGCTGATGAAAAGAAGAAAGCAAAAGCAATTATATTGTGGATTTATATAAAGCACATAGCCATAAAGATAGCTAAGAGAACAAATCACAAAGACAGACGTTAGAGGGAAAGTCCAACCTGAGAAAGGCATTCAAAATGGAAAGGATGATAATGAGGAATTACTAAGCCATATTTGGAACTTGTTAAAACACTGACCAATGCTGATTGTAGAGAAGGGGTGGACCCATGGACCATCTCACTGCAGGAGTCCAGGTGCCCTGTGCTCGAGGCCCATTTGTGGATGGGACAGGCCATCAATTGCTGGAGAATGCCCAGAATCCATCCAAGGATGAGTTGTGCGTCAAGGTAGACCATGGCTCCATTTTAATGTCTGAAAAATCCCAATGGCAGTACAGTTTGTGAAAACTGACAACTTATGTATCCTACTTGCCTCCACTCATTTGAAAGCTGAATTGGTTTGTGATTGCTGTTAGGAATTTTCAAGTCAAATTGCTCAGATGTCATCTCAAAGCTGTGCATTCTTATAGAAACAAACAGTATCTCATAGGGCAAATGCAGTTTTGCCTGAACTTCAGCCAGTCTTTTATGACAACCTTCCATAGGATCAGTTTTTAGTTTAAAATCAGCGAGGTACCATCACATCCTTAGCAAAAACTGATGAGGTACATCGCTGCTGCTGAATATAACATCTCTCTATCAGTGCAGATAAACAATGAGCTGAGGAGCAAAAATAACTTTATGTGCTGATTTCCTTGATTGCTGTAAACTAATAAACTAATTTTTTTTCCAGCAAATTCACTAAAAAAACATGGCAAGACACTCCAATGACTTAAGGCTTTAAATTTCTGTCAGCCTGACAAGTCACGTTATAAGCCAGGGTATGCAGCAGCCCAGGCTATGGATCAAAAAGAAATTACAATGCAAATTATTTTTGGTTAGCCACTATCCTTTGAGACATCCAATTCTGATATTTTGTTGAGATATCTGTAGTTACCAGCAACAGAGAATACCTCTTGAGTGGCTCCATTCCTTCTCTTCTGTGAAAACAGAAGATAATGATGAGTCATTGCTCCCCTGCACAGGGAAGATACCACAGGGACCGATGTTACTCTTCTTGCTCAGTGTGTGAGAAAAAATCTGGAGGCTTAGAGAGGAGACATGGTTTGCAACATATTCACCTGAGAAATCACTTCTCTTCCTGTGTCAAACTGCCAGCTTTGGATGAGAGGCTGTGCTGGAGCTCGTTGACTATGAAAGAATGGCTTAGCCAGCAGGGTTTTGTCTGTAAGAGGAATTTGGCTTGGGAATTAAGTCTGCCAGGTCCATCAAATCCCTATTGCCTTTGGGAATAGAAATTGTCTCTGAAATGAAGAGGCTTCATTGTTTGCTCTGGAGTGGTTTCTTACATCTTTTCAGGAACTTATTTTCTACTCTCTAAAGAATGTTATATATATTTGGGGAAATTATGTCAGGGAACTGAGATCTTTGGGTGGGCATAAATCTGTATTGTATGAATTAAAAAAAAAATCAACTTGCACCTTTTTATTGCAAAAAATCAAAGGGCTCATTTTGGTGTACAATATGTGATATTGGCCTATAATTTAATAATGTGAATTTTGCAGATGTTGGTGACCAAATACAATGATGATAATTCAGTTTGTTTCTGGGATCACTGGCACATGTAATAACTTGGCTCACTGCATTGCCAATGGATGTAACTTTTTTAAAAGATATATTTGGAGTCTTCAGATAAACGGAGAGAGGATGTCTGTGAATGGTTCCAGACTGACAGCGCCAGGAATAACAGCAACTTACTCATTGCATAGACAGAAAAATTTACCCATTCCTCCACAAGGAAGGAAAGTGGGAAGTAGGCATATTTAGTGTTTTTTCTCATTTTTGTAAGAGGGATATGTAGGTTGTTAAAGTGAGGGGAGCAAGATTATTTGTTCCTTGTTGAAAATGAACACCAAAATGCTCCACTGCCAGAATATTATTTCTTTGCTTGTGCTTGTTTTCATGTTCCAGTTTCCCTTCACATTGCAGTTGAAGCAATGACGTTAAACTCTTACTCCATGGACTAGTTCTTAAAATAGGACTATCCTAAAATACAAAAAAAAGTTTTTCTTTCCCTTGACTGAGAGAAGGAGAGGGATGTTCTGGTGATACCCCTCTCTCTCTATGCTGAAGGGTAATCCTTTACATTTTACATAGAATCTAATTAGAAGTTCCACAACTTTCCTTAATGTTAGCCAGAAACAGAATTATTATTTTTTTAATGTAACTGTTTCTCTGAAACAATGAAAACTAAAAGTTACAATGTGCTTCTGCATGAGAAGATAATAGAACTCTATGGAATTACAATAGCAGCACTATTAAGCAAGACAGTTTAATTCTTCTTGCAAAGTCTCTACTTCTCTAGAGTGATGTGCAAAATAACAACAAACAAACAAACAAGCAAACAAGCTGACCAGCAGTAACAGGGAGTCATCCTTAGGGTCACAGACCAAACCAAAATCATGACCATTTTATGTCTTCAAAGAAAATGCCTCATCTATAATACTGAGTTACCAGTATATAATATCAGAGGTTTTTATTGCATTAAGCTCTAGGTGGAGATGAAATTCCTATACTCTCCTATTATCGACCATGTCTCTGTTGGGTCTACGGCATTTGAGTTTTATAGTCCAATTTGCATTCACTGTCACCTCAAACTTCTGTAACGGAAGACTGGTGTGACAATATTGGGACCACTTTTCTCTCATCTTTGGTTGCATTCATTCATAACTCTGTGACTTGAAGCCTTCATTTAGAGTGTTTCAGTCTGTTACCTGTTACCTATCTAGTAAAATTTGAATGAAAGAGGAAAGGTAATTAATTAACATAAAGACACATAAGTCTTTAGAGACATCTATTTACTAAAAAGGTACAGTTTTTGTGGACCTACCAAAGCAGGAGATGGTATAAATTCCTCTTTGTTCCAGTATTCTCTTCCCTCTTGCAAAATAAGGTAATTTCTGCATCAGCTAGCAACAGTTGTCATAGAACTTACTGTTTTCTAAAATATATCATGCTAATCTCACTAGTTACAAGTACATCACTAGGTACTGCTTTAGATATGAGTAGCTAGCCAGACACAAGGTCATGTAGTTATTTCAATTAGGAGGAGAAACTGGTGAGGGAAGCACATATCTCTGATGTTAACATGTTTACACACAAGGAAGCAGAAAATCTCGCCCCTCGTTAGAAGTGAAGTACCACAGAGAATGAAGTGAGAGCACACAGACGGGCAACGTTATGCACACTAGGACAAAGCAAATGTGCACCCTGGCTTATCTCACAGTAACTTTGTTCATGCACCTGTGTCCTCAGTGGCACCTTAAAACCAGTGATATCTTTCACAAGTTAAAAGTCAGTTATTTGAATTATATGCTGTATTAATGAGATTAAAAAGCTCATTTAGATTTCAGTGCCATGATTATAAGTGGAGTAAACAAAATCTTTCCCCTCCTTGCTATGTAACAACAGACTAGTCATTTGAAAATTAAAATTTGGGAGGTTTTCTTTCCTCCCTTAAAAATATTAAAAGGGAAAGACAAAACTGAATTTTTAATTTGAGGCCTTTATATTCTACTTTCCTGCCACTCCTCGGGAGTTTTGTGTTTCTTCCAAAAAAGCCTCAAAGAAATCAAGAAAAGGGTTTTCTTGTGAGTTGTTTTGAATATTGTTTTTCTTTCAGAGCTTTCTATGATCTTAAAATACAAATTTCTAGTCATATTTATCAGAACACATTAAAAATTACATTTTAGAAATGAACAAGGTTTTGTCTTTTGAGTGTCCCATTTCAGAGAATGCTTGCATGGGAAGCAGGCCTTCTTTGTCACGCATGATGCCATCACCCATGCTGCTGTGCTGACATGCTATGCATTCCAGTTTGATCCCAGCACAGAAGACAAACTGGAAATCACACACCTCAATACAGAGCTGTGAGCTTCCTAACTGACAGCATGTAGTTGAGGCCAGGAAGAAATAAGAAAAAAGATAATAATCTGCCTCTTGTCAGCTTCTATTAAAAAAAAAAATCTGATTTCCATAGCAGCATTTTAAAGTAAAATGTGGCACCACTACCCACACTAGGTTCCCTCTTTACAGAAACCGAACTGTAATATCGATGAGAAGCCTTGCATTAGTGAAAAAATTACAATTCACTTGTCTGTATTGTGACTTCAGACAAAATCTGACAATGGAAACCCCAATGACTGGTCAGCAGTGTGGAATTTCTGATGGTTTATTTGGTTTGACTGACTCTGGTACATTGCTGCTATGAATATAGTTGCTATGGAAGGAATGCTTTACTGCTACCTTTCTTCTAAAAGGGTCATGATTTTGCAAGATCTCAAATAACACTGACAGCTTAATGTCTGCAAACAGTACAACATTTAACATTTGCTATGCACAGTGAGGATCGTAGTTCATCATTTATTATTCAGAAATTACGTAAAAATGTTTTTATGATAAAATGTGAAGATATGCTTAAGTATTCATGAAAATAAACAATACATAATAAATTTATTTTTACAATAGGTAATAAGAAAGTAATAAGAAAGTAATCAAAGGTGCATTTAGAGCTTTAACAAATGAAATGGAATTGCAGTACTTGAAAGTGGAATTTTGAATTAGGCCAACTCTATTGTTCTCCAAAGCAATGAAAATATTTTCACTTTCTATCCACCAGAACATCATTAAACTGCACTGAGTTGTTTTCCTCTCTCAAACTCAAACAAAAAAAGCCTTCAGAGCAGTAGCTTTCCATCTCACTTGTCATTGAGTTTCTTAATGCAGTATTTGGCTCTAGCAAAGATCAAACATAAGCAATGGTTTAAAAATTGAGCTGGCTGTGGGCTAAAGGTTTATGAAAACATGATCCAGTAGAGACAACTAATGATAAGACTAAAAGTATTCCGTCCCCATTATGATCTTCTCTACAAACTATTTATATGCCTCAATCCCTTAATTAGCATCTTAGTAGTTCTCAAATTACAGTCTCCGAGAGAGGACTGGTGTGGGATGGATGTTCCCCAATGGTTTAGGGATACCTTAATCCTAAGCAAAAATGTAGCATGACAGAGAGGCCAGAGGCAGTGTAAGACACCACTGGAAAGAGGACTGATGGCTACATTACGCTTCATTTATGCTGGGTGGACACAGCTGTTTGGAATACAGTCTCCAAACCAATGCTAAGAGGTCAGTTTGCACCCTTGTGAACAGCATTTCAATTTATGAAATTCTTTGCTATCTGAATGCCAAAAAGTGAGTGCTGGTTGCCAGTTTTTTGAATGAAATGGCATGTCTCATTCAGGAGCTAGTAATATCTCACTGGCAACAAGCAAAATTCAACTGAATTGAATATGTTATCATTTCCTTTGTGCTTTATATTGATTAGTCCTCAAAATTATGGCTGTTATTTTTGCTTACACCCTTCTGTTTGTTACATAGAGGAGTTTCACTACACTTAGAGCCTGTCAAGAGACTTTTATGCTTCCTAAACAATAAATAAGACCAGGTCTTTTAAAACTGCCAGTTTAATACCAAGAGGGACAAAGAATTAACTCTTTGCAACCAATAAACTTGGAATTTTACAATTAGTATTTGAAAATGAGCCAAAAAGGTCACGTTCCTCCTGTAGTAATTCCTCAGGCTGGAATATAAAGCATCATACAAAAGCAATTTGATCAGCATAGCCCTGGCAAGTGTTCCTGGTTCACTTGAAATTCATCCTTTTGTGTCTTAATCTGCAGTAAAAAGGACAGTCTGTCCTGTTGGCGCCCATACTTTCCATGATTTTTAAAGAGAACTTTTTCACAGCTGACTTGACGTTTGCATTCCAGATGCCAGCAATGTCTTCACTAAGCGTGTGAGTGGAGTAACAATACGTATACAATGCAGTATGTCACTTAGTAATATATCATGGTGTAAAAGAAGATTAATGACATCATCCAGGTTAGGGACAGGATTTGCCTAATATGAGAAATGCAACCACTTAAAAACACAGAAAGAAGAAGAGTGATGATGGAATCTGGGCAGGAGGCATGTAAAGGACGAGAAGACCATTACAGATGTCCCTATTTAGGAATATCTGGCACTGATTTGGACTTCTAACTATAAGGGAGAAAAACAGTAGCAGAAAACTGGTGACTTGGCAGACACATGCTGCAGACTGACAGATGTCTTCCTATTTTTCACCAAACAAAATTCAGAACAGTCTTGTGTTTTATTGATCACATCATAAACAAATTAGAAGTAATAATGTAATAACTGACAGTTTGCCCTGTAGTAAGACATATGCTTACAATTATTAGTTTATTTTTATTACCATATAACTTAGGAGTGTTAGTCACAGAGCAGGATTTCATTGTGATAGGGGTTGCACAAACACAGAACAAAAAGATGATCCCTGATTGAATGCCCTTCAGTCTAAGGACTAAATAAAAGGCAATAGAAGGGTACAGACTTAAGGAGAATTATGACATGGCAATGTTCATCAGCAGTATCACTGGTATCAGTTGATTTAGTGATCCAAATATCTACTTTTTTCAGGCTTCTTTGCAAAGGAAAGTTTCAAAGCAGATTGTTAAAGTCTTAAAGACAGCTTTGCAAATGTGCATGGGACTTCCTTCCTATAGCAAGGGACAGGGTAACAGTATATTTGAAAATGTATCAAGTAGAGACTGGAAGCTGAGAGTATTGGGGAATTTTTGACAATACAGAACCAAACAGGCAGACATGATTAGAAAGCATCCAAGTGGCAAGTGGAGTAGTTTAGATTAGCAAAGGAACAAGAAAGAACCAAAGAATGGTCCGGATACAATTGTGAGTATAGGTTAGATCAGCACTGCCATTATTTCCATTGTTATTGTCTATGTTTATTATTAAATAAATTGTGATTCATGTTTCTCAACCACTATCAAACTATAGTAAAACCCCTATGATTAGATTCAAAATGTTTGCTGTACAGTGCCACTGAATCCATCAGCATAAACCCAAAAATGAAATACCTGGCCAAACAGAGCAGACTCAGCTTTCCAGAAACAAAGAAACAACAATAATGTATGTCACATAAGTTTAGCAAATGGAACACCATCACATCACCCAGCCTGCAACAAACTTTCCAATGTAAATGTACACTTGCAAATAAAAACCATCCAAAAACTCAGGTAAATATTCAGTTCCAGCTAAAAAGCTACTGGTATTAAACATTTTATTAAAAGTGTGTGTGGGGGGGGAGATAAACTAAACTAATAATAGAACTTGAAATAGATTTTCTAACAACCTAAAAAGAGATCCATCCTTTCCACTTTGCCATTGTAGCCTGCTTCAGGATGGCCATTTGCTTATGGAATTCAGTTACTATTTTTAACATGACACCAGCCGAAATGTAAAATTGTGATCAAAGTACAATAAAGCCCATTAAAATCATAGTGTGTATACAGCTATGTAGTCTTCAGCTGAAGAATTTTCTCTTTCTCTTATACACATACATTTTGCCTTCAACTGCATCTAGAATAAGCACATTTTCCAGGGCTATTTGACTCACAACTTAGCCAGACTACACTAACTGATAGCACTTATTTTCTTGGAAAGCATGTTTTCTGGGCACTGAAGAGCACAATTTTGCTGAGTGCAGGGCCCAGCATTGGGGGAAAAAAATCAAAATTTGCCACTTATTAAACTAAATGTCCTTGATGCTTTGTGCAGACAAAAATACTCTCCCCTTGACCCCCCAAGTCCATTAACTTTAGGAGAGCAGTTTTGCAGTTGCTGGTCTCCTATGGTGCCCTTTTCACAGCAACATGATAAGCTCTCAATATACAGTGAGTTGTTCTTTGTAGCATAATGTAGGATATATGGTAGCTTCTTACCTTTCTCCCCCTCTGGGATTCCCAGGATTTGTATACTGTGTGTCCTCCTTATCTGTTTTTCTAGGAGTTCCACCTAGAATTTAAGAATTTATGAATTTATTATCTTTCCCAGGCTTAGTCAATAGATAAGAATTGCACTTTAACTTCCTTTCACAGTTTTTTTTATTGTCAAGACAGTTCAAGTTACTTGTTGCTCCAGGCTGTCTGTTAATTTGTTCATTCTTCCAGTGCTGGCATGCTTTACTTATCCATGGGCATAAAGCATACAGTGTTCCTGGTAACGGGAAGCTTTTTAATTTAATCTGTAGAGAGTCTGAACTGAGGCAGGCAACAGAGCCATAGCTTTGCAGAAAACATAGCCACACTGCCTGCATAGCTCGACAACTTTAAAGACGACTTTCAAAGTCTTGTCGCAGTCTGTTCTAGTATTAATGCAAACACCAATATCGATTTTTGGAAGATGCTCTTTTCATTCTTTCCTAATCAGGAACAGAAAGTGGATCCTCCTAAAAGCTTTATAAAGAGGTACTGCTATGGTTTTCACTAGCAACAATATAGAAATATCAGGTTCAACACTGAGGTGAAGCAGTCACTTCACATCATTTTTTCCTGAATGATTCCTCTTTAGCGTTGGGATGCCCAACTTTGCAAACCTCTCAATTCCTTCATTTACCTTCTCCCTTTAAACTCTTCCCTTTCTTCTGCTGAATATTTCTGTGAAATCTTGTCACTAAACTTTTCGGGCAGAAATATCAGGTTCAACACTGAGGTGAAGCAGTCACTTCACATCATTTTTTCCTGAATGATTCCTCTTTAGCGTTGGGATGCCCAACTTTGCAAACCTCTCAATTCCTTCATTTACCTTCTCCCTTTAAACTCTTCCCTTTCTTCTGCTGAATATTTCTGTGAAATCTTGTCACTAAACTCTTTCGGGCAATATATACAAATGGTCTGGATTGCGCCATTATATATCTTGTTGTTTTTTCATAAGTATAAACACTTCAAGCATACAAGCATATGAAAGACTAGTTAGGCACTGTGTCACAGTGTCACATTCCCCTTTGTGGTCAAGATCCAGAATATATGATTGTATTCTGCTATTTGACATCAATTTGTCTGAAAGCACTTGCCTGCAGTTTCAACACTTCTCAAGTTAGAACATATCTAACCATAATTTAACCAACTCACTCAAGGAAAGCCACATTAAAATGCTCCTTAGATTAATCTGTACAGACTATTTTCCATATGTTCCTTAAATATGACAATAGATTTAATTTAAAATGTCAACACAATTCACATTAATGAAGTTTAAAAAAAACTTATTCTAGTATATTTGGATTTGGCTGAACTGAAACTGACAGAGAAATTAGAAAAGTGTTGGTGGAAAAATAACCTTCAGAGTGGGTACTTCTTGGAAAAATCTGCATCAGAGTGCTTGCAGCACTGCCCAGCAGTGAAGGGCTCTTGGCAGTGAGGATGAATGAATGAAACCTTCCTCTGCCCCATCAGCAACGCTAGTTTGTATCAGTCACTGCTCCCCTTCTCTCCCCTTCCTTTCCTCCCTCTTCCCTTGGCTAAATCCCGAGGGCAGGGCAGTCGTGGTACTTTTTGAGTTCCTGCCTAGAGCTGCTGCTACAGGAGCCTTCACTGCACTGTGGAAGCCAGGACAGGTCTGGGTGTAATTCTGGTTCTTTGTTGATATCTTATTATTCTCGCAAATACATTTCCCAGTTTACTTGAAAATTTACATAACTGTGAAGAGCGTGAATGTCTCGCATATATGAGCAGGGAATAGGATACCCTTGGGTAAGTCTGGCAAAGAAATACATTAATATTTGTAAAAAAACATATGGTTGTGTGATACCTGATTATATGATAGAGTTGTTCCCTGCTAACGAACAAGTAGCCATGACCTAAAACAGCTACAGGAAGGAGATAAAGTACCAGAGTCCCACATAAAGAAGGCAGGCTGTGTTCCCTTTACTCATCAAGACTCTGTCCTGATAAACATATGGCTGTATGTAGCAGAAAAACATACACTGGCCCACCCTTAGCTGGTGCCAGATGACTTAAAAGACTATCTGCCCCACAGACAAATCTTGTTTCAGAATGAGAGGCTTTAGGGTTACAGTAATTATTAGTGCCCTCTACTGTCCAAAAGGTCCGGCCTACGACAGCAGGGCTTTCATGGCTTCATGCAGGCAAACAAGGAACTGGCTCAGAAGAGGAGGGCAGAGCCTTCTTTAGATTAACTGTTAGAGCAAGGAGGTCCCAGCCTTTACCCCTGCAAGCAAATGGGACAGCCTCATGACTAATCACTGACTCTGGATTGCTCACAACCCCAGAAAAGATCATACAAAGCTTTTAGAAAAAGGAAAACAGAACAAGACACGAAACGCAGGTCCACCAGGCTACACTATACCTGGCAATTTTGAGGACACCAGCATAGCTCTGCCCTTGTGCATTGTAGTTGAGTACAGACACCTGCATCAGCTCAAAGTGACAGCAATCAAACAGTGAGAGTGGTAACCGTAAAATTTCCTCTCTGATACTTTCCAATACTCCGTGTATGAGTGGATCTAGCTTTTAACATAGTTGTGATGCCGCAGCCCCCACCTTGTCCTTTCGGCGGCTTGTCCCTAATGAGTTCTTATTATACCTCAGTGCACAGAAGTATCCTGCCCAGACATTGTGTTGCTAAATTCTCTGGGCTTTCAGACAACCTGCGATGAAAGATAATTCAAGGAAGGAGAGTTTTTTTTAATGTTTGGAATCCCATATATTTAACAGCATTTCACTACATGTTATCACTCATCTAACACTGAGTTCTCTGTGAATTCAACAAAAGAGGAAAATAGGCAGAAGAGAAAAAAGAAAGAAGCAGGGTTTCTCCTGCTCGTGCGCATGGTAGCAGGAGGCTTCAGTCAGGCTGAAAAGACAATGGCCTAAAGGAGAAGACGTGGCTGACTATCAAAGACTTGTATACACGACGCAGGCTTTGTACCCTTATTTCAGATGACAAGTAGAGTGGACGCTCACAAAGACTAGCAGTTCAGGAGAGGCAAAAAAGAGTGCATATTAGAAGATCAAACATTTGACAGCCACTCATATTGCTGGGTCATGCAGTCCAGCACACCCAACCTAGTTGATGACTGGTGGCTACAGACATAGTTGGTTTCAGTCTCCTCAAAACACACTTGAGTAAATACAAACAAATGAAAGGGATATTTGATTTGAGTACCTAAGATAACAAGCTCCTGCTCCACATGAAAGCAGAGCAGATTTGATATGCGGGGAATGAATCGTGACAGCTCTGACACTCAGATGGTGCCCCTCCGAGTGACGTCACCTGCTCGGCCGGTCCCCACTCTCCACAGTGTATATTATTTTTCCTCCTTGTCTCAAGCTGTCACTTTAGGTTCATTTCACTGCAGTTGCCAAGCTATTGTAACGGGGAAAAAGGAAAAGAGAAACTATCACAGTGAAGTTAGCATGACAGTCTAAGTCCAGTAATCAAAGTAAATTAAAGGAGATTTTATTTTTAAATCACCTCCTCCACTTCCCTTTCAAGAAAGCATCAAAAAAAAAAAGGACTTGTAACTTTCAAGCCGTTTGAAACAGGCTGTCTTACACACGTAAGACAGCATTTTGAGCAATGTATTAATACTTATTACTACCAAAAATCCACTTAGTCTGGCAAGGTCTACTCTTTTTTTTATTTTTAACATAAAGGGGACAAATACCTCCAATGGGAGTGTGGAGACCTCTGCAAGCTGCAGTCCCATTTGCTCGGAGCCTTCTTCTATTAACTCAGGGGCCAGAGGTGACACTGTGTCTTCCCTAGGTCAAGATCCAGCCATGGAGTCTGCTGTGCCCACTCACAAAAAACCCCAGCCTGGCTTCGTAATTCCCAAGACCAAACCTGAGCTGGCCTCAGCAATAATTAGAGTAGTATCATCCGTAACAGTACAAATCACCCCAGCTAGTTCTGCAATGCAAGAAGTTACTCAGCTTTCAGAAAGAGACAGAGTACAGCAATGCTGTGGCCATGCCACAGACTCTCACACAGCATGGGCAGGGGCAGCAGTGGGAACGTGTGAATTGAGCCACACATAAGGATTTCTTAACCTTCAAGGTACAGCTGCTTCATGGGTGCCAACTAAACACTACGAAGAAGCATTCACAAGGCAGAGAAGGCAGCCAACTGTGTTTGAAAACGGTGACATTCAGCTGTTTATACAAGAAGGAGAGAAGATTGGCATCAGCAATATACATAAAGACTCACAAAGACTTACAGGAATCATGCAACAGCACCAGCATCAGTGCACAATCAAGCTAGAAGGAGTATCTTACGGCTCCTAATTTGTATGTACACATTTCTGCTACTTATTTTTTATATTATCTTTAAGACTTGATACAATCTGCTTTTTTCAGTGAATTTCATACAATCTCCTGATATCTCAGCAATAAGCAGCTGTTCAATTGATAATCCTGAACTAAGTCTATTCCCAGCATCCTGCTCTGCATGTACGCATCTGTGTATCCACATCTTTAGAGTGTACATTTCTGAGGAATAGGTACAGCTCTCCTGCTGAACCTGAGGCCTCATGTAATCAAAACAGATAATAAGTATGCCTGGATTATCACTGTTTTATGCATGACGTATGAAAACATATCTGAAACAGAGTATAAAGCAAATAAACACATGCCTGTTGCATCAACAACGAGCAAGTTGGCCACTTTTGAAGGAAATGGGTGACAAACTGGGAAAATATACTTGTATCCTCCTATGAATATTAAACGTGGCTTTTTCCTGTTCAGTTTTCTATTGCTGCTTAACCTGAATGAACTGAGTTCAACCAAAGGAAGCTGCAGAGGGTTTGTTAAAGAACTGGGCAGGAAAGATGAAAGAATGGCCCAGATAAGGAACATCCCTCAAAACACTGGCATGGGGTTTATAGCTAGAAAGAGGGACTCCTTATGTCTAAGCCTGAGAAAAGGAAGATCAGAAAACACTGATCTGTTAAAAGATCCTGTCCTACAGATAGGAAAGATTTCGGGGTGAAGTAGAAAAGGCTGTCCAGAGTGAGAAGAAGCTGTCAGCCTGGAAAATTCAGAAGCAGTCAGAGCAGCCTGTAAAGCAAAGCAAGTTGTTCCTCCTGGCTCAGATGTGAAGAACAAGGTGGTGTTGAATGAACTGTGGATAAACAGGGAAACTGGTACATGGATGTGGGTGTAGACCCCCTGCTTTTTACTTTGGCATGCTGAAAAGTTTCTTGGGGGGCATTTTAATGAGAGCTACTGTTCCAGGCTTCAAAAGATAAAGGAAGGCCCATGCCTGGACCTGCAAGAGTAGTCACTGGTTGGTACTCACGGTACTACAACATAGGGCCCAATCTGAGAGCTGGTGGACTAAGGGATTCCACTCTCAGAGAAGTAATGACCCGAGACTGACCGAGGGGGAGAGAGAAGAGAGACATACTGTATTTTGTAGGTCTCAAGATACGGCAGCAGTTGTTAAAGAATACAGAAAGACATGGATTGAAAATAACATTCAAAACCACGTTTCTGGAAAAAAAGTACTACTGTTCTCAGTTTCTTGTGAGAAAAAAAAAAGGGGGGAATATTTATTTACAAGACATTCTGAGCACTGAGGATGGATGTACTGTCTGTATCTCATCCATTGATATTGTATTGACTTTTTCACTTATGTCCTCAGTGGTATATTCCCACTTTGATTTGGGCAGAAGTCTTTACATAGTCACAAGTAATTATTATATTGGAGAGGATAAAATAACATGATAGGGAAATATGGAGAGTATCATTACAAGAATAAATCTAAAAATCTTTTTTTCTATACTACAGCTAGTAGGCTGCTCAATTAGAAGCAGTGTCAGATTGCTTGGCATTGATTGCAAATAGCTTGCCAATTTTACTGATATGAAACGCTAAAGCGAATGCCATTCACCAGTGGTGCAATAGGCAAACTGGCCTCATGGCAGCCATGTGAACATGCTCTTGCACTTACACAGAGTCAATATCTGGTCAAATCTGAGGAAGCTCAGTTCAGCAAAGTACATGCAAATTCTCAGGTGTCTGTTTGATTTAATCTTTGTGCCTCCTTTTATTTATGGTATATGCACAGGTGCTTGTGTACACATCCTTATTTAAGCAAATGTAAGCCCAGTGTAAAAGGATCTTAAAATGAGTGCTAATAGTTGACTGAATGATTAAAGGACATTATTGGGCTAGCACCTGTACACACAAGGATCTGGACACAGACAGATTCATTCTCACATTTTAAGAAAAATATAAAGGAAAACTCATGATATGAATAAAGTAACCTATCATGCTGCACTAACAGATTTAGAGACACTTTATGGTCACAGAGAATAGTTTACAGCTGAACCAAGGGTTTTATGGCAAATCAATACAAAATAGTTTTATAAGCTGGTTGAAAAATCCTTCCAATTTACAAATAAAAGTCAAACGAGTGTTTTCACAAACACTTGATAACCAGGAAGTAGTTTACTCCCACCTGAATAATTTTATCAGCTCTGCACTCACAACACAGTGAACATCTTTGCTACCCTTTGTGATGAGCCCTTGAATCAGCTTGAGTTTTGAGATGGACTTGCCTCAGCTCATTATTGAAGTCAGCACCCCAAAAAGCACCAGGAGTGTGACGAGAGCCCTGGAAGGGGCAGGTTCCCCAGCCTAGAACAGGAGAAGGCCAGGAGTCAACCCTACTGGCTAAGAGAGCCTAAAACCAACCTTCTCCCCACAGAGGGAGTATCCTCGTGTGTATGCCATAGCCTTGTGACAAGTGGCCTCTCCTCCAGGCTTGGGCTCAGGCCAGGAATTTTTCAGCTGCAAACTCTACAGATTCCCCTTTGCGCAGGAAAAGTCTCCTTTTTGTCAGGCTCCGAGGACGGCCTGGATGTTTGCTCCCTGCCTTTCTCAGCTGTTTCACCTGTTGATCAAGTCCTGCTTGCTGGGTTTTCCTCCCAGCTTATCCCTTCATTACAAAAGTCTTTCCCCAGGAAGAGCCAGCTGCCCTCCAGGGAGGCACATCCACTCCTCCGCCAGGAAATCCCCTGCCCCCTGCAGCAGCCAGGACAGGACAGAGGCACACACAACACGCCCCCCCCCCCCCCCCCCCCAGCCATCCTCTTCCAGAAGGATCAAAATGTAATGACATACAGCAGACAAAAAGGACATCAACCACTTCATATTTCTAAAAAATGTCTTCTTTAATGGTTATAAGACTAATGATTATTGCCCTGAAGCCAAGAAAGGAGAAATCTAAGGTTAAATTGGAATCAGAAGTGATTACATTGAAATCAGTGGAGATATTCCTGACCAGAAGAGTAACCTGCTTTCTTGTCATAGGAGTAAGAAGGATTTCAGAAAAATTTAATTTAAGAAAAGGAGATTCTTGCATTGCTTTTTCTTTGCTTAACTCAGGTCTGTTGTATAAGATGGTACCTTCTTCTCTGCATTATTTGTACAGATGTACTGTAACCATGTACTCTACATGGTTACAGATTCATTATTTATTCTGTACCTAATTATGTATATTAAGCTTTTCAATTACAATCAGGCATTGTACCCACTCCTAAGGCCAATATCCTGATTTTTTTGTATTAACATATTTGTCCAGGTTTACTTGGAAAAATTACCTGAATTGGTATACTTGGCATTTTAAAGGTTAAACAGGGTGATATTTAGAATACTTTTTCTGAAACTTCACTGGTTGAAGTATTTATTGCTATATATACTTAGGAAAGGTAAATCTCCTGGGAAGCAGAGCATTTGTTGCACTGAGAAAATCCATAGTTATGGGAATTGTATAAAACCCCATGGAAGGGAGAGAGTGTGAGTTAGAGCCCCCCTGTATGTCTAGCTCTCATACAAGCATTATTCTAAAATGCTTTCCATTATTTATTTTACACATCTAGAACCAAACACACTGATCCATTTGCAGAAGCAGGCACAAATCCACTGAAGTAAATGACTGCGGATCCACTTACAACAACAGTGAATTTGGCCCTTACATATACAGTTTTATTTCTCCTCTAAGCTAAAAATACCTTTATATTTCAAGACTACCCTTTATTTGAGTTTACATCCCTTAGGACCGACGCACAGCAAAGCAGCAAACAGGCTGGAGGGGCTTTAGTGAACAGAGAACTCACAAAATGTGATCACAATGTGCTTTACAGCATGAGTAAATCCCAAGGGATCTCCCACATACAATTCCTAAACACTGAGAAGAGTTAAAGCTGTCTGTCTAATCTATGGAAATGTGAGTTTCGAGCACTGATAAATTGGGACTGCCAAGAATAAACTCACTTTAAAATGCCAGTGATTTTTTTCAAAGAAACAAAAAAATGATGAGAATATCTTTTTCTAAATTTCATACACAGTAATTACTATGTATCCATTCTTGTTCCCCACGCACCCAAATTGCTTGGAATAAGTTGTCAAAGTAAATTGGCTATTCTTTCAACATTGGTAAATTATTCTTCTATTGTGGACTGCTAGCTTGATAATTTAGGATACGATAATTTTCATTTACTTAGTGTCTTTGACAATTTTGGAACAAACTACTAAGCCATTTCTTTTAGAAACCTATTAGGTAATTATTATCGTAAGAAGAATTAGTCTAGTTAGATTTAAGAGGAAAGAATTGATGGTCATAAGATGGAGGTCACGAGGAAAGGAACTATGAAGTAAGATTACTGGGATGTGAAAAATATCCAAGTCATAATACACGTGGCCCATATACAAGCTTGATTATATTCTCACTTCTCTGTAAATCAGTAGCATTTTCTCTGAAACCAGTGTCATTATGCTAGTGGAAAGAAATCAGAATTATGCTAACAGGGTTGTGCTACTGAGAGGACAAGATCTTCTATTGGCCTATCAAGAGCTGCTTATTATTCTTGGCTCAGGTGTTTCTGGATTTGCCAGGGCTCTTAGTGGCCACTTTCACAACACAAGCCCCTGCACACGAGAACCCCCTGTAGTCACCGTGGACCTCTGATCTATGCCTCACCCACCAAACTCACGCAAGCACCGAACACCCACGTCCTTCCAGTGGAGCTTATTCACAAGTTGCTATATTGATATATAATTCCTGAGTCTTTAGGAATTACCTTCACAGAAAAGGTAATGTGGCCCTACATATGCAGTAAAGACTGGACAAATCTCTGTTATTAACAGCTTTCCTGCACCATACTCACTCTTTTCTCCAGCTTGACCAATCTTTCCACCTTTCTGCAGAGGAGATCCCAGGCCTATGGAGCATCCTCTGTCGTATCTAGAAATAGGAGCAAAGAGAAAGCAGTTATCAAAACTGTAAAGCAGACTCATGAACACAGGAGGGGTAAAAGAGGGACCAAAATAAAAAAAAAAAGAAGGGATGGTGGGGAGGAAAAGATAGCTCAGTGTAAGGAAAAACTAACTTAGCAATATAAATAATAAAAAAGACCCTTCACATCCTTGAAGGGAATCTAATTATTTTTAAAAACAGAAAAGCTTTTGACAGTGCAGCTACTCCCCACATGCATCTTGTGTGCAGGTTAGTGAGTCCTTCCTCTGTGAAACAGCTCAGCTTCAGGCCCTAAATATGTTGGAAGCAAATCAGTTTGGTGCTTGTGCAACGTATAAGAGATCACCTCTCTGTATTGGGCAAGAATTTAGATTAAACAGAATTACTTTAGTGAAGACTATTTCATACCTTCAGCGTTTCCTGAAAAGGATTTGCTATTTCAGGTAGAGGTGCCGCTATTATGGAGGGGCTTGTGCCTCTCTGGGTCAAGTTTCTACCACAATGCCCCACTCACAGCTCTGGTCAAAAGAGCTCCTCAGTTTGCTCCAGCACACCATGGCAGCCCAGGGAGTCTCCAAGAGGTAGTCACCCAGCAGTATATATATGCCGGGTCTCATGTACATACTAACTGAGAACATTTCTTATGCTGCCTTAACACTGCAGCTGCACACAATCAGGTAGGAAATGCACTTGCACCTATTTTAATGCCTGGGACTGACTTGTGAGGCACGCCTTCTTCTGCCAGCAGTTTTGGCTGAAATTTTTACTAAAATGCACCAACATAACACTTGAATGAATTTGGTAGCAAAGATTATTTGGTTAACTGCAAGACTTCAGCAATCACAAAAGAAATATTTTCTGAAATTTAAAAAGAAAAACAGGGGGAGGAGGTCTGGTAACAAGAGAGGTGGCAAGAAATGCTGAGGATTTAAAAACATGGTGCTCTGCTGAAGAAGAAGAAACCAAGTAACTGCTTCACTACTCATGATCCTGCAGAAGAAGCAGAGGTCGTAGCCTTGAAATACAAGCAAATTAATATTTTGGCAAAAAAATTTTTGCTTTAAGACTAAAACAAAGTAATAATGAAGCAAAAGTTACTACAAAGCTGGGAAAAAATAGAATGATCTTTTTAATACATGACTTTGGTATGTATTTTCTTTATTGAAATAGTGGTCCTAAATTTGAAAGTGAATCCAGACACTTTCTGAGAGAGTTTTGAAGAAAGCGGGGGCAGATGTAAATCTCTTGCTGTATTCCTCTGAGCAAGGCCATTGCGATGTTTTTCTTAACATAGGAACCAGAGCAGGTTTAACTGACAGTTAAAATAATAACTCCACATAACTTTGCTGAAATTAAGCACAAATGGTGCAATTTTGAAAGTGAACGGAGTGCAAGAAACATTGTTCAACTGAAGCCAATAACAAAACTTGCTTTGACTTTAGGCGAGCTGGACCTTGCCGAAACACTTACTTGAGAAGCTGATCTATGAATTATTTCATTCAGCCAAGAGAGAAATAACAGCACGGGCATTGCCTTCGCTCCCCTCATCACCCCCCGGCTTTACCCAGGTGCCCAGCAGAAGGCGGCCCTCTGTGCCGCACCGCAGGATGGGGAGGCCTCGCACCCGCTCCTCAGGCCCCTCAGGAGGAAACTGCCCTGGGACAGCAGGATGCCCATCTGGCAACCAAAAGGCAGCAACCCTGTATTCTTAGTGATGTAAAGGGCAAAACCATGGAGGGTCGCATAGCCTGTCTAGCCCCGGTGCTTGGGCTCCTCCACCGCGAGGTGACGGTGAGGCCCTGAAAGAGGCTTGGGCTGCGCTTCCCCCAGCGCGGGGTGGAAGGGGCAGGCCTGGCCTCCCCTGCAAACCGCGTGACAAACACAATTAAATGCCTTGTCAGGTCCCTCTGCCTCACAGGGAATAACGATACTGATTACAAAGAAACATTTCAGCATTCCCCTTTATTCCCTCGTTTGATCTTAGTGGGAATGACTCTGATTAAACTGATGCATGGTATCATTTTTGATAAAACACATAATGCCTGTGGAATAATGCTGTCCTGGCTGAGGCTCACTCTTGAAAGCCCTTATCCTTTTGTATTTTCCAGCTTTTCAAAACTTTTTTTTTCTATTTGTCAGTTCAATTGTGTTAGAAGCTTATCCAGACGCCTCTTTGCTTGGAATAGAAAAAAAAATTACTTTGTTAAGATGTTAGGCAGCACTGAATGTAGTTATCATTATTGTGGCCTTTATATCTACATTACAATTTTGTCACAAGCTCAATGTAATATCTAGAAATTCCCTTAAAATAAAAACTAGTGAGTGTGTTATGAAATTACAGCCAGGACAGATGGCCAGATCCTGTCATTGGAAATAAAAGTAATGTTATAAGTGTATAACTCCATTGGGGAAATTGAGTACCATAATAAAGTAGACTTCCACTTTCTGCAATGAAATTCAATGACTGTTGAGGAGTTTAGGGTTTAGAAAATTGAAAAATGAAACCTTTGGTTTTCCGCTGCTGTTTGATGATGTGTAGCAAGTCCCTTTATGGACTGAGGCTAACATCCAAATAGTAACAAGCTTGCAGTGAATAGAGCCCACAGAGGATCAGCTACTAAATCTTGCAATAAAAGCTGTGTGATTTACAGTAAATTCCAGAGGGCTGACAGCACCACAGCTGAGGGCATAAACACTTCTTTCATGGCTGAAGCTTCAGTCAGCTCTGTCTGCTGTGAAGTACAATCGAGCAGTGAGGCATGCTGCTTACCAGCAATGACTTTGATAAATAACTAGGAAGTCCCACTGTTGGCTTAAAACTAGAAGTTGTTCAGTTGCAATTCTGCATTTGTCCTGCTTTAATGGGTATGGAAGTGGCTTTAGCTGTAATCTGTCAGTGATTGATTAGGCCTTCCTGGATCCCTTCCCCGCTCCGCTCCCAGCTCCCTGCTCTCCACAGTTAAAACAAAATTGGTACATATCTGACTGCCCTCTTATGAGGAAAGTAAACACTCTTAATTCTGCTCAAGTGAGTGTAAGTTAAATGCCTACAACTGATAAATTGTTGACAGACAACACATCTTAACAACGGGGTACCTAAACACACAGGTGCTCGTGCAACTTCTGCTCGCCGTTTGGTTATGTGGGGGTTTAAAAGCCTAATCAGTGTAATTAATGTCTTTTATGCATAGGTACAAGAGCCACGGTTGGAGCAGAGCCTTGGTTTCCTAACCACAGAAGTACAGAGTTCCTAGGCCTAAAGCAGGATCATTCATTAACATGCTGTGTAAATTGGACATAATGTTAAACATGTGCATGAATGCCACAAAGCTAGTCAGAAAAGGAGCGTAGCATTACTAGAAGAAGTTCCAATAAGGGTTGAAATATTTGGTCATTTATTTTATATTCAGATGCATCTGGGTAAAATGCAATATAAACGATCTGCTCTGATTTGGCAAGGTAGGAGAGTATTTTGCTTATAAAGGTTCAGATCAGTTATTTTAAGTTGGAAAGGGCAAAAAAAAACCCAAACCAAAGTAATACTACATCTAGAAAAAACTATCGGTAATAGAAAGACAGTATGAGAAAGTCTCTTTACCTGATATCAATATAAAACACACGAAAATTCAAATTGTACCATCTGACTTACATAAAAACTTCACCGGACGGTGGACATGATTCTCAATGCATATAGATAAAACATTATTGTGAGATTGCGTAAGCATAGACCTGACAAGGAGCAGAGTAGTTCTTGTATTCTATACGCTGTTTTCCTGTAGTTTTAGAACTGAGTTACTACGAGCAAACCAGGGTATACAATAAGATGCAGAGCTGCTCTATGATACTTAAGAACTGTAAAGGTAAATATTGGGTGTGCATAGCCTTAAATTAGAGCAAACTTGATTTCTGCATTCTTGATTCTGCCTCAACTGCCTCTACAATTACTGGGAACAAGGGAAAAGGATTGTATGGACTCACCCTTCCTCTACAGCAGAATATTTTGATTTTAAGAGAAAGAATGTATCGAATCCGCACTCTTGCATTACTTCAGATTTCCCTACCATCAGAATTATTGAGAATTTTATTTATTTGGGTTTTTTAAAAATCCATGTGGCTACTTGTATATGCCACCGTGTTTATTTTCTATACGTCTGTGTAGGGGAGGGCCTTCAGTTTTTGACTGAAATGAGCATCAGTGCTCATGCAAAGTGAACAGAGACATTTTTCTGTTTTACAGTTTGCTCAACATGGAAAAGAGCAGTGACTGGGGAGAAGGTGATCTCATTCTGTAATTTTGGGGGGGTATTTTGCTGCATTCACTTGTAAAGTATACTGAGTATATTTCTCAAGTTTTTATTGACTGAACCACAAGACTATCAAATAAAGTAACATCACCGAAAGAAAACATCTTCTAGCAGCACGGTATGACTTGATTTTAACAAAGTCATTTTCAATCCTTTTTTAAAAAGCGATTAAGTATGATTTTTCATTTCTGAAACCGTCCACTTCTCATTGCCTGACCTACATGCATTGAATTGTTCCAAAAGCATTATAAGGGCAATTATTGTTGCCTTGAACTTCTCTTGCTGTGTCAGAGTAACAAGAAATAAGACATGGGAGAAGGTAGTGTTTGATTAGCTTGAACGTTTGTGAAAAAGGATTTTTATTCCCCTAAGGATTTAGGAAGTAGCCTACCCATAAGTATACAATCAAGGAGAGTTTGACATACCTGAGAAACAGCAGTTCAAGCAGGAGAATGTGAGGTCAATCAGGAGTAACTAGTTAAGAAATTCAATTGGTGGCTATTTTCCCCATGCTTTTTTATACTTGTGATTTAATACCAGTTGATCTGAACTGCCATTAGTAGCTGCTGAGAGAATCAAAAGCTTAGGTCAAATTCACATATTAGACTGTGAAGCACAGTTATACTCCTGTAAGGTAAGTATTCTACATTTCTTTAAAAGGGACAGAGGTCTTTTTTCCCATTTAGAATGTCAGTCCCATAATAATTGCTTATTATATCTATCAAAGTTCTAGTAACTCTTATAGCATGTTTTTTAGCTATATCGCAAGTGCTTTAAAAGCTAATAAAGTTACAGCAAATGTGTGAGGATTTTGAGTTGTAATGAATTCTTGTAAAATCATTTTAGGATTCTGTCCAGAGGAAGAGGCACTGCAGAGAGGATACGGATCTCTGAAACTCCTCCCAGTGATTCAGCAAGAACTCACTGGTTTGCAGAATCCAATTTTTCCATGGTTGCAGATTCTAGACTGGACACAGAAACCTTATTTACATGAAACTGCTCACTCCTTACTTTATGTGCACTGTCACCTCTGTGTCTCTCATCCCAGTTCAGCAAAGCCAATTTTACAAGCTTGCTTTGCCAATAATCATGCATATTCAGTTGTTACTGACTAATGCTAAAGCCTGAATTTTATTTTAAACCGGGTGATATACACAGTTTGTTCATGTCTTTTCTAAGAATGAAAGCTATACATGTGAAGCAGTTCTTACTGTTTAGTAACTAAGTGAGTTATATTTTAAATCCCATCATTTAGAACAGCAAAGTATAATAGTGTAGCAATCAGCAAGAACTCACTGGTTTGCAGAATCCAATTTTTCCATGGTTGCAGATTCTAGACTGGACACAGAAACCTTATTTACATGAAACTGCTCACTCCTTACTTTATGTGCACTGCCACCTCTGTGTCTCTCATCCCAGTTCAGCAAAGCCAATTTTACAAGCTTGTTTGCCAATAAATCATGCATATTCAGTTGTTACTGACTAATGCTAAAGCCTGAATTTTATTTTAAACCGGGTGATATACACAGTTTGTTCATGTCTTTTCTAAGAATGAAAGCTATACATGTGAAGCAGTTCTTACTGTTTAGTAACTAAGTGAGTTATATTTTAAATCCCATCATTTAGAACAGCAAAGTATAATAGTGTAGCAAACACCATTTAATAGTGACAAGTTTCATTCCCCCAGCCACTTAATTGAGATATCTTCCAGGGAAACTGTTTAGTCTACCAACTGTAAATGGCAATGACTACTGCTTAATCAGAACCATTTTAGCATAAATTTCACTTAATAGGGAAACATTTGCCTGGTGACAAATACTTAAATAGTGTTTAACCAAGTGTTAAATAGTTATAAAATTCTAAACTCTCCTTTTCAATTTTAATAGTGAAGTGCCAGATAAAGATTAGAGGGAAAAAATACAAGTTGAAATGCTGTAAATATCCTGGCTTTTTCTTTGGTTTCATTTTTCGTTCTTGTTGAGCAGCGTATTTTGTCATTGTAAAGCTTTTTCAACTATTTTGAAGACTTCATCCCCTTAACTGGGACAAATAATTAGGAAGACAGAACATCCACGTATAATCTAATTAACAGATTTCTGCTGTCAACCTAAATAATAATAATGTGATAACATGTATGTGCCTGGCCAAAAGGCATCTTGAATCCCCACCACAATGACCCCCAGCAAAAGAAGGCAAAATTTAGTTCTAATACCAATAGCCAGATATTACCTGCTCATCCCAGAAAGTGAACTGCACATATGAAAAGATCACCCAGAACAACTCGCCTGAATATATTCAATAAAGTTACCTAAAATAGCTATGTCTGTACTCAAAAAAACATTGGTGAAAATGAAAACAACCATTTCAAGGTCCCATCAGAAGGACCCTACATATTTACTCAGGAAAATATAAAGCCTAGAAGTGTTTCATACTAACATACCCTTAACGAAGAGACCTTACTCCCACCAGCCAGTCTGTCGTCTCTTAAACAGTATGTAAAGATGGCAAGAAGTGTCTTCTGCTATCATTTACTGTTTCAGGAGATATGTCATCAGGCAGTCCCTCAGGAGTATTGCTGCTATTAATAATTATAGCTTAAGGATCCAATCCTATAAAGGACTAAGCACCTCAGTGAGAAGTCAAGAGGCACAAAGAACTATTGAAAGGCTGAGCACCGTCCTGGATCAGGCCCTTCAGTACTTGTAGTAAGCACTTGAATCACTCTCATGGTACAATGAGCAGTCAGTGCAATGCAGTAAATCATAGCACATGTAAAAGGTTTTCTTGAATAAATGGTTGCACTAATAATATCCCATTTAATTAGCAAAAAAACATATTGAAACATGTCACAGAAAACATGGCAGGGTAATCTCCACAATATACAGCAGCTGACGAGTTAACTGGGTATTATGAAGATGGGTGACTATAACCAAATATAGAGGTATCCATTCCAATAGGCTGTATGACAAGTAGTCTATTGTTTCATTAATTTCTACTTTTAAAAGTTAATTTCTTCACTTTTTAGTATTAGTCATGTATTATGAGAATTAACATAAAGGTGATGATAATGCATGATCTTTATATGCCATCTTATTAAAATGAAGCTATTTTTAATACTTTTAAGAGGCCTATCAGAAAACACAATTTATATCCTCAAAGTATATTTTGTCAGTTTCAAGTATAATTTTTGCATTCATATTCTTTTATGAATTTTAATGGAGACACTTAAATTGTAATTATTCTTCTCAGCTCAAATGCAGGTAACAAATGGAATTCAATCAGTGTTTGCGCATAATGACCATCATTAAGAGAGAAATAATAATGACATTCTCTCTGCATTAAACTTGCAGACTCTTTACACAATGATCTGAATCCCATTATTGATCTCCATGGAGATATGCAATTGTCACTTATTCTGCATAATATCTGAATGTTAAATACATTTGTTTGGAACAAATATTTTAATGAATACAGTCAGTTCCACTTAATTAACTATCAGATAACTGAATATTTTTGCTTAATAATTGAACATGGAACATCAAAATTGTCCTATTTTTTAATCAAATGCACTTGAGATTAGACACAGACATTCATTTAAATGTTTGTAAAATGTACATATAGTTTAAATTTTCCATTAGATTTCTTTAAAGAATACATATTAAGATACTGGCAAAGAATTTAGAAATCACTTTTTTTCCCCTTTGTTTTTAATAAACCTTGTGAAAGCTTCAAATTGAAAACATTTTCCTTCCAAAACTATCTCTTTCCTTTTGTGGAAAGATATCTCACAAATGGGTTTGCTACCAAAAGGTTGCTCATGAAGGTCTGAATACTGTCACAGAGATTCTCTGATGTCTTGTGAGAAACAAGCATTGAATTATTTGTTTCAAGAACCAGATGGCTACAATTATCTAGATTTTGTATACATACATAAGAAATGAAGAGCTAAGAAAGTGGTTTTTACATCTTTCAGACCTACCAGCACTGAAAAAGACAACCACAGCCATTTTGGCTCAGGTCAGCATTCTGAAATAAAAAAAAGGAAAACACCCTTAAATGTAAAACAAAGAACTGAAGTTCTCATACAACTGTTATTTTACATTGATAAAAATGTCTTACTGATTCTAAATTTAAAAGTTGGGGTTTTTAGCTGTAATAAAGATTGCTGAATCCATCCCTGTCTGAATAAATAAGGCACCTGAAACTAAAGAGAGTAACCCCAATTGGCATTCGGAGAACCTACCTCTGGAGGCAGCCATCTTTTTAAAAAGAGCACTTTTGGTGGCACTGGTGATGGGAGAGGCTAGTAAAAGATGCTTTAGAGGAAAGTATGAGAAATCCCAGAGTGGATAATTAAAAAATAAATTGGCCATAGGGGAAGTTTCTTCCCATTCTCAGTAGTTGGCTAATGCTGTGAAACATGAGGAGCTGTATACTTTATTTAAAGAAACACTGAAACTGTAGATTTTTTCATTATCCATGTAAATGCCTATTTCTTTCTTAGGATCCTGCTGAGCTCTTGGCCTCAATGATGTCTTACGGCAATGCATTCTGCCATATCTCTACATTTTGTGAAAATGCTCATTTACCAGGAGAAAGGACAAAGGAACCGATTTACATTTGCTATATCATTCATTATTTTATTTATCATAATCCTTTGTATGTGTCTCCTCTTCAGAGCTCAGAGTTTCAGAATCCTCAGTCTTTCCACGTTTCTACCTCTGTTTTGAGGCCACTTAGAGGGATTTGAAAAACCTTCCTTTCAAATCCAAGTCCCAAACTAAACTAAACTCCGTGTGCATGATATTCCATGGATGGATGCAGAAAGTGGTCACCATACTACAGCTCGGTCGATTAGATTAGATAAGCGGCCACTGTGTGCCTCAGTTCTTGCTCAGCCCCAAACTTCATTGGCAAAATGTCATAACCTTTTATTTTCAACCTACTAGCTTAAATTGGCTCATGCTGAAATCAGCCGTAACAGTTTTTACTAATATCAGGCAGGGTGGAGCTGGACTAATACTGAGCACTTTTAAAATACTCAGATGTATTGCATTCACTGTGGCCACGGCACAAGACAGGAGGAACAAACAAGGGAGCTGGAAGAGTTTAATGAAAGCCTGTTTCCTAGCCCGACAGGATTCCTTTTTAGTGGTGAAGGATCTCTAGAAGGGGGCTTCCAGAAACCCCGACAGGGTTTCTGCAAGACCAGTGTAACTGCTTCCAACATAGATTAGACTGAGGAACATGCTATCTTTTTATTTAAAGCTCAAATTGGATTCCTATCAAAATCAGTCAATATACTTGCACCAGTTTCATGCAGTTAGAATAAGCGCTAAAGCAATGATGTTTCTAGTTCATGTTTAAGTCACCCACCCACTCAGCATGTCTTTTAAAGACTAAATGGAATTTACCTATCAGTTTCTCTTCACATCTCCCACAAAGAAATAGTAGACATACAACAAAATTAGCAAAGAGAAAAGCAAAACCTTTAAAATGAGAATATTTTTGGCTGGGAAAATACATTTTAAAAGACTAAAGCAAGCTTTAAAGGTAATGGGAGAAGCAGAAGCTGTGTATTTGTGTGTTTTATGCTTCCTGCCTCTTTCTCTTTCAAAATGAACAATCAATTAAAGAGAGAAATATTTTAGCAAGCACTATATATAGGATACCGGAAGATCAGACACAGAATAAAAGATTGTGAGACACTGGGAGAAGTACAGGGGAAAAATATTAAAGCAGGCAAAGTTAGAAAGCCAATTTGAAAATCATCACCAGAAAAAAAGACATTTAGTACAACATTCTAACTTAATCCTATGCAGAATAGTATTTGATCCACGTTACTGGAAACAATGCTTGAGTAGCTGCACAATATACCAATGTACTTGCTAAGGACTATTTAATCAGGATCCATGGACACCATCATCTCCAGCCTGGGTGGTACTGGCAGTATTTGTATATCTCTATATTTGATCATTCCCTTTATATTATACAGAATGCATGACATCCCATGGATGGATGCAGAATGTGTTTACTATACCACAACTCGATCATTATCTTGGGCGAATGGCCAGAGTGTGTCCCAGTCCTTGCTCATTATTATGGGGGCTGCATACCAGTAATTGATCACTCTTCCAATACTGTACAAGAGCTCTTAGGCTGCGTGGAGTGGGAATACATTCTGTATGTAGATTCTACATTTATTTTGTTTTGGACAGTGAAGTATACAGAGAATGAATTATAAAATGCTTGTGTCCTCGCTATTGTTTGTCGGGGGAAGGAACTGTTGTTTTGAGACACAAAAATAAAACAAAGCATCCCAGAAGACTGAGCTATAACATGGCAAAAGAGTAAATGCTTGGGAGAAAGAATGATAATATTGCTCAAGGAATACCAGTAATGTAGAAAGAGGTAAAACATATCGATACACAAGTTTTTAAAAAATGCATAAATAGAAAGGAAAAGAGTGTTACTGCTATGGCTAGAAGCATACAGACAAAATGCATAGAACAAAACAAAAAGATTAGGGTGGATGCCAAGGTGGTTCGGTAGTAACATCTTCACCACACATTTTACGAGAGGCAAAATGCAATTAGATTAGCCACTTATCTATTAGATAAGCCACTTAAACAGCATATTCCAATTCCTAAGCTCTGCTCAGCATCTCTAATCTTCTCTAGGTAAGCCATGGGGTGAATAGTAGTCCCACTGTTGATGACAGTGTTCCAAACAAAAATATATTTACTACATTGAATTTTGAATGGAATGGGAAAGCAAGACTGCCATAGCCAATAAGGAGGATGGGTGTAATCCTAGCAGTTTAGCTTGTGTTGTTTCACACAAGAGGTAAACTGTAGGATTTTCAACAGACATAGTTAAAAAAGAAAAGACAGTACAAGAATTATTAGCATTATTAGTCAGAGATAATGCTATTGTATCTTGCTATTCATTTGCACTAGATCAGGTCCTACCATTTATGTAGAAAGGGAAAGAAACAAGCCAAGAAACTTTATTTACTTTACTTGTTCAGTATGTTGTTGTATAGGTGATTTATCCCCATTACTGACTTGGCTATTTTTCAGTCTCTGCATTTATTTGTTTTCAACATGCAGTGCCAAGATTGGCTAGGATGCCATCTTTACAGCATTATTTTTTAATGGGTAGCAATCCCAGTATCAGTAATATTGCAATATATTTATAGACAGAGCAAGACAACAAGCTAAAGCGTAGGGTGACATTCTGCTTGCACTATTACACCAAATCAAGGCAGCAAGCAATGACTAAGAACTTGTCAACACTTCACTGGCTTTTCATTTATCATAGCTACTATAACAGAACATAACAAACAAGTCACTTCTTGCCAGGTTAATTTTTTCCAAGGACAGAACTCCTTCATTAGACCTGTAAATATATTGGCCCAAGAAAAGGCCTTACAATAGCACCATATTGCATTGCCTAGGGGAAGTACTGCTGAAAACAGGTAAATAGTGAAGTCATTCCACAGTCATCACTTTTCAAGGCCACATGTTTGTACAGCCGAAATACAGCGGAGGAGGAGATTCCCTTTTGGACTAACCAAGAGGCTTACAGAAAACACAATTCAACAGGTTTTTTAAAAAAGAAGAGAAGCGTATCTAGCTTCTGTACTGAAGCTTGAAAACAGAAGACAACTGGTATTTTTTAGGAAGGTGGAATGAACCTAAAAACTATGGCCATGGTTAAATGATGCACTAAAGCTGGTATTACAAATCCCACATGTGGATTGTAAACACACTGTGAACACACTGTAAACACAGGACTAGAAAGTGCAGCTCCCTTTTAGCAAGAAGAAAAACGTAAAGAAGGTGTGAATTTTGTACCATGTTCTAGGTAATTAACAGAAAAAAACCTGAATCAAATTTGTGTTGCTGAGCACTGAAGCAGGACATAGATTGTGGAACCACAGCCACAGAAGAAGCACCATATGTAAGAACTGAGCTTGGAAAAAGGCTGGCTTGTGAAAGCCAATGCAGAAAGCTTTTGCGTGAACAAACGCTCAAAATCAGCAATGTACTGTTCCGCAGTCAATGGTGTTTGCCCACTGCTCTTCTTCAAGTGATTGACATGTCACTGACTGAACTCAAACACTTGTGAGTATGCAGTCACTAAGCTGCGAGAGCGTCTAGAGGAAGATAGGCAAAGAGAGCGTCATTAGTCTTCTTAGCAATCAGTAAAGATATGTTTATGTTGCCTTTTGCGTAGCCAAGAGTAGAACTGTTATTCCTAATTTTTGGCACCTTTCTAACACTTAATTCAAAATTTCCTCAAGGACTTCAGCTGTTTATTGCTTGAGTATGCATTTGATAGCTTTTGTAGTGATAGAAGAGTATTGGTGAGGTTGAAAACTAAGTGTGAAAGGAAAAGTGGAACACTGTTTATAAATTGGAAGCTGAAAAAATCCACAACAAAAGCATCCTGTAACTTTCCACTTGCTTATTCATCTTACAGAAATGTAACCTACAGAAAGTAACTGGCCCCTGTGCTGAAATAAGGCTGAGAGTACTGAGTCAAAGGGTTGAAAGAACCAGACTTGGACCAAGGTTTGGACACTTACAACTTCAAATGCAAGGCAAGAGCTTAAAACTCAGTTCTGATCCACACCTAACCTACAGTGTTGCATACGAAAGAAAGTTCAGGGTGAAAACTGTTATCCCACAGTCTGTACGAGAAGGGTCCCGGCATGGTAGGGGTGTTTAAAATAGGAGAAAAAGAAAATGAGGAAGGAGTAGCTAAAAGGAACAGAAATGAAGAGTGGTAAATTTAGTTCTATAATTTAGTGTAGACATTGTCTGCCTACAATGAAATAGATATGGCCAGGGCAGACACAAAGGAAAAGCTGCTTGCAAGCTAGATGAGGCAAATGCAGGTTCCTTTTTTGCAATATTAGCTTAAGGTTCTTGCTAAATTCTCATTTACAAGGGAGCAGAAACACAAGCTGATTAGCTACTGTGTCTCAACCAATGGAAGCAACACTTCAAGACAAGGTGAGGTAACTTACTGGGGGTAGGCATGCTCAGAAAAAGAGAATTTAATTTTCTGGAAAATAGCTTCAAATTGCAACAACAATTCCACAATGAAGTGTTATTCTGCTTCCAAATATTACATGAGCAAGGAAAAAAGCTAAACTCATCAGAAAAGCTATTCCGTAGGAATTATTCGCTCAGTTATAATTAATACAACAAAAAATCCTGCCTTACCATCAGGTCCTTTTGAAGCACACGAAGATTCCCTGGTTTGTGTTGATTGTGGAGATGGGGCTCCCTTCTAATCATTCTATCTCTCCAAACCAAGGCTTCTAATTGAAGTGGTGAGAGGGAGGGCAAAGGCAAAAAAATAGAGAATAAAAGGGGATCAACTATAAGGACAGGAGCTGGGAAGCTTTCGAAGAATAACCTAGAAAGCACAATATAACCTAGAAAGCACAAAGTTCACAAAGTTTGTGAACTTGCTGCATCTTCATTCTTGAAGTATTCAGAAACAGTAAGGTTCAAGGCAGATAGAGAGGAGAGAACCCAAATATCAAATACAGACATTGCCATTTCCTTCAGACCCAGGCCTCAGAAGGAGTATTAGCAGCTCCACAATGCTTGAGCTCCGCTGTGAGATGGTGCTTTATTATTGTATTTCTGCTGCTTTTTCCTCTGCTGATTATCTTTCCTGAAACCAAAAGTCAAATAAAAATAATGACCTGGGTGCCTCTTTTCACACCCTCTGCAGAATACTGAGCCTCTCTTGTGAAGGATAAACAGCTGTTGAATCCTTCTCTCTGGGGAGAACTGGCAATGCTTTCTCTTTAGGTGCCAAACCCCCATGAGATATGATTGCAGAAGTACTTTAGTTTTAATCAGGAGTGCACTTTTGAAGCACATCAGTTGATCATCCTCACTGATCACATTTTGCATTGCAAAGTGCACTAACCAAATTTTGTTTGACTGACACCAAACCTGAACATGCCCTAAAGGTCCTCAGGCATTGTGCTCCACCTACTAATGGAGTGTTCAGCCCTTGTGACCAGACCAGGGCAAGTACAAAGCAAATACCCCGAAAAGTATAGGGTGGACACCGAGTCCTCAGTCCCACCTGTTTTGCCTTGTAAGCCCATCCCTATTGCATTGCTTTACTTGCTTATGTAGATGTAGCCAAAGTCTTTTCTGTACTACCCATGTTAGAATCCCTTGGATTAACCATGTTATATATTACTTTATTGTAACACTTCACTGTATAGAAATTAAAAATGGATGTCTCTTACACGTTAATTCCTTATTTGTGGTACAGTAATTATCCAGGTTTGTAAAGCCACATCCAGCCTGTTTCTTCCAATTTCATTCCAAACGCGGAATGCATTACAGACTCCCAGAGTTGCCACAGAGAGGAAAAATAAACCCAAACTTCTGTGGCTTCTCCATTTATCCATTCAACCAGCAAAAATCAGTGCATTTCCTCTGTTGTTCATTGACATTTCCTGTGAGGTTTTACTTCAAAAGTATAGTCAGTCTTTCTACGGTATGGGCACTCAGCCTGTTCACTTTGGTACACGGCATTTGCGTCACGCAGCAGCAAAATTAACACTCTTACCTTTATAGGGAGCTATACATAATGTCTATACATTATGTCTATATGTTACAAGGACAAGTTATTCCAAATGAAGGAATTAAGTATTTAAGAATTACAAAGAATAATTACTATTATTACAAATAATAGTATTCAAACTTTCAGAAACAACTGGACTCTCTATCTTATCAAACATACTGGAAAAAATAATTGCAAAATTTTTAAAGTCTGCTTAGATTTTGACATAAGCAATTGTCTTGCTTCACTATGATTTAAGCTCTTTATCAACAATGTGAGTTGATAAATTGAGTTAGAACTAGTAAGTTTAAGTGAACTAGTTAAAGTAATAAGTTTTAACCCTGGAAAGGATGACAGTAACTGGAAGCCCATTCTAATAGTTTAAAGGACAGATGAACCCTCTCCAGCTCTACACTTCTATCCCACACACTTTTCTGGTCAGGTTTCTTCACGCGGGTGTAAAGGAAGTGGCAAAAGACAGAGAACCACCAAATCAACTAACCCACATGAAAATCCAAAAGGAGATAGTATTGAAAGCCGGCATCAATTTATACAACTTTCCGTTCATACTGCTAACCCCCCAGGGGAGGTATTTCCTTCGGAATTGCTTTTCCATACCTTCACACCCACAATAGTTATACTGAGGGATAAACTAAATCACATTATCTGCCATTTAGCTTAGGCTACATTACAGATACACACATTCATCTCAGAAATGGTGAAATGCAAAAGTTTATACCCTAGTAGAAAATGAGACTTAGCATTTCTTCTATTTGTCTAGCGTTTCCAAACCTGAACAAAGACAATTCTGGACAAGGAAGAGCTATTGAGGTCAACAGGTCCTGCATTAGCCAGTCAATAGCCTGAAAAATGGAAGTTACAAATCTGATGATAGAGGTTGTCTCACAAGTTAATTTTTCTGAATAAATCAAATAATCAAGTTCCCCAAAGACATCACAAACCTGCAGTTCAACATCCAGAAGTGAGTTTTCAAGCTATTCATGGGTGAGTGCAAGCTCCCACAGCATTTTTCTGGCCTAGGTGGAGCTAACATTCAGTGATCGCCAAGTTAAGCTATCTTGTTCAGTTACTGTATTCTTATATTCATTAAAATATATATATAGAACACCTGCTATAATAGGTCTTTACAAGTACAATTCGAAAGACAAGCCTGTCTAACATTTCAGGAGTTTTGTAAATACTGGCATTCTTTTTTGAATCTAAGTTCCAGTGCCAATAAATTTTATCTCAATTCATTTGGCATTTTATTCCACGAGGCACTGGAATGTGTTTATGACTCTCTAACGTGAACAAATAAAAGCTCAGTTGAGCATTTATGCATCAAAAAGAGAAGGAGATAATGTTATTCATGGGAATATACAGAACAAATGGCTGCGAGAAATGATAGTTTGCTATAGCTGTGATCTCTGGACAAAAGCAGCTCAGATTTTCAAGTAAAGGTAGCAACCTTCATTAGACCAGCAGTCCTAGTTTCAAGAAAGCCCTCTACCTATGCTGGGGGGGAAACAGTACATTCAAAGTAGGACTCACCCCAGTCCTCATGGCAGCCAGATTCTCATGGAATCTACTGAGAGCTCTGCTGGAGTAAAGTCTGAAGGACCTCTGTGGTCTCCAGAACACAGCAACTGATCTGCACTAAGTCTTACATAGAGTTTAAAGCAGGATGCCTTTGAAGGGCATTTGAAGATTTAAACTTTGCCAGTTACGCTGGTCATTGCTCATATATCTGTGATACATATTTTTGGCACAAACATACAGCTTGTAAAATAATTTCGAAGATGACTCTTTTAATGCAAGATAGATATGTGTGACCCAGTGTTAATTGTTGATGTCAGTTATATTTTTGGTTCACAATGGGGATCATGTCATTGACATCATAACAGGAGACAGCCAACGATTCTTGGATTCCAGTTATTTATTTATTTAGGATGGTTTGCATCTAGATCCCACCAGTGATAGAGAAATGACCCGGTATCCCCTGATTCATGAATCCATGTATCGTGTAGAGTTGCAGAAGAAACAGAGATATATAGTCCTATTTGTAAAACCATTTCATTCATGGTTAATATTACTCACATGTGTTAACAGTCACATTAAGGTGACCATTCCTTCACCCTGGTAGAGCACACAAAGGCTGTGCAGCAGATATGCCAATAGATCATAGAAGATGCTGGACATTTGCAGTTTGCATATTTTAGTTGACGTTTAGGCAACGGTTTAAAATCCCTTCTGTGGCATGACATGTCTGTGGACTAAATGGGTTCTTGGCATAGTTTTGACTTGTTTATGGTCTACCTAATTCATTATAGCTTCTTCAAGCTGTATAAACATATAGCTCAAACCATGTAACTGGAGTCTTTCCCCTAATATGTTCTTTCTTTAGCATGTTCCCTGACACAGATGTTTAAGACTATTTCACAGTTGCCTATCATAAAGTAGCAAATTCAATGCTCAGGGAATTTTAAGGACTTTTAACAGCTCTCTAGCTCTCAGAGAGGGGCAGAAGCAAAGGTAGGTATGGAGGTGCTATAAGAATTCAGGATGTTTTAGAAAACTAAATTATAGAAGTATTCCAATGAATTAATTTCTAATGTGCAGCCTGAATTTCCTCTTTCTGTTCTCAGAACATGGCTACTTGTGTCTCAGAGAAGAGAAGTAGCTCCACAGCTACTGAAAAAATGTGAAATGACAAGATCAGAAGAATAAGCAATTGCTTTTTTGGTGTATGAGTAGTCATTTTTTAAATGAAACATTGCAACCAATCCCTTTCGCTATTCATAGGGCTTTAAAAAAAGCTATGTACATTTTAATATACAAATAACACGTTCAGACCATCAAACCTCAAATTGAAGGGTTTCATCATCTTTTTCTATAAGGTATACCATGGGGGCTTATTAAACCCTCTTGGAAATATATTTCTGTTTGAAACCAGAAAGTTTTCTTATCCTGCTAAATAAAAAACAGAGGACCAAACGATGTTAATACAATGTAAAGCAATTTTACTCCTAATTTGCACCACTTTGTACCAGCCCATCCTCTGGATTGTAGGACCAGCCAGGGACTGGAAAGCACTGTACCCTCTCAATACAGTTTCTTAGTACTCCACCAGATCACCTCCGCCACAGCAAACTCTTAGGTACTTACGTAACGGAGCATTTTGTCCCTTTCAACCACTCTGGGAAAAGATCAAAAGCTAATCTAGACTATTCAAAATGTATATTTGCTTGCCCTCTGAAACGAGCACCAGACACATGAAGTCACTTAGCATAGAGAGGTATTTGCACAGTACTAGAATGGTTCAGAAATGTATTGTGGTTGAAATAAGTCATAAACTCCTTGTGATTGAATATATTCAAGAATGATGTACTATAGATTCTTCAGTGTATTGCTCTGATGATAACAATGGTCTTGAATGTAGGAACTATAAATTTCTGCAGCTATACAACTGCCATTTCAAATATTTTAGTTTATGTTTTCCTCATCTAAGATTTACAAAAAGCATCCAGAAAAAAAAAAAAAATAGAATCCTTGAGTAGGTTTTCCACTGCTGAAGTTCTTTGACTAAATCTGAATATTGGATAAGATGCCATTCACTGCCAGAAGATTGCAAAAGGTCTTCTCTGAATATAGCAACCTTCAAATGTCTCCTTCAATTGTCTTTATAAAAAACTATGAGAAAATTAAAAGCACAAACAGTATTATCTTTACTAAGATAATATTGCAGCCTTGTAAACCTACTGTAAGTGACAGATCAACGTTTTCAAGCAGGGACAAAGTGAATCCATTAGATGAAATACTGCCATCATTACCTATTTTTAGCAGTAATAATAAATACAGTCATTATGATGATGAATAACTAATGAAATAGCAGGCCCAGGAAACAGCATTGTAAAGCTTTCAAGAAATTAGAGTCAGATCCTGGAATCGTAGGTATTACCAGTCCATGTCTTATTTACCTACTGACTTCAGTAGGACTTTTCAAATGTTGCATATCCTAAAGCTCAATGTAAAAAAAGGTTACAAGATAGAAGAAAAAAACATATTACAGTAGACATCATACCCGCTTATAATCCAGCATTTAGAAAAATTTGTGCTAAGAATTGCCACAGACCCTACTGTTTTACTATTACACAGAACTAGAATACATTCCGTAATTAAAACCACTTCAAATAATACTTTAATAGAGGGGAGCCTTGCACCATTCACTCTCCCCAGGACTTGCAGAATTCTATTTATATTTCTAATCAGGCATTACGTAGATATAATAAAATTTGATAAATGGGGCGTATTTGCACTGATTAAATGATCAACAAAATGGCATTATTATGCTTTCATTTACTGTGTCAGCCCAGTGACTGAAAGCATTTAAAATATTATCTTATCCCTACCTCCAAAAATATTTTAACGATTTCCAAATTTTGAGGAATTTTTCAAAAATCACTATCCAGAAACGGACTATTCTGGAGACTAAGTGCAAATCTGGGAACTTTTTGAGATACAACCTTCCACTTGTTTTGTGGGTTTTAGCTTTCTATTTTTCTTCGGATAGCTGACATGCCTGAATATCTGAAAGGTACCAGAATGTTAGCCTCAAAAATAGATGCCTGATTTTTAAGAACAGATGAAGTACAATATCAAGAAAAATCATGTAAATGATGAAAGTCTTAGCAATATGTTCATCTTTAACCTAGGATTTTATAAATGACCTATTTTCTATAGATCTGCTTCCAAATCTTTTTTCAACAGGAGGCATTTCATTCTCTAATCAAGTTTAAATTTAATTCCTGGTTCTAGCACCATTCAGTTTCTTCTGACTTTGTTCGAACAGCAAGCTTTAACTATGTTTACCAGTTGTCTCACCTTATGGGTGCATACAATAACATTTTAACATTCATTGAATAATGAAATGCTAAAGATGGTCTGATTATTCTACTGAACATATAAGGGGGTTGTTTTAATTTAAATATTTCTGAAAAATATATTTTTTTTAAGTTGGATAACAATACATGAATGTAATTTTCTGTCTATATTTCAGGTAAATAGAATTATTTTTGAGAAACAAATCAACATAATATTTAGAATTTTTAAAGGTACCAATCTTTTTTATTTCATTATTTATGGGTTAATATACAGTGGTTCTATTAACTTTTTGTTTACAGCAGCTATCTAGCCCTTAAATGAAAATGCTTTGAGTAGCATGTATTTCGATATGTTAACATGAAGTAAGAATGAATGTTGTCTTGGAGCTAATACCATTATCTAATACACTATATACATTTAGCAAGTTTCAAGATGTCACTGCCTTTTTCCAAACATTAATATTAACGTTAACCTGAATGGCATCTCTCCAAACTTAATTTACTTTTAAACAATCCTATAGCATATGTACCTTCAAGCCTGAATCATGTAAACATTAATACTCTCAAGTTTATTTGCCTTTTGCACTTAGGCAGTGCTCAGATAGGTGGGAAGGTGGGTAAATCTGGCCATCTCCCAAGATGTGACATTTTCTTTAGGCAGTTAAATGGAATACAGATGCCTTCATCTCACTCTAAAATCGAGGTCAAGCAGATTAACAGAGTTATATGATACCCTTTTGCTAGGAAGGTTTGTATTTTCTGGCCCAGACAGAATATTAAAGACATTTTGTGCTATTGCAGCTAGTAGAAAGGCACTCAGAAAATTGTTATAGCCAATGGTGGGAAGATCCCTTAACTATGGAAGACCTTGAAATGATGGGTGGATTCTCCATAGGATGTCGAGGAGAAAAATAACATCATTAAGGCTGTCCTCATTTAACAAGACAGTTTTTTAACTTCTTGGACCTTCTTGGGCCCCTGAAGAGCTTTAAATGGAGACCTCAGAGCAGCCAGCCTCAGAATAAACCAGTTTACTAGCCTCCTTGCCCTGTGCTGCATTACACACTCCACACATCTAACACAGGATCTAATTCCACATATTGTAAAATTATATACAGCTAGATGGTATGTATGTTCCACAAGCAATAAAATGTTAATAGGGCAATCATAGAAAAATGGATGTGTTTTAGCATATTTTGCTTTTAATATCTTCATAACTATGAAAACATAGCCCAGGAATTTATATCAGAATAGTAGCAAAATAACAATGCATTTTTCTCAACATGCAGTTAGATAAGACAAATACATCTAGACATTGCATTCAGTCTTGTCTGTGCATAAGGGAAGCATTATGTATTCTGAGGGGACATTGAATGAAGCAATCCCAAATTGCTAAATAACTGTCAAAGAAATAGTTGTTTTGTTCCATAAAAGTGTGAATGGAGATAGCTTGAAGAATGTCACAAAGACAGAAACAAGGGCTAATATAAATCACAATGAAAATGGGCTGAGAGAGAAAATATTTAAAAGGACAGAATGGAGGGTTCCTATTTGAGTGATTAGTTAGGATTTGGAATCTTTTTCATTATTTCTGTAATAGTTTTCTTATTCTTGAATGATAACCATCTGGGACTGGTTGAGATTATTATTCCCCTTCTTACTTGCTACTTCATCTACACTGAATGTAAATCTCGAGACGAAAATGCCACAGTATCCACAGGGTTAAAATAAATGATTTATATTCCCCTTTTTTCTTCCCATGGATTATGTCTTCCCCGAGGTGAAGTTTCTCAGAAAGATTCTAATTTGGGGCTACAGAAGCTTTGTCCCAAGCATGCACAATCTTTTATATCCTAAACTCATATTGTATCAGGTAGAATGAAATCAATTGGATGTGTAAATTCCTTAAATAATAGCAAATGGAGCAAATTGAATTTCAAAGGGAAAAAAATGGTGAACCTGAAAAGCAGTGGTACGAAGGTCATCAGCAGAATTAACAAAAAAGTCTGGCAAAGTTACAGTTAGGCAGTCAGTAATACTCTATTGATCAGACTTTCTCAATCAATGATGCTGTGCCTAGATTATTGATGCAAAGGTATTAAGCAAAATTTTATTTCAGCTAACTTGTTGGCTCAGATGTCAACTGAAAGTCATTTCCCCAGTCAATCAAAGGTACGATAAATCTAGGCAGAGTTAGTTCTTCAACACCTTTGTATATATCCTACTTTCCAACTATATAAAGAGCTTTGAAATGGCAACATTTAAAAGAGTATCTTAACTAGGAAGAGCAAAGATACAGCATTTCCATAAAAACACAGAGAACCAAAGCGCAGACTAAGTAGGGGATAGGGAGAAAGAGATACTTGATATGACAAGGGAAATTGGCAGGTTACGTCAGGAAAAATCAAAATCTAAATCTGTATCTACTGCTGGTTTATAAAAAAAAAGAACGGTTTCCTCTTAATCTTGACTTGTTCAAGAAAGTCCTCCACTCGCACAATGGTCTCTGCTAAAGAAAGACGAAGAGCAAAGCGGGTGGTTACTGCAGAATAAAGGAAAGCCCTTCAGAGGCACTGGCACTGGCAGTCTGGACAGTGCCTATCCATCCTATGGGTGGTTTTGTTGTTGCTGGTAGTCTTCCCAAAAGCTTGCGCTTAGATTTACTGAAACTTGGTCTACAGTCTGGAAGGGGATGGAATATATAGCCTAGAAGAATGCACACGAGTTCATGTGAATGCGCACATGACTTCATGTAAATGCACACGTTCATCAGTAAAAAGTATTCTCACAAGGTATGTTCATCACAGCGGTGCTGAAATTCAGTGACAATACATGTGAGATTTGGATTTCATTGAAGCTTCTTGTTTTATGATCTTGTGCTCAACATGATCCTGAAAATGAGCCACTCACACAAAAAACAACAAATATATATGAATGCGCACATGACTTCATGTAAATGCACACGTTCATCAGTAAAAAGTATTCTCACAAGGTATGTTCATCACAGCGGTGCTGAAATTCAGTGACAATACATGTGAGATTTGGATTTCATTGAAGCTTCTTGTTTTATGATCTTGTGCTCAACATGATCCTGAAAATGAGCCACTCACACAAAAAACAACAAATATATATGACTGGGAGATCTGGGGAGACAGTGGTGCACTTGCAACAATAGTTGCATCATTTGACTTATCTATCAGTCACAATCTACAAAACCATTAGCTATAGTAAACTAAAAAGAGTACTAAGAAAGTGTGTCTGTTTTTGCAGGGTTTGTTAACTTTTGAAAGATGTAATTGACTTCAATTAATTTAAACCAAATTCAATGTAATATAAGGATCAAAAGAACTCTTTTATCAAAGAAAATACAACAATTTTTTATTTTATACTCTTTTTTCTTTCATTATCAAAGTGAACAGACTTACAGTATATAAATTATATTGGACAGGATTCAGAAATCTTGAATTCCAAAGGATAATTTAGATCCGAAAAAATAAAATTTGCTTATGAAGGAAAAAAAGATAAAAGGCTTTAAGAAATTTAAAAAAAAAAGAAAAATGAAAAAATATTAGAAAAAGACACTTGACAAACCATTTGATAATATTTTCTGTCAACTGAAGCGTGATCCATTTCTGCGAGTTCTGTAAGAACTCTATCTTGCATGGTGAATTCCTAAAGAGCTTTTTAGAAAGGAAATATATTTGCATGCAATTGAAACTAATTCATGAGAACCTACTTTGATCCTATTTTATTTGCAATGCTATTCTTCCCTTCTTTCCCATAAACTTACATATAACTAGGATCTGGGAGCAAAAATTTAGCTACAAACATTAAAAAATTACATCAGCAATCAAAAATGTGTCATAAATTAATTTAAAGTTCATTGAATTCTTTAGGGGGGGAATCCTCTATTTAAATTAATTGCTTTTGTGTTGTCAAGTTGTTTTAAATTAAAAATAAATAAAAAAAAAAAAAAAAAAAAAACAATTAAAAATAAAATTTTTTAGCCATAATGTGAGCACAGCCTTAAAGTGGAATATTCATATATATAGATATCTACATAGGTCATATCTGATTCAGACGGTTGCAGTAGATGTCTTTTTCCTATTTGGGTATTTGATCACATTAACCTCCTTTATGTATCTGTCCACCAACTCCTACTTCATTACATTCAGTCATCAATCTTAAGTACCTTGACTTCATTTCCAAGAGCTTCTGTGATCTATCCACATTACTCCATCTTTTTTTTCTGTAGAAATACAGGCTTCCTCTGATCAGCCCATGATATAATTCTACACTTCTCAGAGCTTCCTCTTGATCCCCATCCCACATCTTCCTTTTGGGGCTTTCACCAGCAAGGATTCCTAGAAACACCTCCAACCAGCTCAGCAGTGAGGGTGCGGTGATCATAACATCACTTCCAGTTTACCAATTTTCCCTCAACGTCTTTGTTTTGCCTCTTGACTTGAAGTACACATACATGAGTCACCTTTTGATCATTTTTTTGCACCTTTAAGTCTTGTTTGTACAACACCTGCCATAATGAATAATTGGCTTGTGATCAAGCTATCAGGGATAATGATAATACAAATAATAACAACAACATATACAGACTATTTCTGCATAGACCTGCCTTTTGTTTGGCCTTCATGTGTGGGTAGCCAAGCAGATTCAGTGTTAATAAGTTGATCCCCCTTTCGATGATAGCTGAGTAGTTGCTACTCCCTAACTTTGGATCCAAAGAAAACCCAACTGGATAGTCAGAAGCAGTGAAATATCCAGTAAAGACCTCATCAAGATTGCAAATTACAATCCTAAATGTCCAATTATTAATTTTATCATTTCTGATTGCCTCCCAGCCAGTATGACCACTACTTTTATTTTTCAAAATTAAATACAGTTCTTATCCCCTGTGGTTCTTATCCTCCACCCTCTTCTGTGCTCCTACTGCTACTGGAACAAAATTTTAGGAATCATCATGGCAATTGGATATCCAAAATTTTTTTTCTCATCTCTTAAAATTATGGTTTCAAATCTGTTCCTGCTGTCATCCTATTTTCATCTTCTTCTTCAACTGTGACAAATGTTTATTTATTTATTATAAACCCTGCTTCGCTCTCCCTCCTTTGGATTACTGGTTCTTTTCCTCATTCCCACCCCTAGTTTTTCAGTAAATGTTCTCCCTCCACTATTTTGTTGGGTCACCGAAAATTACATTGACTAGACATGGAGGATCAAACAACCCTCCCCCAAAGATTTTTTTCATGTTTTGCATCTTGGCCTTCATAAGTCTGACAAATGTCTCACAGGCAAAAAGAGGCCTTGTTTTTCTTCTGCTGTGGGTTTTTTTTTCCTCTAAATAAGAGTTAGAAAACTGATTCTGTACTGATCAAAACATATGCAAGTACTTTTTTGTATGCTTAAATAGTATTTAAGCAGTGACAGCTTCTCTGCCACTGCTACTAGCAGCCTTTTTCCAGTTGTAATTACATTGTTGATATGTTTTTTCACCTTTACACAGTTGTAAATTTGAAGTAACTTCAGTGAAGCATAGAATGAGAATTGGGGAAAAAAATCTGTGTAGTGTATCTGTTTGCGATTAACCATCATGTTTCCACATGTTGTATTCCTGCTTGAATTCAAGCAGTCTATGGAAACCCGATCAGCACTGTAATTATGGCCTGCTTGAATCAAGTCAGTCAAATAATGTCAAAAACAATTATTTTCTTTTCCAAAGGGCACAACAAGTTTGGGAATACACAAGAGAAAATGCAGATCTCAACATGTTAGCAGTTTATGAACCAATTTCAGGGTATTCATTCCTTGATTCTTGTTGAATTGGCAACGACGGGACTTGAAAATTTATTGACACATTTTCATTAGAGTCATTGTTAGCCTTTTTTTAATACAGAAGCTAAGCTTTTATGATACGATGCTTTGCTATAGATCACCTTTCTAATTTGGTCCACTAGCTGGGAGAAAAGTTAAGAATAAGGACAAATGGGCTGTATTATTAAAATACTGCAGTTGAAAAAACAAACACAATAAAAATAAGAATATCAGCAAATGCAACTGATTTTCAGAGACACTGAGTTTGATGGGATTTTAAAGTGTTCGGTATTTAAAAAAACTCAGAATATCCATGGAGTTTGAGCTAAAGGTTACTGTCCAAGAAATGAAACCTGTTTATTTCCATGTGCCTGAGATCAGGCCACTCACTCAGGTGCCAGATGTCAGACAACTAAGTTTGGATATTTTGTGCCAAGTGCATTTTGTTTCCTTGCCAATCTGGAGCAGGGTTTTCTGCAGAAGTTAATAGTTTTTAACCTGAGCAAGACTCGTAGAATTGGACCCAGAATAAATCAGGGTGCTAAATATTCATTTAACAGATATGACATAGTTCTACAAAAGTCTCCAGAGACTTTTTGTATTTCTTTATGTAGTTCACAAAATTAAACACAGAATAGTTTGTTAATACAATATTTTCATCAAGCACACATTCACATACTTTTCCTGTTGAACATTCTTAGATATTCTGAAGAAAATTTTCATGTAAACTTGTGTTTTTAAAATTGCTTTTTGCAAAATCATCAACAGTCTTGATAAAGGTACTAATGTGAAACTCCTAAATCTAGCATTCACTGCAGAAGCTTTCAGATAAAAGAGAGCCGACAAAATACTAAGGGCATAGCTACACAGTGTGTTAATAGTGAACCTGACAGGATAAATCCCATTTTATGATTTCAGGTTTTTAATAAAATCTGTGGCTTTTTATTAATTCAGATTATGATTTATCAGACTAATTGCCATAACAAATGTCACTGAGATCATGATTAACAAGAAGTAAAATCAAAACAGTAATTTCTGTTGGACATTTGATTCTTTTCATATATAATAAAGTCTTTTGAGAAAAGGAGGGTACCGTTAAACATTGTCATATTTTTCAATATTTGCAATAAGGGAGGGAAGTCATCTGCTGCTATTTGATTGCTTGAACTTCTTCCCTGAAGAGAAGGGGAAGTAGCACCAATTTAGGTTACCAAATTAATGTTTCTCATTCTCACCTTTAAGGCCCATCACAGATCTATATGTTACCTCTGTTTTGTCTCTTAGTACATCATCTTTGCCTTGCTATTTTAAGAATCACACTGATCCTGTTTGCTTTTCCTCAAACTATCTTTCTTCCTGCTTCCATGACATCTCGCTTAGGTGAAACACTTTAATCTAAACCCAGCAAAAGTTCTGTATCTTGACGTCACTCAAGAAATGGTATCTTAATGCTTCCTACAAGATGTTAGCTCATTAGGAGACAAGCTGAGAAGAATTAGATATAGTTTATTTTAAAAATTGAATGCAAGATTATATAGTATGAGTGTGAATATATAAGTTTACACTCACAGAGGAGAATGCAGTATATTTCAAAATATGAATGTATGGATTTCACAGTGTAAGTTTTCATATATTTGTATAAAAATATATGCTTATATACACAGATGTATATTTAAGTGATTTTCTGTTATATTACACTACTGCCTTTAGAGATAATTTGTCATCTTAGTCTGTAAACTCTTTGGAATAGAGAATATCTCCTTATATGCTTATGCATTTCTCTGGGCAATTAGACCATGACCCTTTACAGAGATCACTGAGCATTACTACAATCGCAAAAAGTATTTTTTGTATGCGTTTTTGCCTTAAATCACTCGTCTGTTTCCAGGAATTTATATGTATTTATTAGTTCTATTCTACACATAAAATTGGATATAAATATTTTAAAAGGTTTATGTACCACACATTTGTACATACGATTCTACCAGCACCGAAACATTTGCTGTCTCTGGTACATCTACATACATACATGATACAAGGGCATTATTGTACCTGTAAGGTCAGATATTCAAGCTTTCTTGCCATGAAAACTGTTGCTTTTAGAGCCAACTGTGATAAAAGCATTTGTTTACATTGAGAATTTGGCAAAAGGAAAAATTAATGTACAAAATTTTGTGGATTCTAGAGACAGAGTGAAAGACATTGTAGCATCATATGGAGACCATACGGATCTCATTAAAGCCATCCTCTGACAGGCTTCTGCAGTCATGCTCTACCCATTTAAACTCCTTTATGCAAGATAAATGTCTTATTCTATTACAGAAAGTGCTGCTCTGAAAGTTTGGTGACAATAATACTGAAGACCAAAATAATGTTATATGGTACACTACCAGTGAAATGTAAATGGTCGGTAATAGAATCTATGATTATAGTTGCTTAACTACCTAATTACTTGATTAATGTTTTGACATATTTCTTAGCCTGTAACTTTTGTAAAGAAATAGCTATGCATTTGCAATCTTGCAGAAATCTTATAGCAAAGTCACAGCTAGAAGTATGTGTTGTTTTCTCTTGTCTTATTCAGACCGCCATTTCCTAAGGAGAAATTTAGGACAATTTCATTATTTCTTTTTAAGTTTAATTACTAACGATGAATGGTCCAAGTAACCACAACTGTTAACTGACAATGATGTATACCACTGTCATTTCAAAAAACTTTTGTATTATTGACCAGGAGATCACATTGATTCTTAAACATAAGGTCAGTTTATCTGCATCTTATGAAGCATTGCAAAATGCGATATGAACAATAATATTTCTTTAATGAACAACAACATATAAAACATGAAAATATTCTGACCATTCATTTAAGAGTACCTGCATATTACAACAACTGTGGATTGGCCAGCTATAGGCCTAGACTAATTTTTCCTATTGTCACACTAGCAAAGAAAATCTAGCCTCTGGGAAAGACTGTTGAGACTGAGTGTATTCTTTGGGTATGATTTGCAAAAAAAGAAGTGAGGTATCCATGTTTAAGACATTAACTGTTTTCCTGAAGAATCATAGAGTATCTCCGCTGCAAATTTTTACTGAGTTAATCTTAAGAGTCAATCAAGGAAAGAAGAATTTGCTCCAGGTCACTGATAAGTGTGCATATACATCAACAAAAAAATCTACTCAGAATTCATGCAAACAAAAGAAAGAAAGTCAGTAACATACTAAGAAAGAGCCTTCTGAAATGTGCAGTAAGATTCAGAGTGTGCTTTAATTTTTGTTAGAAGCTTTATGGTTAGAGTGCACTCTGATATTAAAAATGCATAACAATAAAACATAAAACCATTTCCTTATTGCTGGCATTTATGCAAAACCACTTACAACCATTCAAAATATTAATATCCTTTTCTACTTAGCAATTAATGCTGCACTATGGATTCAGTACTCCATGCACTAGAAAACAGCATTGCCACACTGCACAGTGACCCACTGTACTTAATTACACAACAAAGTTCTCGACTTTAAGTCACAGAAATGAAAAGTCAGGGTTAGGTTTCACTGTAAAATCATGTCAAAATCCATACACAATTTCAAATGTACTTACTGTGTACACTAGAGAGCAATTTGGAGAGTTAGAGACGTTTCTTGAAATTACGGCACGCCAATTTTTACTACTCATTTTTACTAAGTAGATTATTAGTAGCAAAAATGTTATGCATGTTTGTAAAAATGGACACAATAAGCATGTGCTCTCAATTGTCTGCAAAGAGAAATATGTATATACTGGTTTCATTTCCCTGTGTACTACTTTACTGACCTTTAGGCCTCTGTCCCTCATTTGACTTGCACAGAGATAGTTTCTTAGGAAGATCAGTGAACAATTATGCTGTCAAAGAATAAGCAAATAAATAGAGTAAGTGGCTTCCTATTTAAGCTTTTACACAAAGTGGAATCCAAAATTAGTCTTGGCTTTATTACCAAGCATGCCCAAGAGAACTGTTATGTGTAGTGTACAGGCCCAGATTCCTCTGAGTTAAATTAAAATTTAACTGTATTTTTTCCAGCAGCAACCCAAAGCTTCAGTATCGTAGTAGAGCAATGGAATGAAAACATCATTTGTTATCTCACAGAACACCAGGATGTTAGCTTTAAGTGTCAGAATTTTGCTAATTGTTTTTTGAGCCAATTTCAACTGTTTGAGTGCAGGTAAACTAGAGAAACCTTTGTCTTTATTTTAACAATGGTTTGAGTTATGACTTGCAGCCAAATTCTGCCTCCAGGTCCATGCGCGTAGATGTAACTGAAGCTGACTGGATTCAAGGGTGGAATTTGGACCATAACTGTTACGGCAGTTTTCCAAACACATTCTTTGCAGTTTTACAAGACCCAACCAATCCACTGGTTTAGTCATTCTACCTGACCTTCCTGTTCTCTTCTGTGTACTAAACTCCAGCCCATGATTTACAAGATGTATCGCATTGGAAATTTTTAATTGGCAAGTCTTCTGCTTTGTTCAAAGATAACTAGAAAATAAAGCTTCTTTAAACCTGTGCACTTGCATTGTTTGAACCCCACACTTTACAAGGTAAAAACTTCCTTAACTAAGGCATTTCAGCTGATTCAGTTTCAACTAAATAATGTAATTTGAACTCCATGGATAATGAATGACTGATATCCACATGGAACAGGACAAGAACAAGAGATCCAGACTCGTTCTATCAACATGACAAACAAGCAGTTTAAACCAGTTTTCTTAAACAGTTTTGATTACTTTCTTTAGCATCTGATGGGGACAGTCATGTTGAAGAAGGTCCATTTCTAATACAGCACTTTGAATTAATCCATTTTAATATGTCTTGAGGAGCTTAACCAGAAAAATTTCCAAGTTTTACTATCAGTCAGACTTCCTCTTCTTAAATTGTGATAAAAATCAGTCTAGCTATTGAAGGCTCAGTTACATCCAAGTGAATATTAAAAGGATGAAATTAAGTATTACCAATTATTCTGGTTTTGTCAGTTGAGACCCATCTCAATGTGACCCTTTTGTTCTAAGAAAGAATTTGGGAATGAGGGAGGTATATCCTGAAATAAAAGGTTTCTGACCTTTAAATCTACTTCTTAATGCAATGTGGCAGAAGTATATTTTGTTTATTTCTTATACCTCATTGTTGCTTTTTTTCAGTTCAAGAAAGTGACTCTAAAAGACGTAAAATCCTAGCTGGTGAAGGAATGACTTTGGTTTGGCAATGTTGTACTGTATTTGCTCATGGATTGGTCAAACACTCATTTAATATTTGACTTAGTAAGCAGAGACAGAAGCTCCAGATCCAGAACCCAGCCTCTAGCCTGGAAGATTTTGTGCTTGTGCCCAGGGATATATTTTGGTTTTAACTGTCCAGAAATATTTCCATTATGTTTGTTAGAATTTTGTATGAATTTTTGCATTATCCCACCGATACATACATGCTCTGCATTCAGTGTTACAAAGCGTTATTCTCACGCACTGTAGCATCTTATTCCCTAGGAATAACTACATCCACACTCAATTTCCAAATGGATTGGCAGTTTACTCTCATTATTTTTATACTAGATGTATCTCTAATGTCTATATTTCAGAAGATATTAATAAATAAATAAATTACAGAAAACTACTAGTCACTTCATATGGTATAAAATTACTACTGATAGTAAATTACTATGACTATTATTGTTTTTATATTTACTGACCCCTGAAGTAGCTGCTGATTCTAGCACTGTCTGTCCCTGCAGTGGTGCTACAGGTGCTTCAGCAGTAACCAAATGAGTCTCATGTCTTTTTGTAAATAACCTTGCCTGCAGAGATCCTGGAATTAATGTTTGAAGACCCCAAAGCAAACAATTCTTCTCAAGAGACAGTTCTGATATAGGATATAAAGTTTCAACAGAACCTCTGACAAATGGCTGATGTGAAATAAAGCATCTTTGGTGTGGGGGGAAGGCTTTTTCTCCTTGGCCATTTGCCATACTATAGAATTTAAAGTTAGAAATGAAGGATTCCAAAATACATTTTTTTTATTTTGCTGCCTGTTCTAAAAAACAAATACATTGATGATGAGGGTGATGACAATAATATTAAGAAAAATCTTATACAATAAGATTTTATTGTATATCTGCCACTGTATAATAATGCCACTATAATCTTATACAATAAGATTTTATTGTGTATCTGCCACTAATAACTTCCTAACCTGCTCCTCAGAGCATATGCATGCCTGAAAATGAGATTAGAACTGCAAAGGTTTTGTGGTGCCTGGGCACCTCAAAAGCCTCACCTGGAGGACTGCAAATTGCCTAAAGCGTATCGGTCCCAAGCATGTACCTGAATTAATGCCAGATTCAAGGCTTCAGACTTGCTACTTTCCATCTGCCTTTCCTCTGCTTCTGAGGAGCCTGTCTCAATGGAGGAAGGAGGAGGAATATGCAAGAACATGAGAAGTGCAAGTTTATCTATATCTGTGGTACTGTTACTTGGTTGAAAAACTTCTGGTGGTGATCAAGCTCTTTGAGAATTTAAAATTAAAGTCTCAAACCACTGATTACAAACCTCAGGTCTACATTCTGTAGTTTTGCTCTTCTGCAGTTCTGAAAATCTCTAAAAAACCCATTTATTTCTATAAATGGTAAAATAAAAAGTAACATAAATAGCAAATGCAGTACACATGAAAGATCAGCAACATAGCAAAAATGTACTTAATAAAGAACTTAAATATCTAGTATCCGAGTGACGTAGATGCCCAGTCCCAAGTTAAATCATACTGAGGTCTACTTTGGGAAAAAAACAAAGTAAGTGAGAGTATATATGAAGAAAAACAAAAGAAAGGAAAGGTTACAGGAAAAAAACCCTCATGTTAGCATTCAGAAGCAATTTAGGAAGGATACACGAAGACTAAGTATTGCTGTTTATTCTCATGTAATCAATAGTAGTAGCATCACAAGGAACTGGAAGCAGGATTATATATTCTATTCAGAACAAGAGAACACAGAGTACAGGACTGCAGAAAAACTGAATCCCCTCCACTAACTCAATAGGGGATTGAGCTTGCCAGAACAATATACTCCAAACAAAATAAACTCGTATGACTTTGAAGTTAAAATGATACTCAACATTTTATCTCATTGAAAATAAGAAACATTTGAGAACAGATATGAAACATTTTTTCATTCATTTTCTCAAATAAATGTTGCATTAATTTTGTAGAAGGAGGTGTTGAATTTACAACTGGAAGAGCAATACATGACACGTCTATCACTTTTTAGAATACCATCTTTGGCTAAAGCAGAAGCTGACACAATTTGTGGCACATATGGGATACAAGCCTACTATTAGAGATCTAAGAAAAAATTTTGCTGTTTAAATCTTTATATAACTTTTGCTCTCTTGCCTGATTTAGTCTGGTCTAAAACAATATTTAAAGTTTTTTCCTGACTGTCATCTCACAACTTCATGAATCTCTCCCTGCATAATTCTTGGTATGCTGTGCTAGGAACTATTTCTCCATCACCTAAATTTGGAACAGATATTTTATTGTTGCTCATTCTTTCTGTAGCACCTTTCTTTGAAAGGAACCATCACAGAAGTGGGCTTGCAATTTGCTCACAGTTCCAAATAATCTTTTCACTGTTTGTGGAAAACGTTATATGGCAATGAAATTGGGATGCATGTATCCGTCTGTTCTTCCAGCAAAATCCTTTCCCAGTATTTACTGAACAGAAGGCAATTTTCATACAGTATTAATGTAATGCCAAGAAATCTTTTCCCACAGCTAAATGCTTGATCACTTTCCAGTGGTACAATAGAAAGACGTTTCTATTCCTCCACAATATCTGAGAGGAATACTACAACCTACGATATTCCTGCAATCCCCATCCGTCATCTTCTAAGACAACATTGAATAACCAGGGTATGGCTGCCTCCTTTAGCAACCTATCAGGGTTATGAAACCCCTGAGAAATTTGTTCAAAATTTCCCCTTTTCCTACATGGCAAAGCTACTCAAGTTCCTTACAGAAGGTTTCTCCTTTCCAAGGGAAGTTGATGTGTGATTTAGACTCAAGGTGAATAACCTAATAGAATATTGCATGAACTGAATTTTCAGGTTAAAAAAAAACAGAACAAAACAAAAAACCCAATGCCCAGGAGTCAATAGAAGGAATAACAGAAGGTCAGGCTGTAAGTACACTGAGAGGTCTGGATCAGGAAATACTACAGGGGAGGGGAATGGGAGTATTTCAACTTAATGTGCCAATCTTTAGCTGTGCAATTCCCATAGGGTATATTCTGCCACCATTACTTATGTCAAGTAATATATTATGCTATGAGGTATTCCCACTGACTTCAGTTTCAGTTGATTTCATCCTACCTAGTCATAGATAGGAAATTCTTCAGCATCAGAAAGTGTAACAGACAGAGGTCCTTGGCTCAGCTTGAGAAATCTGTAGTTCCTCAACCCATGATAGATACATACAAAATATATATATGATAGTTGTATTTTTTATTTCAGTGCTGGTTTTGGAATATATTTCTCAGCCTAAATAAATCTGGCTTTTAGAGATTAATGGATGTGCTGGTTTTGGCTGGGATAGAGTTAATTTTCTTCACGGAAGCTAGTATGGGGATATGTTTTGGATTTGTGCTGGAAGCAGTGTTGATAACACAGGGATGTTTTCGTTAGTGCTGAGCAGTGCTGACACAGAGTCAAGGCCTTTTCTGCTTCTCACACCACCCCACCAGCGAGTAGGCTGGGGGGGCACAAGAAGTTGGGAGGGGACACAGCTGGGACAGCTGACCCCAGCTGACCAAAGGGACATTCCACACCAT
>NW_008794888.1:1864633-1898668 GCF_000699145.1 Aptenodytes forsteri | reverse complement strand
ATAAAGCTGGGGGAAGAGGAAGGAAGGGGGGGGAGTTCGGAGTGACGGTGTTGTGTCTTCCCAAGCAACCGTTATTCGTGATGGAGCCCTGCTTTCCTGGGGATGGCTGAACACCTGCCTGCCGATGGGAAGGAGTGAATGAATTCCTTGTTTTGCTTTGCTTGCATGCACAGCTTTTGCTTTGCCTATTAAACTGTCTTTATCTCAACCCACGAGTTTTCTCACTTTTACTCTCCCGATTCTCTCCCCCATCCCATCGTGGGGTGAGTGAGCGAGCGGCTCTGTGGTGCTTAGTTGCCGGCTGGGGTTAAAGCACAACAATGGAACATTAAAGCTTAAACTGTGAAGTGTGTGCTTATACTGAAGATCTCTCATATACACTACCAGAAAAAAAGTTAATTACTAGAAAAGAAGGGACAATGCACCGAGGTCCCCTTCCAGTGATTCTGAACTTAGCATTGTCTGAAAAGAAAAGGACTGGAGAATATCTGATCTATTCATACGTCTGGAGTCTAGCACTTGTACACATTATTAAAATATGGCTTAATAATTTTCAGGAGAATTTTACTGAAGTGTTCTTGGTTTTTTTTCACTTTTTAAAAGCTAAAAGGTGTCAACGAGCTTTAGTCATCTCATATCATTCTATTGTTTTTCCCAGCAGGATTATCATTCATCAACCAGCATTAGCAGTGTCATATCAGGTTGGACGATGGTCATGTGGGGAAGAAAACCTGGGCCATGAGAAAGAAAGCTGCAGAGGCAATATCCAGACATCAGGAGTTCCACTACAGGGCAACCGAATTAAATTGTAAAGAAAACCAAATCTTTGGAAGAGATATCCTTATGGGAATTGATGTCAAAAAGTCACTGTTCTTGCAGCCATGTAGTCAAATAGGCTTATCACAGCAGGTAAAGCTCTTCCAAAGACATATGAGTTATCATAATTCTCCTCTTTTCCCCTTGGAAGAAGGTGAGTTATTCTTGATGAAATTGCTTCAGTTTCAAATAAAAAAAAACAGTCCAAGATTGTGTCAGAGTTTAGAGAGCACTTTCTTAAATGCATCTCACATACTAGTAAGGTACATGTGGAGCTGTTTTACTGCTACAATTTCATGTTTTTCGAATTAGCATAAAGGGTTGGAATTATTCAAAGATGGAAGTTAGCATTAGTGCTGGAGCCTAATTAAGCTTAGCTAAGCAGTTATACTCTTGTTTTGTTTTTAGCATGGGAGAAACAGGATGCTTTGTTGTGTAATTAAGAACAGTAGGCCACTACACAATGTTGGCAAAGCTGTTTTCCATTGTAAGAACTGCACGATGTCCTCTACTGCACAGCATTAATTGCTAGATGGGAAAAAAGATTCATATTTTGAATAGTGTAAGTGGTTTTGCATCAATGCTAACAATCAGGCAATAATTTTATGTCTTATCAGTATACATTTTTAATTATCCTGGGACTTCTGTCTGCCAATAAAGGATAATCTGTAATAGAGCTGAAAAAATATCTAGACCCTGCTGGCTGTCTGCACACTAACCTATATACCTTTATTTGGGTGTTTTCATCTTCCTGGTAAACAGAGACTCTAAAGTGACTTGTCTTTATTTATTCATTACAATTTTAGTTTCTTATCAGTATACATTTTTAATTATCCTGGGACTTCTGTCTGCCAATAAAGGATAATCTGTAATAGAGCTGAAAAAATATCTAGACCCTGCTGGCTGTCTGCACACTAACCTATATACCTTTATTTGGGTGTTTTCATCTTCCTGGTAAACAGAGACTCTAAAGTGACTTGTCTTTATTTATTCATTACAATTTTAGTTTTACAATATTGCCAGTCCTGATACTAAAATCAGAAGAAATATTGCCAGTCCTAATACTAAAAAATCAGAAGATTTGCACAAAATTATATTTTTTCTCTTTTTCTGAATGTTCGGTTATTCTTGGATGATGTTTTCAGGCTGTTCTCCACAGCTATGAAAGCTAGAAACATGCACATTTTTAAATGAAAGGTGAGACTGTCTTGTTATCACTTGTGTCCAGCAGCTGGTGCTTCAAGTACGGCATTAAATACTGCAAGACTTATGATAAAGCAGCAAGAGCTGGCAGGAGTGGGTTTATTTGGGAATACGGGTTATTGCTAGAGAATAATATTCAGCATTGGCTTAAAAGAGAGGTTCAGTGTGGGATGGGATTTGGTTTCTGTGAGTGTTTTCTAAAGCCACTCTAAGGAGCTTGACAATGTCTGTTTCCAAACGATTTTTTTGTTGTTGTTAAAGCAAAAAGGCTACATAGAAAGGAAAACTGACTTTCTTAAAAATGCTGTCAAAGGCATAGAATCAGCATAGTAGCACACTAGAAAGGAAAATATTTCATTTGTCTGTTTTGCTTTGCCATCAGGCCATTATTAGCTATGTGCAACAACAGAAAGTAAAAGTGGTTGGAAAGGACTGGTTCACTTTCATTTTTTAAGCCTGGGGAGTAGGAGGTTAGTTTTTCGTATCTATGGGCACTGCAAATTGTGACGTGGGGGGGCAGGGCAGAATCAGTCTGCCAGTTCTACAAGGTAACACTTTGTGCTTATGAGAAGGCCAAAACATAAAGTATGAGAGTAGTTTCAATTACAGTACACTGAAAGATATATTTCCTAGCAAAATAACCTCAGGCATAAGAGGAAGGAAAAAAACCCCTTCCTTGGGCCATGTTCTAACCCTCCTTACATCGAGTTTACTGGTGAGTGTCTGGGGATTGTCTCGGAATTTGTACTAAAATTAACTTGCTTGCTAATTTCTGCTGTTCTGTTTGCCTGTGCTCGTGGGGGATGCCATTTCAGCTGGACGAGGATGAGAAATAGGAATGGTTAATCTTGCCTCCAATTGCACTACTTAAAAGGTCAAATTTGTCAGTGAAGTTTAACACTGACCTTGGCTTTTAAGCTATATGCATCCCTGTTCCCACCAATTCCTTCTTTCCTTTGACCTCACCTCAAATGTTTTTTACAAAGATGTTTTATCGAGTGTCAAAGATAAACTTAAGCGGGTAACACCTGACTACTAGAAGATGATTCTAGGTATGTTATTCACTCTTGGACTTCAGTAATTTTTTTTGCCTGTATGTCTCCATTCAGCAAAATACCTACGTTTACATATAATCTTAAGGATGTACATAGTCTCTGAGAAATAAAGAATTACTTGCCTGCTTAAAGTTAGCCATGCTCTTGAGCATTTTTCTGAACCAGGCTCTAAAATGAATTTGAAAAAAGCAAAGCTAGATCCAATGTTCCTAATTTTATGCGTTCAGTTTTGTGCCTACAATCAGACACAAAGAGAAAATTGTAGGGACATTTAAGAGCAGTATAAAGTTCTAGATGCCTGACTCATAAGCACAATTTGGTTTTTTATTTTGGTTTTGTTACTGTCAGGATTCAGTCATGGAGATCCACTAGGGCCAAGAATCCTTTCGTAAAGTTTGGCCTTTAGTTAGAAGGAAACAACTGCATCTTAATAATCACGGAAAATCTCAACTGACTGCTGTTTAGAAATGCGTGATTTTTCCCATTACCAAACTGTTATGTCACATACGATTATTAGAAATACTAAGTTGACTTTAAAATAAATATTATCTGGATTTTAGACAAGGTCAATTTACAATTGCTCTTGTCAAATGTTTTGACCAACTCCTTTTTATCAACAGGAATGACTTGTGCTGTACTGGTCTATGAAATCTACAGATACTGTCACCTTCCAGTCCAGATTGGACAAGATAACTTTGAAGATTGCTAGTTCAAAATCCCTCTCTCCCTCTTTTCCTCTTTTTAAATTTTTTTCTTCTCTTTCTTTTGCACACAAAGGGATGCTGACAACCTTTCATATGTTCATCTAGAAAAACTCACCAATTTTGATTTTTCTTTAAACCTATCTAGTTTGCTGCCCACATTTTTATTAAACACAAACTACTCCATACAACTCTCGCCAGGAGCAAAATAGCCCATAGTATAACTCCTCCATAATGGAATCATTTAAAATCATGACTTATTCCAGGTCTAAGGCAACCGTACATTATTTTTAGCTGTTTCTGCTACCCTTGACACAGGCATGGGAGTCAGGTACTTAAGCTCCTACACCACAGGATTTCAACTGGGATAGTTTACCTATAAGATATCTCTTCCTCTTAAATTTAAGGCTATTTCATTCATGAGCTGAAGTTGTTTTTTCCCCAAAGCCAGGTGGATTACACAATGTCAGAAAGGAGAGCAAATAACAAGCCAGTTTTAGCCAGTGTATGTCAACAATAAAATAAAACCTAAAACAAAAATGGAAAGGGTTTCATTCTAAATAACAAACTTTCTGTCATAATAAATTTACTGTTCTGAATTTCAAAATATTACAGAAGCATAAAGAATCTCAGAATAAATACTTAAACTGAGTAAACTTGTAGGCACACATATATGTTGTAAATTTCTGGAGTGAGACACTTCCATCTTCAAAGTCTAATGCTAAATGTAGAAGGAAGCCATTAATGTCCCATCATTGATAAATGATAACTGCTTCTCCATAATGCTTCAAAGCCATTTTTAAGCTTTTTCAATTTGAACTAAATATCTACCAAGAGATTATAGTTTAGAATTTAGAGCAATATTTAAATTGATATCATATACTTAATTTTAAATATTTTAGTATAAAAAATATAACTTCTCAAGATATACAGCACATGATTTCCCTCTTCTGATCATCCAGAGAGCAAACAGAAGCTTTAAAGTTAAGTTCTTTGAGTTGTTCCTAAGCTACTAACTTCTACGGTACCCAGAATATGGATGACCATAGGGGCTGCAACACCGGCTATGGCATGCTGAAAACTGGTTCTTGCTTTTAAACACATAAAAAAACAATTACTTGAGAATTATTATTACAGAACATTAATTTTTCAGTTATTTTAAAAGAAAAAGGAGTAAAATGTTTTCTTTTCTTGTTTTTGAAGAAACAGAAGAGATGATGACCTGGGGAAAAAATCTGCTAGGGCCAGCTACCCCTCCTAAAGTGGTGAGTGGCTGGAAGGACAAGATGTTTTTAAAGGTATGGGTGCTTATAGAAAACTTTTAGACAATCCTAATGGAGAAGAAATGTGAAGTATGTGGTCAGAACCGAATGCTGCTACAGGCAACATCCCAGTCATCTCTCAGCTAGCCCTTTTTGGTTTGTGCGTCTTTTCTCACTACATATATTTTCCAGTCTGAGAACTGACAGACCTCACTCTGAAGTAGAAACTGCCTCATAGAGGTTACTCCACCTTTTTCAGATAAAATGGAAAGAGATCTTTCCATGCTAGTTGTTAATACTCTTAAGCTCTTTAAGCTCTTTTGGGCAGCAGCAGTAAGTTTGTGTGTTTGCATAGCACCTCTGGCAACTACTATATTATACTGAATAAAAATGATGGAGAGAGGACTTCTGCTGAAAAACACTGTCTTCACCACGCTGCCTGCTCTGGACTTTTTTCAGTATTTACCATAATAAAACAACCTGAGAGTGGGCATTGTGTCAGAAGTCAAAGGGATAATGATGACATGCCTATGAACGAGGAGTATTTTGCTGAGAGCCAAACCCCTTTCCAAGTTGGTACTAAGTGAATCTCAAGTAGAAATTCTCATACAATTTTTATGACTGAGGAGGAGCGCTATCCCAGTAACTCTTGACTTTATCATTACAATTTTAAATTCAGTTATTGCCCACTTTAATATACAAAACAGTTTCCATGGAAATATAAAATAGAATTGTTGGCCCATTTGAAACAAGCAGATGGTGAATGAAGGGGAAAGGATGGAGGCAGAGGCACTCGTGGAATTTCTCCATTTTTTACCAGTTCACCAAGAAAATAGCTAAAGTCAGCTTCAGCACTGCAGCCAACTTTTGGATGAGTTGGCTAGAAGGACATACAACAGTAATATTATTCTGCTGGCTTGTCTTGTACATATAGTAAATAATATGTTATATTTTCATCTAAACATTCTAAGACCTTTAAAAATAAGTCATAAGACAGCATATACAGAAACACAGGATGTTTTCTCACAGTCACGTTGTACTTACAGACAGACATGTGACAATATCTCACAATGAATTATTCATATTTTGAAAATAACCTCTGTTCAAGGAGATCCCAATCTCCTAAAAAGATTAGCTATTTTAGAATTACAGAATCATAGAATATGTCAAGTTGGAAGGGACCCATAAGGGTCATCAAGTCCAACTCCCTGCTCCTCGCAGGACTACCTAAAACTAAACCATAGGACTGAGAGTGTCATCCAGACGCTCCTTGAACTGTGACAGGCTTGGTGCCGTGACCACTTCCCTGGGGAGCCTGTTCCAGTGACCGACCACCCTCTCTGTGAAGAACCTTTTCCTAATGTCCCACCTGAACTTCCCCTGACACAGCTTCATTCCATTTCCTCGTGTCCTATCGCTGGTCATCGGAGAGAGGAGATCAGCACCTCCCCCTCCACTGCCCCCCTTGAGGAAGTTGTAGACTGTGATGAGGTCACCCCTCAGCCATCTCTCCTCCAAGCTGAACAAACCAAGTGACCTCAGCTGCTCCTCGTAAGCCTTGCCCTTGAAGCCTTTCACCATCTTGGTCGCACTCCTCCAGTGCACAGTGCAGTGTGGAGTGGGACAATCACCTCCCTTGACCAGTGCTGTGCTTGATGCACCCCAGGACACGGTTGACCCTTTTGGCTGCTAGGGCACATTGTTGGCTCATATTCAACTTGCCATCAACCCAAACCCCCAGATCTCTTTCCGCAGGGCTGCTCTCTAGCCTCTTGTCCCCCAGTTTGTATGTATAAACAGGATTGCCCCATCCCAGGTGGAGAATCCTACACTTGCTCTTGTTAAATTTCATACGGTTGGTGATTGCCCAGCTCTCTAGTCTCTCTAGATCTCTCTGCAAGGCCTCTCTACCCTCGAGGGAGTCCACAGCTCCTCCTAGTTTAGTATTATCGGCAAACTTAATGTACATTCAACTCCTGCATCCACATCATTTATAAAAACATTAAGGAGCACTGGCCCTAAAATTGAGCCCTGATATTTTGATTAATATCTGGTCGATCTTTTATCTGTGGTTATATATATTTACAATTCAACCAAAATCAGAAAATTCAAATGAAATTTTGCCTTTTCCACAACTGGACAAACATACAATCGTTTCTGATATGAATACTGCATGCTTTGAATGTAGTGTTCTGCCACCTTTGGATGAACTTGAGTGACACGTCAGTCAATGTGAGCAAAGGTGTATGAGCATGGCCCTCATGATTCAGGACCCGGCCTACATTGGTGACAAGTATTTATTTTCTTTTTTTGCCGGAAACCACACTTGCAATGCGGCTGCCAGAACATCCCATTGCTGTCTCTCCTTCCCTCCGAGCCACAATCCTCCTCCCGTACTGGGAAAGGGGTGTTCAGTGTCATAATAGCACAAACAGTTTTACAATCTCTTTCCTCCAGCTTCTTCACTGGTAACGTGATTGCAGTATTCACTGAAAATGACCACAACAGATCATGAATGTGCTGAGAAAATTAATTTTAAAATCTAAATAAAGCCTTGATGCTGCTATCATTATTTAGCATTTATCAACAGTTCTACAGGTTTGATGGCAATACTAAATTGTTGAGAAGAGCCATTACAAACTCAAGCAAGACATACTAGCTCAAGTGTGGGGTAGTGAGAGGAGATATAGCTAGAACAAATATAGTAAGTGGTAAGTAACAAAAGATGTTATTAATGTGTCTAGATCTGACGCAGGAATGTAGAAGAAGAACTAAAGCACTGAGGTAGGGTCAAGGCCACCATGCTTTCACAAGAATCTGGGAAAAGCAGTGTGTTCAAAAGATTCCCCAATACAGATCTTTCTGATTTTGTTCCCTCATCATATTTGCTTTTTGCTACCTGTGACTCTCAGTTGCCTGAATGGTTTTGCAGTATCTAACATGTTAAGGTGTTGCCTTCAAGTTTTATTAATGTTTTCCAATCATTTTCTAGTTTCCTGATGAATTAGCCTGTCAAGAACACTTTTTAACAGATAGTATAATAATTGAGGATTGAACATCTGTTTGAATTTGTTGTGGATAAATACTGAATTGGATAGCCAGAAAAATATAATTTATTATTGCTAGTAGATGCTTTTCTGCAGTAAATAATTGCTACCTTGAAAATTAATTTACTTTTTTATTATTAAAAACTGACAGAGAATAATATAAAAAGTATGGACTCCTCAGTTCTGTAAAATCCTTGGCAGGAAGAGATGGAATAAGTTTTTTGGGTTTGCTTATTTTCTTTCACTTGCCATTTTTGAGTCAGATTTTGGGGGATATCCATCTTATATCAATATTTTTTGAGCCAACATTTTGACAATTTTTCTGCCTTGGATAGATATGGGATTTGGTGCATAAATTCATCCCATTCTTTACAGAATTAGTCTTTTTAGGTATACAAATGAAATCATTTCCTATATTCCAAATTTAGATCTGATGTGTATACATCTGAAGTCTTGTTTTTTACAGATTGATTAACTCAGCTTTTGCAACATCTCATAATCTAGAAATCACAAATTCCACATTTGGAAATGGCTTACATCTGTACAACAGAAAGTTCTGCATCCTGAATAGCAGCTTCAGATTAACATTAGACATTGTGAAATCTCTTTCAAAATACATGTTAAACAGTAAAGCTGAGAACATTTATCTATAACAGTTTATATAGGGCTGCTAATCTAAATACAAATGCTGTGCTTCAAAAGCTCAGATCAGTTAGAAAAATGTTCTCTCTAAAGAATTTGAAAATTAAAAGGTCTGCATGTTGAAACACATCTTAATTTAAAATGCTTAAAAATAAGTAACAATCATCTTATTTTTCTGTGTGATACAATTATGGAATAACAAGGAGGAACATTTTTGAAGTATATTTAACAAGTAGCTTGTTTCAGCCTGGATATTAGCTTGATTTACCATCTGCAGAATTACCAATAACATGATGCATTTATTACCCGTAAAAGCTATTAGCAGGTCATTTTGTTCAGTTCATCATATGTGTCTTGAGACACAATCTGGCGTCTAACAGATTTTCATACATTGATGTCACAGAGAATCAGACTGTTCTTTAATTGATTGTTTCTTGCTAGACTACTTTGATTAAAACAGGTTGTGCTATTTGCTTTTAGTTCTACATTTCTCTACTTTAAATGCATGCCCAGGAAAGGCAGAAATTATTCTCATTTCCCTGGATTTGTCTAATTCAATGTGTATGTGATAATCCTTGTAATCAAGCTGTTTAAAAACCGTTCCAGTTATTCTAAACCCATTACTCCCTTCCCAATTAATACAATCTACACAATGTTTTAAAAGCTATTCATCTTTCCAGGCCAAGTTGTTAGAGGATTGTTAGATCTTAAGCCTTGGAGACACGAGTGCATACAGAGGAATGGCATCTGAAGAAAGTGTTTTTTCCTTTAATTTACTGAGGGCAGGCTCATACGCTGGGCTCTAGCGGTAGGAAAAGAGGTAACTGTTCTATACAACAGGAAACAGCAGAATATCTGTGGACAATTTGCTTGGTGCTTCATTTGAAAGTATGGTCTCATCTAGCCCCCAAAGGCCAGTTCTATGCTCTATGGGTAATAGAATACCAATTATGTGGTTTATACTTTTGTTTCTTCAAGAATCAGCAATTTGAAACAAGACTAGGTGGCAAGGACATAAAAATGAAAAAAATGAAAATAAAATAGCACTATTTTTAAGTTTAGTAGGTGCAGAATTCTACCCAAAATATTATGGTTAACAGAATTCGAGATACTATTTGAACTGTGGTAGAGGCATTTTTGTTTCTTTCTCTTTTTCACTTGGTGCTAAGACTCTCAGCTGATTTAAATTGGTATAATTACCTAGCAATTAAGAGACTTATGTCATCTTACATTGTCTAAGGTTTTCATTTTTTTAATATTAAACTCTATTATCTATTTATGCTAATGATACATAAAAAATTCACTCCATGCAAAACACTATTGATGGCCAAGGTAAGGCTGAAGTGGTGCATAAAACTTATGCATTGTTCTTTTGCCCTAAGATGCAGTTTATCCTGCATGACTTTTTGTCATGCTGCACCACTTTTGTTGTCTACTATTATTATGCATGTTGGTACCCAATATGAATTGCCTACAAATGTAAAGGGTACACCTACCTGCAGTAGGGTGGATCATCTGTAAAAATATGCTCCTGAACACAGTGATTTTTCATTCTTGCTTACGCAGTTTATAGGTTCTTTTGAATATGATGAATATAGAAAAATATGGAAAATATATGTGGAAGTTAAACATAATGATTTCCCGGACATCTTCTGTATTGCTGAAATTATTGACTGTACTGTGAAGTAGGATTTTCTATGTTCTTTATTACATACTACTTATAATAATCTGACTCCAAAGACAGATGCTGCACTATTTATGACTATGTGATAGAAAACACCTAAAGAGAGAAGAACTGAAAGAAAATCAAAATATGAGAGAGAGAGGAGGGAGGGGTGAAACTTGCATCCTGATGAGCTGCACTTTCCCCCATCACAGACACAAGGTCAATACTCTCTTTCCCTAAAGCTTCAACTCCTGTTCCTAAGTAAAGTTACAGTAATACTAGGAGAACTCTGTATGTCTTTTTTATCATGATTGTATAAACACAGAGGTACCGCAAAAGCCTAGTGCTACCTGTGCTAGCTAATCCTCTTGCATTTTCAGATTTACTGCATGCATATGTAAACAGAAGACACCATGGTTGGTAAGAGGCTGCATTTAAGTTTAGAAGTATCTTAGACTCTAGTTAAAGAGAATGGAAATTAGCCACGTGGTCGAAAAAGTCAGCTCAGAAAACACAGACACCTATCAAGGCCCTTAAATCATCCTACTTTCTCCTCCCAGTGTGACACTGGACAATTGTATCTGTACCACCAAGTTAGCATCTTAGTTGGCTTTCAAATAAAAGGTAGGTGCATGCTGTGGTTTAACATACCTGTCCTGGCAATGATGGCAGAGTCTAGGGTTCAGCTTTTTTAGGGGTCCTTGGCTCCCACCAGTTATATGATGGAAATATTCAGAAAAGACGACACCCTTCAAACTTATAGCTGTTGCCAGAGCAGCACACAGAGCTCACCACTTAGTTCCCTGTAAGCAGGGAAAAAGAAGCTCTTCCAAGTACACTCCATTCCATGCCAACCTTTTAGAGGCTACTTGAAGGAAAACTTACATAACTCACAAGTTTAATGCAGGCACATAACATTAATACCTTTTAGAAAAGGGCTTGGAGAACGCCATTGGAATGAGCCAGGGAGACTGGGCACCGACAGGACAGGGACTAATGGCAGGGGGAACAAACAAGCAGGGAAAAGAGTGAGAGTGGCAAATGGCATAAGATCCTTTGGGGAAGGAGAAGAAGGGACACACTTTCAAATGCAAGATGAGAGTAACAAAGAAAGAATGCAAAAAGGTCAGAGGGATGTATGGACAGGACCCAAAGTGAAAGCACTGTATACAAAAGGAGGGGGGTGAAGTAGACAAGCAGTCAGCATGGGGCAGAGAAAATGCAGTCAAAACTGTCATTGCTTTTTCAAATGTTGAAGATCCCTGCTTTGACAAATTCCTAGATGCTTTCTTTCCAGAAGTCCCCATAGAGTAGTCACCCAAAGGAGAGGAAGAGCGATCACCTAGGTCCTCAATGATTGCTGGTCTCTGTTTCCAGAATGATGAGTTGCTTCAGTGAGGTCTTACTCATTCTCCCACCCCATGTAAGGAGCTTTATTTTGACTGCTTGTGTGCGTTCTCCTCACCACTGGAGAACCTTAACTTCCTCAACCCACCTTCTTCTTTTGTAACTTAGCCAATGGGGAAAGTTAATGGCGTAGAAGACAAATACAGCCAAGTTGTTGCATCTTTAATAATAATAATAAAAAAAATCCAGTTGTCATGACTATTCTGATTACCTTTACAGTCTGGAAGATGGGCCTTTTGGAGTGAAATATTCCTGTACAGCCCGAAGCTTTTTACATCACTGAGCTCTGAATTCTGCAAATACGTACATCTTCCATCACGTAGGGGCGTGGAGCTCATATTACTCTAACCTAGAACTGTACTTGTGCAAGAGATGTCATATAAAGTCCACATGATGCCCTCTTTATTGAAAAACATTTTATTTCTATTTGAGATGCATTAAGAGGTGGCACAACGTTCTTGCACTCTTTTTTTCTCTCTCTCTCTCCCTCCCCCCCCATTTTTCTTCTGCTTTTCTTGCATCTGGTTTACAATGTAATTTTTCTCCCTGTGAATGGTTCTGAATAAGAATGGCAACGGCAACCCTCTACACTGCACAGCAAAGAAAAAAATTTCAAATTATTATCAATGCATATAGACATACACTTTTGTTCTTTAGTTACAAGACAAGTCCATTTAAATCTCCAAAAAGGGAGAACACTACTCTTTTATTACTCCACTGTTAAAAAATAAGAACAGCTAAATAAATGAAATCTTATATTTGTAGGGTGTCTCTAAGCCTATCAAAAGACCAAAAATATTTTACAGTCTGTAGAGGATTAGAAAATAACTTCACTAATTAATGACATACAACCATCTCTGGTGAAGACCTTGTCAGTCATTCCAAGTGGACATAGTTCATGTCAATTCTTTTTTGTGGGTGGTGGTGGGGAATATTATGAGCAACAAATCTTCCTGAAACTACAGAGAAAACACAGATACACAGATTGTAATTACAAAAGTATGGAAAATTACAAGGACACAGAAAAGCAATGCCACAACTCTTGCAAAAAGTGCTATGAGCCTTCAGCAACCACTCTTGCTTCTGAGTTAAAACGTGAACCTTGGGAACAGACTCGCTGAGATTTTAACTCGGCACATACTCAGAGGAAAGAGTGCCACCTACTGAGAGCAGACATTGAAACATGGCTTATTCTTCCTGACTTAACATATTCTCCCTTTTCTTCCTAACAGGTAAAAAGATGTATTTGTATGTTTTGTGGGATTTCAAAATTAAAAAAAAAATCCCATCCAGAGTACGACAAATTCAGATTCAACGACCCCAACAAGCCAGTGTGATTTTGGAGAACTGGGTTAATCACAGCAGTGACAACATCATTTCTGTGGGGTTTATTCTCCTGGCCAGCAGTAGAACATAAGCTAAGAGGCAGTGGATGAGTTAACTACAGCACCAAAACTGAGGAAGAGGGAAGGGATTACCAACATCTGACATCTTTGAGAAAAGGGGACTAAAACAACTGTCTCATCTAGCAAAATACGTATTTCATCACTTTCTGAAGATATTTATAGTGTGAGCAGTGGTCTTTCTGTGCAAGAGTATGAATAGGTCATCACTGAGCTTGCTTTTACAATTGTAGTCCCTGTTCACTTTCCCTAGTTTTACATATCATTGTATCACCATCGGCAAAACTGACATATGAGCAGGATGTTTTATATGGGATTAAGCTGCACAGAAATAATGGTGTAGAGTAGATGGCCCATACTACCAATTGCTGGCAGTGTGCTTGACTGCACTCAACAGTATTATCTGGTTCATGAATACAGATCAACCACTTCTGCTACTTTTAAAAAATATTATGCTATTGCAAGAAAATAAAAATATTGTTTCAGGCATACAAAATATTTATGGGACAATCCAGCATCAGTGCAAAGAGCAGAGTAGGGTAGAAAGGAAAAGCACAGGGGAGAGAACAATTTCGGAAGAAGAATATGCCGGTGATAAGAGGCGTAGTGCTGCTTACTTCTGCAAAGCTGCAGCCTTTCTGTGCCCTGCACGCTTGCCGGCAGCGGGTCAAGGGGCAGAGCCTTCACATGCTAACATAAGGAAAATCAATTTCAGTCCTCAGCGGACTCAACTACTGGAACAAAAGGCAACCCAAGCAATTGCTCTATGGCACTTCACATACTTCTGGCATGATGCAGGCAGCCCATCACTCCCAAACTCTGCGCCGGTTCTAGAGCAGCCCAAGAAAAAATACATACTTCTGTGAAGTCTCTGGCTTCACACACTCAGATATGACTTCGGATTTGAAGCTGTTCATGAAAAAGTAGAACCAGCTCTCTGGATCTAAGCTGATTCTTCGGCCAAACACAGCTCTCTATTTCTTTAAGATAGCTATTAAAACACAGAGTAAACTAAGGTGGGATGACTAGTTTGCACTAAGCAAAGCTAACAGAAAACAAGTGTAAAACCTAGACTTTGTATTTTCATAAAAAAAGCAAGAAACAAAAATAAGCTCATTGTTTATTTAACATTTAAGTACATGCTACACAAGCCCAATCTTTCTGTGCCTCTTTGTCTTGTAGAGGGAAAATTCTCGTCAGCCCTCCTAATAGTCGCAAAACTGCAAAGGACTCCCTCTTTTCAGTTACTACTTCTTAAGGTCTAGCAATCAATGGCCCAAGATAAAAGTAGAATTTAGAAGGGTGAAAAAAGCGGGGCTTGGAGAAGGATAATTCTTGTCCTGGAGAATTTACAAGCAGATATCTCTTTGATTTTCTAGCTTTCCTAAAACAATTTTAACTTACCTTGAGCTCTAAGATAATTTGTGCCTGGGTTGTTATGATTGTTACAGAAAACGTTCTTGGGCTTCGTCCAATGTTAGAGAAACTAGCCAAGGATAATTCACCCAGTATTATCCACATAAATCAACAAAGTTCAACATCCAGTCATGAAACCAAGCAGATTGACTAACTGGGCAAACTTTCTGGGTTGGTAACAAAGAACTGCTGCTTGCTGTTTGAACTTGCATGTCATAGACCTGTCTACTTACGCTGCGCTCCTTGCCGGGAAAGGTAGCGCCATGCTCAGCACTCCTCCCTGGAGCAGCAGCCGCGCAGGGGGAGGATGCCCGCCTGTCAAGGGTGTAGGGAGCTGGCCCCACCGGCAGCTCTGCACTGCGTCAGCGACACTTGCTGTGGTCCGGCTGAGAAACTGACCCATCCTTCTTCGTAATACGCAATGTGATATTTGCACGAAATGTGGTACAGCTGCGTTTATGTGCATAAAGAAACCAGATAACGACTCCTAATGATAACATAGGAAGTCTGAATTATTTTGGAGGAGCAGCGCTAAATGCAAGCTGCTTGTTTACTGTCAAAATTAAGAAACTTATTTGAACACCCAGCTAACACCATGTACTGCTAGAGGTCTATAGATCATCTAGAGAAGAAAATGTCACACTTCTTTTTACATTACCAGCTCCAGCAGAAGAGTGTTTAATCTCTGAAAATTTCAAGCTATCATCTGCTTCAAAATGCCAGAGATTTGTATTTACTTTTCCTCATGCACAGTGGTCCTACTGTCTCCAGCAGGACCTGCCAGACACTGTCCACTAGTTCACTAACAAGGCCCTCCATGGGGTAGGAAAGTCTGTGGTGACTCTCATCAAATCAGGGTGACAGACTAATCACACCGGGAGCACCGTGTATGGGAGCGCAGAAATGGGGGGAATATCCCCTGCATGTGTTTTGCCTCCATTACAGCAGTTTAAAGGAAATGCTGTGTCAGTGTTTTTGATGCATCCAGGGACTGAATGTAAACAACATCGTACAACTCTAGAAACTGCCATCATAAAATATTTTAAGAGGCAGAGTAGAGTAAAATAAAATAAAAATGTCTTTTTATGTGATATCTCAGAGTAATTCAGGATTTATGGTACCTTAACCTTTAGAATCCAAAATATTAAGCTATGTTTCTTAGAGATAATAACTCGGTTGTCCCTCACTTATGTGTCTTAGATAAAAGCCTACTGCCACAGAATCCATGAATGCTCAAATACCCTTGCGGGCCTTTAGTAGTAAATCTTATGGAATAGCTTATGGCCAATGTAATGGCCCACAGTAGCCTGCGAATATCATGAATTCTAATAATACTTACATCAGTAGAAACATGAAGTAATGTCTCCATTGTAATTAAATGATGTATTTAGAGCAGTGCACTAAATGGTCCCCTAGTGTGTTGGTGATATATTCTAATAGTCTTCTCTTTACAGCCCCACACGGTAATATTCATGCTTTATTCTGGAGGGCTTTGCTTCTTACTGAACATTTGAATTGCAACATTAAGTGGTAAAGTGGATTACAGCAGACCTCCATGAATATGGATTCAGATCAAGAATCTAAGTGCTTAAAAAAATAAAATGTTACTATTTAAACAGAATGATTACCAAAACATTTTGATATGAAGGGATGTCATGAGTTCTTTAATTTTTTTTTTTATGCACATCCTGGACCCAGCTCAAATTTGCTGCAGTTAAATACTGAACAGGGGGAGACATCAGAGTTTAATTCACCTAAATAATTTGCACTGCAGTTATGGAATTTAATTTTGGTTATTTAAGGCATAAATTCATTTTAATAATTATGTTACTACTGTATTTTAAATGTAATTCTGAAAAGATTCAGACTACAATACATTGTCAGCTCATAAAACTGCTGCTGATCATAAATGTTTCATATTTATAAAAGGAGTATCTGCTGCTTCAGAGAGAGAAAATAATCTCTTTTCTGCTGATTAGGTAGCAACAAAAATGTTCATTTATGTATTTCTACTCTTTATTTTCCCAGTACATCAGCCAATAATATAACAGCTGGAGGTACTAAGGGCCTGAGGCAAAGCTAAGGGCACTTCAATATATCCAGGCATGGCCAGAAATTGTAGAATATTAGGAAGCATATTACAGTATGTGTAAAACTATGGCTGACATCTCATTATGAAGGAATGTTTTATGTCATTTTTAAAGAAAAGCTGATTTTAGCATTTGAAAAAAAAAAACAGAATAAAACCACCCATATCAATAAGAAGTTCTATTAAAAGCTTCCATTCATTCACTGTATCTCAGCTTTTCCAATAATTGCCTGTGAAATACTGTTTCCTTGTGGCACTCATACTAAACAAGCAACATTTTCAGAACACTGCTCAAAATAAATTCTCTAGGAATTCATGCATATGACATATAGATTTTCATATGATTAAGCATTAGTTACCCATGCACAGTGTTGCTTGTCTTTAAGTCTGCCAATATTTTTGTTATGTAGTGCTTTCTGGAATAGCCGATATTCATGTAGGAAAACTCCAGAGTTATTTTTTTGTTTTGTTTTGGGTTGGGGTATTTTTGTTTGCCTACTTCAGGGACAGTAACTAAATCAGCAGTATAGTTTTCATGGCCCCCAAGTTTTAGAAGTGAATGAGGTCTGTAGTTAGAGACACCTACAGAAGGTCAGGTATTTTGACTTGACACGGAGAAGAGTCATTCAGTTGAAAACGTGCCTAGGTTGCCTGGCCATTTGCACAACCTGTTTGGCTAGAGCTTTCCTTGGATTCATGGGCACCTTCACTTCAGATTTTGGAAAGACCAGTTTGACCTTAAACTTCCAGAAACAGATCATCCAAATCTAGACTTAGCCACTGTAGGGCAAGCTGCTGAATGAGGCAACTGTTGTACGTCAAAAATACTTTAACCTTTAGAAAATAATAGCTTGAGTTTCCAAAGGGCATACATTCAGAAAAGCTGTAATCCTTCCTGCTCTAGCCCTAAATTTTACTTATTCCTAGAAGTGATAATTTTTAAGGTTTAAAAGTACTCTGTTCACATTTCTCTTATTTTCAGGTGCCTATGCCCTGGCACTTTCTGCCTAAAGTAGAGGTGCCAAGATAAGGTGTTCTGACAGTGTTCCTAGATGACTCCTGAGTTGCTGACAGCAGAAAGTTTTTGTTAAAAAAAGTAGATCTTGTGAACACTTTTTTTTTTCTTTTTTCTTGTGAACCAGTCAATTTTGCAGCCATAAAAGGTCTGGATAAGATATAAAACTTACCTGTTAATGCAGATTATCGTGAAAATCTTTAACAACTGCACTTACTCTTCCAGTTTAAGATCTTGTTCAGTGGGGTGCTGGAGCCCACACAAAGTCAAGCAGGGAAAGAGTAAATTTAATGCAAAAGCAGCAAAAGTAGATGATATGTCCTGCTCTGAGGAGCCTGCCTAAAGACCAGTTTGAGAGAGTGTTTCTTTTTTGGCTTACCAGAGCTTCAGGTACTTCACATCCATCACCAGGAGAGTCCCTGGTCACAGGTGGGAGACTCAGGAAAGAAAGTATGGATTCTGGACATATTTTAATTTTGTAAGAGTATTCCCAAGAAAGCAGACTAGAGAAAGATCACTTTGATCAAAGCAGATAATTGTCTTTTTGGATATTACCCCAAGGAAGGTGATTCAGTCTGGCTGCAAACCAAACAATGAGTATTTAAAACCCTTTGGCCCAAGAGACCCTATGTAAAGAGACTAAGGACAATTCCTTAGGATGAACTGGAGGCCATGGTCTGGGTAACAAACTCGCAGGAAAGGTCTAAATATCACACCAAAGATCAAAAATCTTTCAAGCTCGACAATCAGGATTCCTGGCAGAGGATGAATCTGACCTTCAGATTATATTGGGGCAGGAGCCCCAGTTTTCTCTGACTCCTGAGTATTTAGGAAACTAATTCACTATCTAGACATTGAATACCCCCAATGGTATTCCTAGGGTAATTGTAATTAGGTGCTGCCAAAGGGAAGTTCATCTGTCTAGGAGATAAGGTATTTTATGGGGTTAGTCCAAGGCAGTGAAATTACATGTTAAATATATTGAAAAATACCTCATGCTTTCCCATATTGCCTTCAAAATGAAAAGTATACATATACCATCAATTTAATAGAACAACAAAATTTAAATAGTTGAAATTAAAATATAACAAAGGTAAACATAAAAATCATCACATTCTATTAATTGTTAATTCCTTTTTGAATGAGAGATGAGGAGAGAAGAAGTACCACTATAACCCTTTGCCACAGTAAATAGGGAGCAAACAATCATCCTGGTTTTATTAAAATACAAAAAATACTAATACCCATTAGGTGCTTTCCAAGCCCTATCTGATCAGCCAACCACAGGTCCTGTCTAGATCTTAGCAACAGAGAAGGAAACGAATTATTGCTTCTTTCTTTTTGTCAATAGGTTAGCGCACCAAAAAGTTACTTCCTTGATCTCCATGTAATATTTAGAGGCATTCTTTAAAAACATTTTTCTAGATCATATTCCCACATTTGCACAGTTCAGATAGTTCAATTTCCAACACTTCGGAGAAAAATAAAAAGTATTACAAGGCAGAAGACTGTGTACAAGTGTAAAAACAGGAAAAGAAAAAGCAAACCAGTCTTGAAGGAATAGCAAGTTCAATTACCAGCTGAACTGACATCTTAGTACAGAAGAACGACTGTGATAAAACAGCTAGAAAATTCCCACCTAAAGTCATAAAAAGTCTCTTTAATTTCAACCTCTGTTTTGAGAAATTTTATAATGCCATAATCTTTTAGGCATTATATGTGAAACACAGCTGTGCCTTCAAGCTTACGAATCAACCCTCAAGTCTGTGCACTACAACTGTTACACCCAAAATACATGCTTCATCTTCAGGAAAACTTCTGAGATGCTTTACTAGAACAGAGACTAACTAACTTTACATTTACTTACTTTTTATATTAATAATACTATTCTCACTTTTGTTACCAGTGCCACTGATTCTGAGCATGGTGGGGGATGCACGCAAAGCAATAAATGCTACCACAGTACTATTTCTTCCTCACTGTCATGTGATGATAGAGTTATCACAAAGCAGAACTACTCTTGAATTACAAAAGCTTGACCTACACAATAATCCCAAAGAAGACAGCTGGAAGGAGGGACAGTTTAGCAATCTGAGATGGGAAGACAGCAAAGGCCACTGAGATTTCTGTAGTGAAGGACAGGGGTGAATGGGGAGGGTTGAGGCCAATGGTTATGGGAGTGAATCTGAAGCCCACCTCGTGGAAGAGCTGCAGTTCTACAGCACCAAGTTACAGTTCAAAAGGCTGCTAAAATGCATTTTTTAAAAAAACATTTTCCTGATGGAAAGTTTCTGTCTGTTAAGCTGAAACGTGTTTGCACCCAATTTTTGTCAGATTTCCTAGTCTAAAAATTATTACTTTGTGTCTTTATATTCTGACAGACACCAAGTATGGGTTCCAAATGTCTATTAATACATAAGTCATCTGTATATAGATATTAGGAATACTCTTGAGCCACGCATTGACATGTACTTTAGAACAGTAAACAATAAGTGGCTAGCCATTTATTGAAATGTCTGTTTAGCCTTGTGAACCCTGTGGATATTAATATATGAGGATTTAAAGAAGTCATATTTAAATTATACTAGGATTCTTCAAAAGCACATTACCATTAGTTAGTTATTATTTTGTAATTAACTGTCTTCATCACACTTGATAGAGGTAGCCAACGATCAGCAAGACCATTTATACACACAAGCAGAAGTGATGTTTTGTACATCTAAGGACACTCACTGTGAGTTAATGACATAGGAAGAAATTGATCTCCAGTACCCTGATTCCTATTTCTTATGCCCTATCTACAGTTCTCTGTATCTTGGCTCTCTGTAGTTGCATCTTAAGAAAGATTTTGCTGTATGCATTAGTCTAATCAAAATTTTAATTTACTGTTTTCCTCCTTAAGAAGCATTTGTTAGTACATGTTAATTAAAGAAAATCTCCAAAGATGAAAACATTGGCAGAAACAAAGGAAAGCAAGAAGAAAGAGAAGTATCTCTAGCTGCTGCAGCTTCTGGCCACGGGCACTGCTGCCTCTGAGAACATTTCTGGAAGTACATAAAAGACCAAAAATGGTACAATGGTTTAGAAAAAGGCACTGTTTGTCACTGCTTGAAGATGCACAGAATCCAAGTAATGGCTTTTTTACATTTTTAGGTAAACCCTAGGCTCAGCTCAAGGGTTATGCTCAGAACCAACATTCATCTGCACTCTAAACACTCAGGATGGTCATTTTTATGAGGCCAGGAAGCCTTCTCCAGCCAGAGGACCAACTTCCCACCCTGCATGTGCACACTCCTCCTTATCATTTCGCCATTTTTAGCCTCCATCATGTATAATAATTTTGGACCTAGGACACAGCATAATTTAGTAAATGGTCAAGGTACAGAGGGAGATTAAGCTGAATATATTAAATGCAAAATGCTTGTCATTTCTCACCGGTATGAAGCGGGTAGTTACAATTTTTCCTGGAACTGCTCTTGGGGCAGCCCAACTATGCAGAGGCCCTCATCAAAGTAAACTATAACTACATCATCTAGCTTTTTGTTTCTGACCATTGTGCATACCTCCCCTGCACAAGGAAAAGGAGATGTTTTTGCTTCTATTTTTACACATATTCCTATTTTTCATACCTGTTGATTTTTTGAAGCATGCCTCAAAAATCTTCCAAGCAGAAAAACAGCAGTAAGAGCCAAATTCTCAAAAGTAATGAGAAAAGGATGAGAAAGGTGGTTTCCTTATCTCATTTTTTCCTGTTGTCCTGAAAACTCAAAAGTTGTTCCATATTTAATTCGCAAGGTCTTCTGTACATATTAATAGTAATTAACCAATTAGTAGCACTGCATTGTCTGCAGAACACACAAATAAAAATACAGACTGGAAGATAAAACCAAGCCCAAATTTTATTTTTATTCATTGAAAACACTTAATCTTCATGGCCTGATTTCTGCCAAGCGAATCGCATTTGGCAATCCAAGGAGTCATTTGCTATACCAAAAATTATTTATATTTTCATTCTTGCTTTTTGGAGCTTAATACAAAGACATTTCCTAATACAAAAAGTAAAACATCTTGTAAAGGATTCTAAAATGATGGAGAGCAATATCCAGTGAACCAGGAAAACCCTTCATATGCAACACCAAACAAAAAGTAGAGGTTCAGTGTTAGATTTATCAGTTAAGTGGCATATCAAAAGAAAGCTATGAATGAGATTTGCTTTTAGTTCCTCTATAAATTCTTACACCATCACTGCACATATTCTACATTTTTTTAAATTAAACGCTATCTGGGAAAAGATACTGAGGAAGACCATTTACCAGGCTTACATGATATTCTGCTTTTTCATATCTAAACTAAGATAAAGACCCTGACTTAGCTTACAAGTAGAAAAGGAAAATAAAAGGTTGTTATCACATCCTGTAAGCTTTTAGACTTTGACTGCCATGAAAAACAACACCATGAAGTTTGTCAAAGTTTTTTCTTGAGATGTCCCAGACTGGAATACCGGTGGTGTGAAGAGTCAGAGTTGTGATACATTGGTGGAATTCGATGAGCAAAATTGTGGTATCTAATTGTGTGATGTGTGGTGGCTCTAACCAGTCCTATTAAATCTTTTCTTTGATAAGCATCACAGTCACATAAAATCATGTGTGTTATGTGTGTATATGTTCTTACATACATGCGTCTTATAGGTCATATCGCAATTTATCAGGTGTAATATCTCCAAACTCATAGTTTCTTTACAAATATTTACAATGTTAGAGATAGCTTGACCCAGTTCAGAAACGTGGGCATGGGGGATACCCACATAATTACTAGTGTGTATTTTGCTACGTGCCGATAATGGGTCAAGTAGTTCAGACATGTGATTATGACTCTGTGCCTCCTGTATATTTATCCCATGGTTCCCTTGTGCATCTGTTATTTATTTAAGGTTTTTTTTACTGTTAGCTTTAGAGATATTTATGCTGGCGAGCATCTTTTCCATTAAAGACCATACAGAGGAAAAATTAATGTAGCAAGAAATACTGGCACATTAGATAGTGCAACAAGGGACTGAAGCACATTTCATCAAGAGTAAAGTGTTGAACATTGTATAAGGTATAAAAATAGAATGAGCTGCTAAGTCTGACTTTCTCATACTGTGTATTTCAATAAGCAATTTGTATATATACTCCATTAGGATGAAAGAGCCTAGCACTGAATTGAAGTAGCTAAGCCAATTCATTTTTTCAATAACAAGGCAATTATTTCATGGCAAATGACTACAGATTTAAAGCATGAACTGATAACTAGAGAGAGAGAGATATAAATATAGTAAAATTTAAATGAGGCTAGCGTTACAATGATCTGTTATACTAAAATATTATATATATTTGGATGAGCACTGAGTAAGAGGCAAGGTCTCTCAAGTGCAGAGATCTTTGTCTTAGAAGTAAAAAGTTCAGCAATGCATCTAAATACAATCATTGCATAGCTTAATATACACTTTTAAAATTACTTTTGTTTTCATTTTTAAATATCCATTTTGTAGCTAATTTAATAAAGTAGTTGAAATTTAGTGTATAAAACTCAGCATTGCTTAGTGTAGGATGAGAGGGCAGTTAAAGGTCATTTCATTAGAGGTGAAAGACAGAAAAAAATTGCAGAAAAAGTATGTTGAAAATCTTTTTTCTGCCGTTTCAATTTCAATCTGACAGGGACTTGGCAGCTAACAGCAAAATCTGGGAAAGCCATGAACAAGGTTCAAAGCTGCTTTTTAAACGATAGCAAGCAGAAAAAAGAAACGTGGAAAATAGACTCTTACTCTTTTTTTCCCCCCTGTACTAGATTAGGACAAACATGGCATACCAGGGAAGGTTTTGAAGACTGAATAGTCCTGCACTCGCAATTGATCAATACTTTAAAAAGTATTGTTTTCCTGAAAGAAATAAATGACACTATTACATATAACCAAACATTGTTTACCTATCCAACAGTGAGAAAATGGGAATGTCTTTAAGCGCTTTTGAACATATAGACACTCACATACACAGAGACATGTTGCAGAATAGACCGGTGCAGATTAAGCTGGTGACCAGCAGAACTATGAAGCAACACATTCCACAGCAGACAATAAACAACCAAATAACAGAAAAGGAAATGTGTCACAAGCCCTACTTTAAATTGACTACTTTGTTTTAATTTGTTAATGGTTCATAATATACTGGAAATGCACTGTAATGCATTAATATTTCATTAAATAATGTTCTTTTAGTAGCACAAAACCTCTCAATAGCAGCTTCTTTAGCTTGAAGCAGGGGAAAGCTGCTGACATACCAGCAAGTCTCCAGCATTTTCTTGGAAGTATTTCATCCTCTACCTCCAGAAAAAAACATTTTGAACCCTATGCATTCATACAGTTCTGTCCCTTTTAGATTTGTCTGCATAGCTACTATCTCAGTCAGATGTATTTGTTTCTCCTTAGAGACTTATTCATATAACAAAGATTACAGCAGCTCCTCAGCTGTAATATAGGCTCTTCAAGTTCTATGGCCCTGTCCAGACAGAGCAGATAAATAGAGGAGGCCAAACTGCAGGGTCAGTTAAGTGGGTGATGGAGAGGGACAGTGGTTTGATGGGGCTAAGTACTCGATTGCAGTCATTTTAGACATTGATCATTAATTAAGTTCCAAATGTGTTCAATAACTCAGCTATTCCTGAGTTTATTTTTTTATTGTAAAGGAGGATGAGGTCTTCCTATGATGAAAACGATTGAGATCACAACCATATGTTTTATATATCCCATATTTCAGAAAATTCAAAATCTGGAAAAACAAGGAAGTTCATACAAAAGAAAGATCTAGCAGGACCAAATTGAAAGCTAGGCTTTCGTAAGCCTGGCTCTGAAAGGAATCTTAGCTACTATACGTGGAGTACCACAAAAGCATCAGCTGCACTCATCAAGGATAAAAAGGAGTCTGGAATACACAATAGATGCATCCCCTATGAAACCAGTTTGTGAGATGAACAAAAAATGTGTTAGCCCTGCAGAATGTATTAAACACCTTCACAACCAGCTAAAACCACTGCTTACAAAACTTCAATACTCGGTGATTGCCAAGGACTACCCTTGGGGTATTTTGGACAAATGAAATATTTGTCCATAGTTTTGGGACTATTTACAGTGAAGAATGGACTGCTTGCAGTAGTCACCAATAGTTTAAATTATTTTGATGTTTGTTAATGTTAACTACACAAAAATAACTCATTATTTTCTTATTAATTCATCTGATAATTTTACAACTAAACCTCTTAAACCATTTTACAACTAACCTCTTTCCAAAGACATAAAAAACAGAACTTAAGCTACAAACATGAATATTACTGGGTTTTTTTTCTGCTTCTTTACAGAACGGCTGTACCGCAAAGCCGTTAGTGTATGTCTACTACAGTTTCCTGTAGTATCACTCATTTAATAAGAAGGTTCCTTTAATACTGATCTGCATTACTTGCTGAAAGGAGTTCTGCAAAAATGATCTCTTTTGTGATGGATAATACCAAAACATTGAAGAAGCCTGAATCAGTTTTCCAGATGGCTCTTGTTTAGCATATTCCCCTTTGAAACTACTTCCTACCAGGCAAAGGCAAAACCAGGCAACTTGAAATTCCTCAAGAAGTCAGTCCAAAACCTTTTGGCCAGGATCCATCTGCACTAATGTCTTATTAAAAAGGAAAACCCTGCTACTAAAGCCAATATTTCTATTACTTGAAATTCATAAGAATATTTTGCAAAGTGGATTTTACAGGATACTGCTTGTCTTCAGACCATCTATCTGTCATTCATGGGCTATTGCTGTTCAGAGCCAGCTAGCTGGAGTGGCTGTGAGACAAATGGGGGAGCTGCTAACAGGGTATTTTCAGGGAAAGGGTTCTGTCCCAACTCTGCGTTCACCATCAGCTCTTTGCATATCTTCACAGGTTTATTTGACATTTGCTATGTCAGAAGAGACCACTGACGTCATGTATAATACAAGTTATCTAATTTCATCCAGATATGCCTGCACAGTCCTCTATACAGTGGCGGGCAACAGAAAGGCATCCAGACCTTTGTAAGGCATTAAGAGAGGGAGGATCTACCATTTCGCTTTGGAGTTGGTTGCAGTGGTTAATCATCGTCAGCATTAAAAACGCATGCCTCATTTCTAATCTGAATTTATCTGGCTTCTTCTGATCACCAGTTCTTGAGATGTCTTCCTCTGACAGACTGGCGAGTCCTTTGGCACTTGACATCTCTCACTTTGTAAAGTATGTATACACTTTCAAGACAGATTCTTCCTTTGATAAGCTCAAAGTCTTGCAATATAAGACATTTTCTCCATCTCCCAAATAATTTCTGTGGCCCTTTCTTGAACCTTTTCCAATTTTCAACATCTTTTAAAAAAATGAACAGCAAAGGTAGATACAGCATTCTGACATACTACTCTCATTTATAGTATCCAAAGATTATGCTAGCCCCCATTGCCACAGTATCTATTGGGATCTCATGTTTAATTGCTTGTCCAATATGACCTTTAAACACTTTCCACTCATCCTTTACCAAAATACAGTTCCTCATACTGTAAGTATGAGTTTGTTTCTAGATATATATGACAGTGTATTTGGTTCTACTAAACCATATTTTGTTTGAATAGGTTCAGGTGATAAAACTTAACTATGTAGTTATATCATTGACAACTTTGTGATAGATGATACACATTTTTACAATACTAATTTTATATTTACTTCCAGTTCTATAACCTTAACTAACAGTGGAGTAAGTAAGGTGTACAAATTCTGAAGAATCCCACCTAAAATATCAGGATTTTTTGTTGAAATTGACAACTGCTCTTATAAGTGTTTAAATCTACATTATTATGCATATGTTATGTTATCTTTCAATTACTCTGGAATTATATAGGTGGAATTACAAATGAAATGTGCTTGTTCATGAAACAGTTAATGCCCTTTTTTTTCCCGAAGAATTTCATTGGTTAATCAAGACCCTGCAATTTTCACAGAGAGAACAATCTGATAATCAGTCACAGTTTTATAACTAGCTCATTAAAAGCAAGAATATTTTAAACAGCAAATGGTATCCTAATAGCAAAAAATGTACATACTTTTCATAGGTGCCAAGATCCTGAGGTAAATTCTAAAGTGCCTCTAATATTTTACTAGCAGTTTGGCTATTACGATTTCTTTAGGAAAAATAAAATCCTTTATTTCACAATGTGATTAAGAAAATGAATATGCATTCACTGATTATAATAAATCCATTTAATGGGAAGATGCCATAAAGGTACTAAAGAATATGAGTAAGATGACAAAATAGATCTTCAATTTCTGGCACTTGCACATGGTCATAGAGGGGATTCAGTATTACCAAAATTTATCTGGGTCTCCTTCATCATCCTTTCAATTTCTCTGATATCACCCATTTTGAACTACCAAGGTCAGAACTGAAAAGAAGTGAAGACAACCGAGGAATATAGCAAAAACAATCCTGTGAATGCCGGTTTTGGTATTTTAGAAACAACCTTCACAAAAAGGTTGTTTGCTTTGCATTTATCTTGGAAAAATCTTGGAAAAATCTTCAGCTATGCTGGAGCAGAACCTAATGTTGATAAAAGAGTAGAGTGTAAGTGTTGATGTAATTTCTATTGGACTGTAATGCAAATTAAGAGCAGTTATGCAGGGAATTATTAGAAGTGCAGAGGCCTAGTGTCTGGGTACTTGAAACTCCTGAATTTGGGTGAACTGCACTGGTATCCTTCACGGCTTTGTCTGCACCACCAGCCTTGATGTTGACTAGTAGCAAGTTTGCTGGACATCATTCAAGGATGACAAAGAGCAAGCATGCCCTTGCAGTGGCAGTGAAATGGCTCTGGAGATCGTTGCTGTACAATACCCTTTAAAGCAGAGAAATCCATCTACTGTCATCAAGGATGCACGCATAGCTTAAAGATCTGTCCTGCCCGGCTACGAATACGATCCAGAGTTTCTAAATTTGTAGGTTTTACAAAAAAGGTATATGAAAATACTCTTAAAGGTGTTTGTTATAAAACTCACTAAAACATTCCTAAATTAGTTGCATAGGCTATGCAGAATAATCCTATACTGCAATAATGTAGCATTTATTTGGAGTGAACCATATAATTTACTTTCACAAACTCACACTAAGAAACTATACTATATTAAGATGTTTCTCTCTTATCGTATACAACCACCGAATGGAGAAAGGGAGCTAATGTAGCTGTCAACCGTCAGCAATCTCTGTGCATCCCAGGATAAATGAATCCCCCGGGAGTAATTCTGCTGAAGTCACTAACAGATAAATTTGGGCTCTTAGTTCAACTGTAGTTCTCTGGGGCAGAGAACCCTTGTTTTTTTTATTTTATTCTCTCATATGTAACAACAATCGCAAAGGGACCCTCATCTCTGATGTTCTTGTATCTGGATTCTAACACCCATATGATCCATATACAATAATAATGCATACATACAGTTATTTAAAAACATTTGACTTTTAGTGGAAAAATATGCAGCATCTATATTACATATATATCATATATATTCATCTGCACTATATATCAGGGTGGGGGGTGTTTTATACTTTTTAATCCACGTATTAAAGAATTTCTTCCTGTTCCTATGCATTCTTTTAGATTTACTATTCACTTTTTTTAAACGAAACAAGGAAAGGAGAAACAAAGAGAGGTGGCTCTAGTTTGCTTCAGGATGGCGTGTTTCAGCTTATGGTGCTTTACTGTATCTCTCAAACCACACTAGTACTAGATATCTCCCTGTGGAAAGTAGCAATTACCTTCAATCTCTCTGATCTGAAGTAATCCCTGCTACATGCGCAGCTCATTGTGAGTGATGAGGGTCTACTGTTTGCTGAGTCTAAAACCAAATGATCTTTCACAAGCAAAATTTAAACTTGAAATAGGATTCTCTGGCTCTTGATTCCTACTCTATTTTTTCCGTGTACTTTATATATTCCCAAATAAGGTTCAGGCTGGTTACAGATGGTGCTGGTGCGTAATGTGACGGGCTCAGAAGCCGCTCCAGTTCCCAGGGGAGGGTTCTGTAATGGAACTAACTATGTATTGTCCACCTTATATACTAGATTTGATTTTGGACTATTTGCCCAACTGTGTTTGTTTATTGCTTAGCACTGGAGGGCTTCCATTAACTGTGGGTTGATTGAACATAGACTATGGAGTTAGGAGGAATGGAGCATTTTTTTCTTCTGAATGCTGATGTAATCCCTTTTCTTTAGCTGACAGTTTAGCCCCTTCACCAATAGAAACTGTTAGAAATAGTCTGGCGTCTGCACGATGCTAGTGAGGGACGGGTTTTTTTGACCCTTTAAACAAGCTCCACCTGATTTACTGAAAATAAATGCTTCCAAAGTTTGTAAGAACACAAAAAATTCACCTGGTAAAACACTGTCACTCACAAATGAGAATGGAAATTGCCATCTTTCATACAGGGAGAGATTAATACGGAAGATCCCAGACATTTTGTTCACATAGCATAGCAATGTATTTTCGTAATTCTAAAACAAGAACTTCAATTTAGCAAATCAGTTACCAATATCCAGATGCAAATTGAAGATTTAAGATTTTTTAACTAATGAAAGCATTCATCATTTTAGTGAAGCAACTCATCAAGAAACGAAATTAAGAATAAATAAATTGCTACCTTAATAATCATGATGAAATTATTTGTAATTACATTTAAACACACAGGTCCAGGAGAAGCTTCTATTTTCTTGTCCAGTTTGATACTGTTGAAAATAGCCATCACGGCTATAGCTTTTAATATCCAGTACATATATATCTCCTTCTAAGAAATAGCATGAGAACTGAAAGTAGGTAAACGGTGTTGTTTCACCAGTATAGTACACAAATTCAGTTCAGCTACAAAATTCCAAAATTTAAAAAATGTGTATTATCATTCTGGCTGTGTCTGGGAAAGAAAATGAGAAATCAGAATCCTAACAGGCTGCTTCCAAATAAAGGGAAGAAAAAGTATATTTTAATCTGTAAATATTTACCTGTTTAGCGTACTGACAAAAAGATCATTTTTAAGATGTCAGACATGGCAGTAACTATTGAACTTGTTCTACTGGCTTTTTATTGTATGGGTGCTATTTAACCTCCTAAACTATTGATTTAATGTTAATATAAGATTATAAGAAGATAAGATTCAGGGAGAAGATAAATTGAGAAATTACTTATATATAAATCTACTATATACAACATGTGGATAGCATTTTATAGAAAAACATTTGAGTATAGGTATATATAACCACATGTATGCCTCAGATACTATACTTCTTAGTATTTATAATAGTGTAAAGTGCATGAAACTATATTCAGGAATCACACTGAGGGGGGAATAGTGGTATTTTTCTAGTCTTTACCCACATCAAATCTACTCACAGTATATTGGGGAGTTGTACAAAATATGATCACAGATGCTGTCTGCATATTTTGAGGCCACTCTCAGGGAGCTCATTGTAACCCACTGGGCTTTTGAACTTAGTTTCCCAGTGAGAGAGGGTCAGATGGTTTCTGCTCACCCTACTGAGCTTAGCTCCTCCTTCACAGTATAGAGATGGGATTTGTGGTGCTAGAGTGAGCTGTCAATCACATCGGAAGATATATCTTTTCAGAGTGCAATACCCTCTCTCTGACTTTGGACAAGCTACGTTAGGGAGATTATCATTATTCAGCATGCCCAGCCTCGACACAGGGGTGACTACACGCAGAAACGGACTGGGGGCACAGACCTCAGTGACAGCGCAGGCTGTAGGATGTGCTTTTTGAGTTACATCTAGCATATGTGTCTTAGAAGTATAGATCTGGCCTGCCCTGCAGAATTAAAATCATTTTCGATATGACGACACAGCCCATAGTATAGGCATAAACACACATCAACGGAGCTTCTCCACTAGCTTAGCTCCCCCAAGGACATAAGCCAAGAAAAATGCTCTTCTGGCCACCTCTCTGCAGGTATGCTGACACAGAGAAGTCAGCCAACCTCTGTGAAGTTTAGCATGCCATTGGGAACAGTGCCCATACCATGGCGAGGAAGCAGGACACAGGGAATAATGTCCCACAGCACCACCATTCACACATGCTTTTATGATGGTGTTTCAAGTATGAAAAAGGAAAGCTTGCAAACAAAGCAGAAGGCAGCCACCAACAAAGATGAAGTCTCTGCTTAAAAATAAGTTTTGTGATGAAAGTTCATAATCCTCTAATGAATTGAAGAGGCCACTTGATTTCAAATATTTTTTGTTTTTCCTTTCACTCTGAAATAGTTACCTATACTTTTATGTTTTACATGACTGCACAACACAGTATATGGTCACTGAGAACTCTAATTTCTTTTTGTTTCCAGCAATAATAGCTTTGGAGAATTCAATCACAACTGGAAATTCAGAAAGCTAGTCCCAGGCTATTAAAAGAGGGAGTTAGACTTAAAAGCATTTGCCATAAAGGCAAAGTCATACATTCCCTTTCTATGTGACACGGTAAGACAACAGTGCACGAATACCAATGTTGCTGAGTACTCATTCACTTAGTGAATGATTTAGTATCAGGTAAGTGCCTCACTTTTTGAAGTTTTTATATGTGATATCTTCAGACTTTTCACAGCCTTAACAAATATTAAAGCACTTCTTAGACTTAATTCCATTTTGCAGAGAGGATAACTGAGGCACACAAGAGTAGGTTCACAAGGAGAAGCTTACATGCCTCCTTACCTGCCTTTGTCAGATACCAACTCCATCTCTGTCTCTGAGCTCTGCAGAACCCAAGAGCTCACAGCACGTATGACCATTATCTAAACATGATTAAGCTACTCATCGTCTGTTTCACAACAAAGGTAACAAAAATCACAAAATAGGTGTTCATCTATATACCTTGCTTCAAAGTATGACAAGTATTGACTAGAAACCCTTAAACTCAGGTCCTTTTCCAACCGATTGCCATCATAAAGAGAGCATGGAGTCAGCCACATTTTCTCTTTCACACAGCCTGGCTTAATCAGGGCTATTTCATACAAAAGAGACCAGCTTCAACAGGAAGGACTGGGAGCAACCCTGGAGTCATTTGGTAGCTTTTGCTTGCAGTGGGCAGAGTGGCTTTGAAAGAATCACTGAGCCGCCTCGCTCAGGAGCGAGGGCTCCTTTCCAGTCAGGTTTGTAAATCTTTGGTATTTCCTACTTCTCAGCTTGGAAAACTGTCTTCTCACCATGCTCGAGTGCGTCCCAGGAGCTCCTCTGTTTGGCACCCATTGCCCCATCTGTAGCGTGGGAGACCCTCAGGATCCACACTGGGCCCAAGGAGGCTTTGACCACTGTATGAGACTTTCTCCCTGCTTACCCTTAGGGGGAAAACACCGGGTAATTTTCAAATATCTCATCTGAAAGTACTTTGCCAGTCATTACAGGTGGTATTTCAAGACCACATACTAGAACAAAGAAATGGCATTTTGACCTCCCGATTCTGAAATCATAACAATGTAATGAGTAAAATTAGGAGTTCGGCTACATTTTCCGATTGACTTTTGCCAGTGGATTTTTAGCAACACGTACTTTTAAATGTTCCTTTGCTGGAGTTTTTGGAATAACCGGCAGTCACAGCCAGATTGGTCTTGCATGAACTGAATGAAGAATTTCCATTTTAAGGTCTTTTCTGCTTACTTTTAGGTTTTGTTGATGTGACTTTGTGTCTCTCTGTGTTTGAGGCTACTTTGGGGACCTCATGCAGTAAGTTACAATGATGGAGCATGACAGTCAGAATAGCACACACTATTAGCTAGAGCTCAACTCTATTACAGTACTATGTTTGGCGACACAGAATCAAGAGACTCAAGGATACAAGGTCAAAGGTAGCAAAACATTACATTAATCTGTTCTGTTTGCAGGCACAAGTACGTCAATCTCCAAGTATAATATAGTGTTGACTGTTTAATTATAAGAAGCAAAGTGCTAAGTGCTTTATTTAATTTAAAAAACTTTTTCTCTAAAAATAAAAAAAAATTAGAAAACATCACATTATTTAGCTTGGCATATATAACCAGGAGTTATTTCCCCTTATTTTATTAATTCAATATTTACTATTGGTTTTGTGGAGGACTAGTCAACCTACTCATAATAACTAAAATTTACATGAAGGTGCAACAAAATAAAGAAACCAAAAAGGAGCACTTGGTTTGTGAGTTTGGTGAACATCATAAATTATTTAAAATAAATGCAGGTGTATGGTTTCTTGGAAAAGGAATCTGCATTTGTAACTATGTACTGAAGTATCACAAATAGTGCTTGTTTTAACTTAATTTATGCATACAGAACCATAAACTAAAGAAAAATTATTACAGCTTTATTATAGGGATAATTCTTGCTTTGAAGATTAACTCATTTTGTAAAGGTAAAAGATAAGTATCAACTGGAGCACAGTGGCATGCCTTTATGAGTGAGTGTGGATAATGTAATGAACGAGTTATATCCAAAAAATAAAGGCCAAGGTATATTTTTGGTTACTCCAGGAAATTTCTGTAGTAGCCAGACTGAGTTGAAATGAGTTATGTTGATAGAGTACTGTAAATAATCCCATATGAGACATAGGTCTGCTACTTCACACGGGTGTTTAAAATGGCCCCAAGAAAGTTTGGGGCTGAAAAAAGCAATGATTTTATGCTTTTTACTCTTATTTAGGCTATTAACTTCCCATTAGCTTCTTATATCTGCAAACGGAGCAAACCCACCAGATGTACATTATTTTTTCTATTTTAGTAAGACATACTGATACCAATAAAGACTAAAAAACGTTTTCTTTCTAGCTATATGCTTTTCATATATACACTTCTAATTGAAACTTTCTTTTTTTTTTTTTTTTTTTACATGTTTTGCAGTCATTAACACAAGATTGCCTTCCATTACAATCAACAAAAGCACTCCATCCACCTTGCCCTGCCTGTGAGTCCCAGATTTAGCGGTTGTCCCCGCTCCGGCAACACTAGCAGAGCAGGGGGGAGCGCTGCTCCCCTCTGGCCGAACAAGCCCAGGGGGCAGCGGCTGGCCCCCCTTCAGTGAGCAGAGTGGGGTCAGAGAGGAGGCACCCGCTGCTTTGCCGGGAGCAGCTGCCCGGACCCTTGCACCCCTATGCCACCCTCGCTCCGACACATCTGACCCCATACGGTCCATGTCACATCCCCCAGTAAGCGCTGGGCAAAATGAGTTTGACAGTTCTGGGACTCAGCCAGTGCCTTCTCTCTGA
>NW_008794888.1:1829633-1859633 GCF_000699145.1 Aptenodytes forsteri | reverse complement strand
ATAATCAGGATTATTTGATAGACTCTACTTTCTTGACACTTGTTGACTGGTATTGATCATAAATGTTATTCTCCTTCATTCTCTCAGAATAATCCTATATTTTAACTCTTCTTTTACTTGGACTGATCTTCAGTTACCCAGCCTACTCTTAGCCATATTATCCCATTGACCACAAAGTGCATCAGCAGCTGGTTTGTAGCGGGACTATGTGAATACCCATGTCCTTTCCCCACAAACCTTAAACCATTAGACTCACTAACACTTAGAATTTACTCACGTTTGAGATAGGCACAATAATACTTCCCTCCCTCACAGGTCAAGAGTAGTCAGTTTAGAAAGTATTTTGGGGATAACTGAAAGGTATTTTATGCCTGGAAATACTATTGTCGAGATGAGACATGTAAAAAAAAAAAAATCTAAATCATTATTGTTACCTACAGCCTGGTCAATGTCATAATGAGGGAAACAGAGAGTATAAAACAAAAACCTTTAAGAGCTAGTTTTTCTTGAAGAAGTATTCTCTATTGTCTTTAATTAAATTGCTAAGTTTGAAAAGTTATTTATTTTTCATGGAGTATCTGCTCACCAGGCAGGCCTTCTCCTAGTCATCTCAATTTTAATTACTTGATTACTTTCATGAGAGAAGAATCCATATCAAATTTTATTTCATATAGGAAAGAAAGAAAAAATCTTGTGTTTCAGTCTCGACAGTTTATATTTGTAGTTTGAAGGAGAGCAGCCAAGGTCAAATATGTGGCTCTGCATCCACTGTATTAAAAAAATGCCCCTGGACCTATAGGTAGCAATTTCTTAATAATTATAACAACCTGAGGATAGCTAGTCTTGGAACACAAAACATACAAGCCTCAAACTAGAGCCCTCTCAAGTCAGCAAACTAAGCCCCTTCATTTGCTCAGCTTGTTGAGAAATCTTCATGCCCCCCAGGGACACAGAGCCATCCATCCAGTCTTTCTTCACTCAGGTCATGATTAGAAGCGATATATATTTTTAAAAGAACTTATGTATGTTACTATTCCAAGCTATGAGTACCAATCATGGCATTTCGATATCCTTGAAAAAAATGCTTAAAAAGAGGTGAGGTTTAAGCTACAATAGGAGTGAAATATAAATAATGCTTATGATAAGGTAACAGAACAGTTTTGCATGTATTTGAAATAGTATATCTTTTTTTGCCAATACCAAAAATTAGGTATCTTATATGCTGCACAAAATTCAGATCTGTGGCATTAAAGAGACAATAGCTAACCTGTTCTAGTTCTATTCTACATGCATAGGCCAATACATGTGTTTGTGTCTCTGTGTGTATATAAAACATATAAAGTAACCTTTTGGAAACTAAAGTTACTCAGAAATATAAATATTATTTATGAAATAATGATTAATATATAGATATATATTTGTTTCATTCTCTCCATGTACAATACTTCCATCAGAGCAGCGTGGGAAGTGAGGAATCCTGTATCCCTTTGAAATTCCTGAGACACTTAATAGTATTTTCTCCCTAAAAATTTAAAACACTTTGTAATCTTTAACTTCCGATTTGCCACTACTGGATTTAACAAGTAACTCTGTATGCAGCAACTAACACATCTCCATACAGGTTAGGTTGCTGTTCATGACAGAAGTGGTAGACCAACAACATGCAGGAAGAGCCATACTACCAGAGTCCTCATGCAGAACTGCATTCAGTCACGTCAGGCTCACGTGGCATGAAGAAAGCTTGTGGGACTGAATCCGTTACCATGGTTTTGAAATGAACCCAACTCAGCAAGGACTTAAATCTGGTCTGCCACAATGCCTTCTTTCATCCCAGAAAGTATCCTGAAATGGTTCAAACCTGGTCTGATGATAAGATCAAACCCTACCTTTTTGGCACATACAGGAGTAGTATCATAATTTAGTGTTACAGACTGGCTCAAAATATCATTACTACATTATCAAAAGACGTCAGCTTCTTGGAACTGAGTCAAACTACAGCTTCTGCTCTCCAGATCTCGGTACACATCCCCAGCCTTGGATACCTTATCAGATATTGGGAGGGCTCTTTGGAATGTGAATTTTAGCGCCCACTGAGGCTGGTCCTCTAAATGCTCATCTCCTCAACTTAAATAACTCTCACACTGCTGTGACGTTTTTCACCTACCTCTCAATGCTCAGGAATTATGTTTGAGACAACATGACAGGAAAACAAGGAATACAAGCTCAGCTTTCTTATACTTATAAAGCACTTAAAAGAAAACAGATCACTGAAAAAAAAATTAAGAACCACACTCTGTCTAATTTCACCTTTTGTTTTCAACTGATCATTCACCCTTGTAGGTTTCTAGGTAAAAACACCACTGGTCCCTAGGAATTGAGACCAGTACACAGCTGATATGTCACACTGCAGCTTTGATAGCTCTTAGTATTGACCTTTGCATGAAATGTCAAATACTGTCTGACCCTGCTGCATAGACTACAGTTTACTTTTAAGGAAGTCCAGGCTTATGTAGTTACCCCAAAATATGCGACATAAACTCATTATTTGACACAAGTTAACATCCTACTTGGGCAGGATCTCAGCTTCTCTAAATCTCAACATTATGTTATATTCGGAAGCCAACAGAGCTGCTGATGTGATGTTGGTTTTTTTAATACTGCTTCTGAAGGTAGGATGCCACCCACTAAGGCTACCACCAACCAGCAATCTAGGTTATTCTTGACAAGGTCTCATGAAAATAATGACCAAACCTAACCCAGCTTCCATTGTGAGAAAATCATAACCTTGAGTTCAGTGTCTAATCCTGGAATGAAATGTCAGCATTCCCAGAAATATTGCAAAATTGTCATTACCTAAAGTAAATCTACTCAAACAATCATTGTCTACATGGGAATTCAGAAGCTGAAGCTTTGTGGCTTGCATGGTAAGACTGTGGCTGTTAAAAAAGAACTGTTACTAATTGATAGGGGCTTCAAAACGAAGATATATGGTATTTGAGATGCTGTTTTGATCTTTTTTACTTTCACACATGTGCCCTTCTGTATCCTGTGGATCTTCTGTGTGGCTCGGTGGGTACATGCTCCACATGGTATTCTGCCTTTCTGATGTTAAAATACAGCACATAGGCTCTTACACATGGCATAGGAGCCGCTCTTTGATGGACATATAATCAAGCAGGAATTTGAAATATGGCCAAGACTTTGCTTTTATTTCTTGGCTATTGGACATAAGTGTGAATTTAGCCTGTAGAATTTATTCTTCTTTTATTATATTAGATAAATTGAAATAAGTGGGAAAATCCTTCTTCTTAATTGTCTTTCTCCTGCAGTCAGTTCCACAAGGTGTGGTTTAAGCTATCAGTACTTAAACATAGATGATATGATAGCATTGTCAATACAAGACATTATTAGGAACTATTTTATTGTCATGAAAGAACTGATTTGTGTTTCTTTCCTTTTTCTTTTAGTCTTACCAATCAATGCCATTACACCCACTGGTTTTCTCCTGCATGAGCACACTTCCGTTAACTCCCGTGTGTCGCTCATTTCAGGCTGCACATTAAAATACTTGTCCTGCAATAAAATTTCTCAAAGAGCCCTCTCTATCAAGGCAGTTTCCACTATTATGTGTCTGCAGATGTGTTTGTGAGCAGTTCTTCTAAGTACCTATTTTAAGTATTTTATTTATATACCATATATCATTCTTCATATATGAATATTTTATTTACATATGCTCTATTATATAAACACATCTATATTCTATTTTAAAATATATAAAAAACGTATTTTAATCAAGCATGTTTATAAGTTGCCTTTTTTTATACTGTTTTCTTTTTAATTGAAATAATCTTCTTTACTTGGCACAGATTATCCTCCTTAATAATTAAAGCTTTTTAGAATTCAGCAATAAATATTGCTGAGTGTAAACTTCAACAAGAATAGCACGTTACTGTAGCATTAATGCAGTTTTGTTTACCGTGAAGCAAACTACTATTCAGTTATTCTACTCAGTTTTTCTGCAAGTTACAAAAGGATATTTCCATCTTAGAGGCAAGTTCAAGTCTGAATAAAATGCAATGGAAAGACAAAATATATATATGAAAAAGCTTAATTATTTCGCAGTATTGAAATATTATTCTAAGTGCATGAAATAGTAATCCGACAAAGAGAATGAAACAAATGGACAATTCCAAACAAAAACGTCTATTGAAACAAAATATTTCATTTAGATTTCTCCCCCCCCCCCCCCCCCCCATCAATAGTCAATTCACTTGTCCCAGATCTACATGAGGTCACTCAAATGGCCTTGGCTCCTTTTGCAATTTCTTAGCACCCAAAAGAATTTAAGCAGAACTCGTGTTCTGGCTCTAAATGTACAAGGTCATAAGGTTCTTCTGAGGGAGAAATTTTACAGACCTTCAGTAACACTGCGGTTTATGTTATGCTGCCAGTGATCACCAAACAAGTAATATATCGAGTCTGTTATCCAAAACCAAAAAATTCCTTAAGGACGTCTACAAGAAATGTAACAAAAAAAATCTAGGCCTCAAATCATGTGTATAAAATGTCACAGTACCAGCTTTTCAAAAAGCAGACTGATTAAATATCAATACCTGCTTTGCAAGCATTGTGAATTTCATACCACTATTGTCTCTGTAATGTGATCTTGCAGTGGTTGAGGATACTGCAGAAAACAAACCACAGAACTGCAGTGTATCAGAGACTCCTGCCACCACAGAGCAAGCCCAGCATCCAACTATTGTCCTTTTATGCTCCAGAACTGCTGGAGGTTTATGCCTGGTATGGTTTTGATGGCCTTTGTCTAACTTATGCTATGATCTAGAGTCTTTGCTCTGTTTAAGCCTTCTTTAAGCTATGTAGTCCATGCATTCAAGACCCATACCTGATACATTGACCATGCTAGAATTATAGCCCATCCAGCACTATTTCAGAAACAGAGACTGGTTAATTTATCACTACCGTGAAGTCAGATTCCCTCTGACAAGTACCCATCAAGGACAATTCACCAGCTACTCTTTCCTTTGCCACATACATAATTAGTTTCCAACTTAGACAAAACAAGACCACTGTAAAAATATCTCTTTTTAATCAAAATATGGCTATGTAGTCCATGCATTCAAGACCCATACCTGATACATTGACCATGCTAGAATTATAGCCCATCCAGCACTATTTCAGAAACAGAGACTGGTTAATTTATCACTACCGTGAAGTCAGATTCCCTCTGACAAGTACCCATCAAGGACAATTCACCAGCTACTCTTTCCTTTGCCACATACATAATTAGTTTCCAACTTAGACAAAACAAGACCACTGTAAAAATATCTCTTTTTAAATTCAAAATATGATACAATTTATTAGTCTTTTTATTAAATAATAGAAACAACACAGAAATATAATTATTTGGATTAACAAAGCTCTATATTATACTTTCAAAAAATCCTCTTGCTCTTTTAGTTTCGCTTATGGAGGAATACATCTTAACATGGAAAGGTAACTTATCATATCCAATCAAGCCTGATCTCCAGATAAATAAAAATTAAACAAAGCAAGATAAAGTGAAAATACTGAAGATGGCTTAGGCAGTTTGCTGATAACTAAAATTAAAATCAATAGTCCTTTTGGCTAGTAAGTGTAAAACGTATGTCGTACTTCAAGAGACAAATAGCAGTTTATTCTTGTTTTCTAGAAGGATGCACAGAGTACTAACTAGAGACAATACCACATGCTTTTAACTTTAATTTCATATGGAAAAGGTTTAGTCTTCACTCTCTGTTTATATAAGAGTGGAGCTGGGCTGTAAAAGAGAAACAAAAGTGCAACTATTTAATAGAAACCCTTATTCCTAAATAAACTGAAGGGGTATTGAAGTGCTCAGGTTTTCTTAGTTCCTCGGTTTCCTTCTTTGTGAATAACTGACCAAATTCATGAGTAGCACCTGTGAGCTGCTAAGGAGTCATCAAATGTTGTGTTACTCAAAGGAGGGCCTCAGAAGAGGTCTTGTGAAAGTGGTGAAGTATCATTAATCCACAATAACCAATACTAGAGTATCACCTGTAGAAGAACCCATATTTCACAATTCTTCGCATTCCTCTGCACTGCTAAGATCTTTTTCTTAACCCACTGTTTAAGCCATAAATGCATGTGAAATTGAATATTTCCTTCAAAATACTCTTGAGTACACTAAAAAGCAAGCAAAAAAATATTTAGGACACATGAAATAAGGAGAAAAACCAAATTGGGTATCTAATGGGTGTTGAATGTTTTTCCTTAGGCACCAAGCAAGGAGGAGGTCCCTCCCCCGAGCAGGGCGGGCATGTCAGGGAGGCAGGAGAACCCACCTTCCATGGTGGAGCTGTTCCTATTCTTGTCTGCTGTTCAGGACAGCAGAATGTTTTTTGCTCCTCAATGCCATTTTGGAGAGCTGATACCATACAGCCTTCTTATTCTTACTGAAAGAGCATCCCTCAAAGCACTCCCAAGCAAATTTCCATATAGTAAAATAGTTTTGTTTTCTGAGTTATGAAAACAGCCATAATATGTGATTCTATATAGTCATGGACATATTAGCCCTAAGACAGTGGAGGGATGAGAATGTATTTGAATTGTGAATGTCTCTTTACAGCCTCTGCTCTAAAATAACATTCTTTCTTTTTTTGTATCTACAGAAAAAGCCACTTTTGTGTGGGTGAATAAGGTCCGTTTGCTGAAAACAATCATTTCAGGAGCTTGTTTTTATCTTACTGATGGCTAGGGTTACACTGCAGATTGAACTGTAAAATATTTCTTCACTGCTCCTTCGTTTCAGTGATATAGAAAGTTTAATCCATATCAAAGACATTCCACATGAAGAATATTCATGGACAATGCTAGATATACAAAGAAATCTGCATATATTTCTAGTTTTTGAGAGAAACAATGGATCACCATGTAGTCACGTCTAATAAATTCTTAGCCCAGCAGTTTGTCTGTCTGAAGAAACAAACATCTACCAGAAATATTTGCCAGGCTCTCTATATTTTGATTTCAAAAAGCATTCACAACAGCATGAAGGATTTTTGCAACTTCTTTAACTTACAAGTTAGTGGAAATCATAATTTTTACATTTTAAAAAGCTGCTGTAGAATCCCTATTAAAAATATAAGAACAACAACAACAGTTTTTATGTTGTGCCCTATCCAGCTGACACTGTCCTTTCGGAAAGCCAATGACTTGTTAGTACCTCTAGCAGGAGTGTGAACAGATGCGTCCCTGACAGGCGATGGATGGTCAGGGTCCATCTGGCCAGTGCAGCTTGGACAGAAATGATGTATACAGCTTCATCAGCGAATGACTGTCATCAATCCTGTGCCATGGATAGCGTAAATGACAGCTACACTGCAGCTGAGGCCCAGGTGTGAGAATGAAGAAGGGGCTGATTTAAGAATGCTGGGTAATCAGGAATGTATAGTCTCCTGGACTTTAATTTGTATCTTTAACCTCCTATAAATATCCCTGTATACTGTAGGAGGTATGTGTTTTTAAGGAGTCTGATCGTGAAATTAGCTTCAGGATGACAGACATTCTTTGCTCTCCTTTAGCTGCTGATTACCCCGGTTCCCAGTATACATTAACAAATGCATGCTGAGCTTTGGCCACTGTACTGTGGGCTCCACAATTTAATTATTACCTCATTGATTTTTCATGTATTTCAATTTTCTTTTCTTCAAGTCACAGTGACTGTCCTATTGGGGGCAATGTTTGTTTTCTCTTTCCAAGATTTCCTTGTGGAATTTATTTTGAATTCAAGGATTATTTTTTTAACCCATCAGGAGCTTGTATTTGCTTAGCCTGTCAGTTAATAGACAGGTAGATGCACAATCCCCTAAAATGAAACTAACATTATGGTTGAAGCTAGATATAAACAGAAAACAATAATGCAGTGACCATTGGTAATCCCTAACTAAAGGTACCTCTGTTTTTTAAATGGTCCCTTTCTAGCATGCATCAAAGAGCATGCATAATTTGCATCTATTAGCATTTTATTATTTCATAGCATTGGGGATGGGAAAATGGACACAATTATTGTATCCTCACAGGGTATTTCTTTACTTATAACTATTTCACAGTAAATCATTTTTCTTTATCAGTGGATCGTATGGACTAACATAGTGATTTAAAAGCACAGGAAGTTATGAATGTTTTGTGTAAGGAGTCAGTCCTTTCAGCACACAGAAATATGTTCATTGTCATAAAAAGGCATCATCTATAATCGAATTCTCTTAAGAAGCAGTTTATTGCCAAGGGCCACATTTTGACCAGGTAAAGCTGTGTTGCATGCCTGGAGCAAGAGTTGTATGCGCACATCATACTGTATATAATATACTGCATGCACAATTTGTATATGAACACACAAAAAAATCCCACATTTCCAATGTATAGTCCATGCTTGCAGGTGTAAGGCTTACTGTATATTTCTTTTAGACTGAAACTTGAAAAACCTCGCAAGTCACGGTAGCTCTAGACAGAGAAGCTTTAGGAAAGCATGATGTAAATTCTGGTGGCATTATCATAAGGGGGGTGGTATGGGACAGTACTCCAAACATCCCCATTCCAGACACAGAACTCAGTTAATATGCAATGTACGCAGCAGAGAGGCCTTAACACGAACTTTGCAGAGGAGGGTACAACGGGCCACATTAATTGCAGGTTACAAGGAATGTGATCAATTTTCATCTCCGAGTGCTGACTTTTGCTGGCTCTTCTTCAAGTTCCTGGAACAGAAGTGGAGCGTAAGGGCAACAGAAGAAAGTGGAGATGCCTCAAGAACGGGGCGTCCTGGTCCAGCTTCTTTTCCATCCAAACAGAGTGGATGAATTAGACTTGGCTTGGGAAGGAACCCCATTTTTAAGTGTCTCTGTGTGTGTGTATATATATTAAAAAAAAAGTTTGAGTGCATGTGTGTACATTTGCGTGTGGGAGCATTTGAGTATGTATGTGCATGTGTATTTGTGTGACAAGTCATATTCTGAAAGTGGGTTCATTCAAGCTCACTAAAAGTCAAAAAAGGGACTATTTTAGAGAAAGGAATTTGAAAATTCCTTGAAAACACATTCTTCTTTTGGGCAATTTGGAACTTTTTCGCCTCCAGGCAGAAAATTTAATTGATTAAAAAAATCAAAAAATCATCCAAGTAAGCAGATGAAGACTTGTCATCTGGATTTCCCTGAAGAAAACCTATTTACTCCAACAGTTTCTTCCAGGAAAAAACAGTTTTGTAGAAAGGAAATTTTTCATCAGAATACTAATGCAACAAAAACCCCTGATAAGTCTACACAAAGACCATATTACATGCTTCTATGAAACTGAGATGAGTTGTACCTACACAGACTATTGGCTTTAAGTGGTTTAGGGAGAGATTTTCAAAAAACACACGTGGAATTTAGTATTGGTGATCTCCAGAAAGTCTTTGCAATTTGTGCTCTGAAATTCTTGAGCACTTGAAAAAAATCTCCCCTTTAATATTTTATAGGGCTGTGGTTTAACCTTTAGAATATGAATAGAGTCCCCATCTGTGTAGGCTTACTTGTTATCCATAGTGCAGGTCAGTACCAATCAGATCAATACACCCCCAGGAGAAGACGGAAGTGGAAGAGGGCCATTGAGCACTGAGCATTTACCTCAATGAATCACAATTACAGGAACACCTGTGCTAACAAACTATGTCCTGATCCACCGGGAAAATGTGCACAGTGCTCAGTAGCCCTCAGAATTTCTCATTTATTATCACTGGTGGGTTGGCCTGCAGTCGCATATTGTGTTACAGTGTAAAATTCAGAAGGACACTGGTTCAAGACCTCTTAGGATGACTAAGCTTTCATCGGGCTTTTTGCTGCTTCTCCTGTACATGTATTTTAGCATTATCTTCAAGGTACTGTTGGAGGCTTTTAATTCATACATCTCAGTTTCAAACAGCAACACACAAGTTTGAGGAACACAGTTTCAGAAAAGTTACATGCAAAAGCACGCTTACATTGGGAGCGACGTACATTTGTTAATGAACTCTGTTAATAAGCTGTGGCTATATATCACATAACAGAGAAAAAGAGAAAATAGAATGCCCTATGGTAATGGAGGGAGCAAAAATTAGGAAAAACAACCATGCAATACTTGAAAATACCTCCCTTGCACACTGTTACAATAGTATCTATTATTATAGGTATGGAACAGCTTTATTATTTTGGTGTCATTAGAGTAAATTATCTACCCAAAGTGTAAGGAAAGGCAGCAGTATAATGAGGAACCTCCACCGTGTGAGAGGTTGGACTGTCAGGAAATAGGAGTTAGGATCATCACTGCCTTTAAAACCTCTCTCTAAAGGCAAGGATATATTCATAAATCTCAAGTTTCTTCACTTCTGCACTATCATAATATTGTTGTACAACATCTGTGATAAGTTTTGCCATATACGTCAGGAAACTAATAAATGCATCACTGAACAATGGACCCTTAAGATCACATAAAAGCCAGAACGTTTCCAAACTCTCCCTGTGAAATTTAGCAGATAATATTGGTGGTACGCAGCAGGCAGAGCCATGTCTTATATGTTTTACATATATTTCACAGTGAAAAAGCGTCAGAGTAGAAGGCCATGCTATGCAACTGAGAGGAAAGTGTCTGTCCAGCAAGCTTACTTCTTCTGGCTTCAGAAGAAGTCATCATGCTTTTAACATCATGCTAAGAAATGGCTATTTGGAGATTAGGACAGATGAAGATCTGGATATGTTCTCTTTTTCTGTCTCGAAATCTTGTCTAAGCAAAATCTGAACATATGTTCAGGATTTCTGTCTGTATGCCCTTCAGCCTTGTTAAAAGAGCAGCTGCTTTACCTCTGACTAGGCTGTGGCACATCTGAAAATCCCAGGTACGTCTGCTGTACATACATAAGCCATTTTGGTGAAGCACATACCCAGTGAGCTGACACATCGAAGACACACCACAGCACCTAGGTTGCACTATGCTGATGACACAGAAAACTAAAATATCCAACGTGTAAGGCCATTTGTGAAATATCATCATGCTAGGGGACATTTCACCACCTAGGCACTATTCCGCACATTTGTGTATATTTATGAATACACATAAGGAATACTATTTATCACAAAACTCCCATATCTTAAAGTCAGACGAAAGGTACGGAGGGGTGGGAAGGAAGATGATGTGAAGGAAGGAAAACAGTGAAACAGCTGGATAAACTCTTCACCTTCTGTAAAAAGAATACATGACAAGTGCTTTAGGGGGAAAAGAATCAGCTGAGCACTAAGCCATTTAATTTATCACTCTGCAGAGCAGAATGCAAATAACATTATTCTCACTTGCTACACATTAGTATTTCTCTGGATTCAAATTTGGATTTGATCACAACTAGAAAGCTATTCAGCTGAGTTACCCTTTCCCTGTTATTTATCTGTGAAAAACAAAATGAAGAATATTGGGCTCATGAAATGAGCAGGTATTTATTCTGTCTACAAAAAAGAGCAAAAAAGTACCAAAGATTTGTTTAATTCTGGACCTCCCTCTGCTTCTCTGACTCCTCCTACAGCTACTCTTTTCCCAGTGTTGTGTGTTTGTCAGTTAGGCAGGACCCATTGCTACTGCCCTCAAATCTCCCCAAACCAGATCACATTTGACAAATTTCCTGTTCAAATCTCATCAGATCTTCCAAGGCAAAGTACCACATGGTACTGAACAAACAAATTAAAAGGAGGGGAATTCCACAAATACAGTGTACACTTGTTATCATTGATACTGGCTTTTCAGTCATCACACTAGCCTGTGAACCAGCATAGGACAAAATGAAAAAGGACATAGAAAAGTGTGTTCTTACTAGGATCAATTTACAGCACTGTAGGAGAATTGAGGAGGGAATGCCTAATCTGAGATATTAGAAAATTTTAAACTAATTTTCCTTTGGCAATACTTGTGTAGTCAAGATTTTATATATCTCCAATGTGCTTTAATACGCCTTTGATACATTTTTGCTATTCTGGTTTTGGGACTTGCTTGATTGGAAACCACTAAGCACGCTTAACTGTGCCACATATTTTTCCTTCTGATTAAAATGCAGGCTGGCACAAGCAGAGACTGATGGCCTCTGAGTTTATAGATTGACCAGGGCACCTGCCGTGCAAGCATCTTTGTGCTGCCCCATCACTGAATTTCATTCTGACCTTGAAGCATCACACTTGATAAAGCTGAAAGTTAGTTTCTATGCCTATTTCCAGCCCTGTTTTTTAGTATCCCTTAACAGACTGTCAATTGTACTCTGACACAGTGGTACCTGCTTCTTGTAGGTTGTAGCTCTCAAAAGATAGTAAAATTGATGCTTTCACCTACGGACTTTTGCAGCTCTTCTGCATGATTCTCATTTTAAATATTTTTTAAAAAATTGTAGTAATAAGACCAGGAATAGATCTACTGATGACATCTTGAATCTCCAGCAATTGTGCTGGAGACCTAAGACTGCATCTGGACATCTTGGTACCTGCCAAGGTTTTTTAGTTAAAGGTCTGTTCAACCTAGTTCATAGGCAATAGCTGGAAGTGAAGTTTCCTCAGGAAACAAGAGCACTTTCTGAAATGTCTCTTACAGCACAACAACTGTAGATACAGTTCACAAGGAATACCAGCTTTACTCAGTACAAAGCTTCCAAGCCCTGCTCCAATATACAGCAAAACAAATATAGAAATCAGGAAAAATAATGCATTTCTGTTTGCAACATTTCAAATAATTGCTCTTTTCTGGCTGTAATCATGAATAACCCAAGTAGCCTGGAAACTAATGTATCTGTAACTCTGTGCAAAAGACAATCACATTTTACAACAGTGGGGATTGGATAGAAGTGCATTTCTAGTAAAAGATTATCCTGAAACTGATATAACTCTGAGAACATAAACATGCACATAGAGATCTGACTCAGATAATAATGAAGACCTTATTTGCTAAAGCACATATGAAAACCTTTCCAGAGCACAAATAAAATAAACTTAGTGTAACTTCTAGAATTAGAGCCCTGAATTGTTTTATTGGCCTCTGAAATGTATGCAAAACCAACAAGTACTTCACTGTCTGAGTAATGTTCATGACGTCGCATCAATGCGACGATAGCTTCCTAGAATGGCTTATACATAAAGCAGAGCAATAGCTACAGCTACAAAACACACCAAACATCTGAAGGCAAGCCATCAAAAGCAAGGAAATTCTGATTTCTAGTTGAGGCCTGTGACATTTACAGGCTATACAAGAATACATGGGATGTTATACAGCATTGCGCATCATTATTGTGGAAGTCATTGTTTCCCTCATTAGTGCTCTAGATCTGTACATTACTTCCATTGCAGGTCATGACCTCCATGCTGACAGTCCATCCTTAACTCACCCTTTTGTGCCTAGGTATTGTAGCAAATTTGCTACAGTATGTGACATCTCACACTTGAATTTTCTGCAATATTTGAAGACATGTATCCCATTCAAATGCACTACTTATCAACTCAGAGGTCTTCAGGGAACCATTAAGAAGATATGGGACACATATCTAAAGTAAAATTAGATATAATTTCATTTGTAAGTGTTGTATTTTATTGTAATATTTAAGCTGTAGTTCTCTGTAGAGCTTTTAATTTTATGTGATAGAATGATGTGTAAATCATGCAGCATAGTTAAAACATTCCTAAAATGTTTTTAAACTTCAGTAGTCTTTTCCAACCAAAGACAGACATTTACTCACTAGGAACATGCAAAACGGTAAACATTTTCATATTCATTGTCCTCATTTCTTTTAGTATTAATTAGAAGCATAACTTAATATGCTGCAAACATGCTAGCCTTTCATTTTTAATGCAATTGAAGATAAATGACTAAAACTTAGCAGTGATTCTGGACTCCTGAAAAACGGTGATTGACACAGTATCATCCTGTAATGGAGCAGTTAATATGCAGACATTGACGTGGCAGAGCCATTATGATAGATCATATCAATTCATAATTTGGCTTCATAAAGATGTAGAATTATTGACACAATATCTTACAATGGCACTTCCTTTTCTACAATGCCAATGTACAGGACTGGTCTTTGCAATGAGGTCTCTGAAATATAACCTGAAAGGATGTGTGGAGAAAAGATAATGTTCATGTTGTAGTAAGTCACCTTCTGTTTTAATATCAGAAAACCAGTGTTAAAACCAGGGAAAGAAATCAGTTAGGGATTCCATGCCTGGAAGTATCTTTAATACTTAGTTAGGTTTACTGTCCACATTCCTTGTTTCCCTGTTCAGGAAATTGCTCAGAATTTGTCACACTATGAGAAATTGTTTGATTAAACCAGAAAAAAAATGCAAAACTTGTTTCGGTTTTATGGTCAGATAGAGAAAGGAGCTAACTAACTGACTGCAGCATTTTGCAGCATTTTCGTTTGTTTTTTTAAAAGAAATCTTGTGTGGACCTCTTCTATGAAATTAGACTTTGAGGTTTTGTTTGAAATGTGCAAAGAAACTTTTCTAATAACTTAATGCCACTGATGTTAGAGCCCAGGGAAATGAGGGCAAAACCAGAGAACCATGCAAAAGCAGATAGTAAAGTCAGCTTTGCCACAGCTTAAAGAGCATCCTGTCTCTCATACCAATGTGTAAACTAGCAAGGGTTTGATCCAAAACACAGAATTCTGACGGTTCCAAAATTTGCAGATGTGTATAAAAAGGATTTGGTTTTGTGTGTCCCAGCTCTCTTGGATGCTATCATGATATTCACATTATGAGTCCAACAGCATTTCTCACTTTAGTTTTGTGCCTTAGCTTTGGTTTTCACTCTTCTTGCTCTTGTACTTACAATCAGATTAATAACTGGAGGAAAGGATGCTTAGTGGATATAAACGAGTCACTCGGCTGATCTCAAAAGACAGAAGACAGGGAGCAGATTCACCCCAACTGAGGGTATGCGCATTTAAATTTTACTTTCATGATTAACTTCTTTTTAAATTGTGACAAAAGATACCCTTTAAAGTAATCTTAGCCACTGCTATGTATACAGGATAAACAGAGACTATACTGATATACATACCTTATACAAAAAAAACCCTAAAACGTATTGTGTGGGCTGAGAACTTTATATTGACTTCTGGCGCTAAGAGAATTTTATAATGGAGTTATAAAACCCTCAAAAAAGGGGTTTGTAAAGGAAACTCTAATATACCTTTATCTATAATGGCACGGCTGGGGGCTACTATAATAATCCTTTTGCTTTCATGTGGCCATCTGGAGGCCTATTAAAACTAGTATCTAAAACAGACTCCCAAGTGTGTTGAGTTTGCCAGTTCCCACTAAGTCACTAAAATAAGGGAGTTAGCCCTGCTATAGGGTGAAGTGTCCGCTACAGAGAGAAGACAGCTTGAACTCTAACCTTTTACACAGTGAATATGTTGTGTACAGGCTGATTTTGATACATACACTTTAATTGTACAAAAAACGTAGCCCTAGGTCGGTTGTGCACCTCTGGGGTTGTATGACAAGATGGAAGAGGATAGGCAAAGTGAGAATGGAAACATTGTAAATTTAATGAAGTATTGCGTTTCAACTGAGAAATATTCTCTTCTGATTTTTACAGAGAGCAACAATAAAATCTTGACAATTTTGCAAGAACCTACTTTCCTTGCTCAAATACAAACACAGACATTATATATAACATTTATTTAGTGCTGCGAGTTTTTATCCAAAATGTAATGGAAATAAATATTTGAATATGCAAATTATTTTACAGCATAGTTTGGTGTCTCTCTTTGTTTTTTATTCAATTAAGATTAGGTTAGTACAAATGCACTCAGTAAAATATTTTGAGCCAATGGGGGCTGGGTATCATTTGTCCAAAATAAAGTCCTTTCCATACACTCATTACTGGTCTTATTCAGTAATGTGGCTGCATCCTATTATACCTGATACATCAAAAAAAAAAAAAATTAAGTTGCTGTCTAAAACCACACTAGAACTCAGATCTAGGACCAAATAAGATGCATTAATTGCTTTACTGCTTCACTGCGAAGCCACTCTTAAAATATAATTCCTTAATGAAGTCCGTTAATTTGTTCATGGCAGTACACAAGCTGTTCAAAATGACACAGAATTGCACTCTGTTTTCTAACCCCTGCAGTTTCTTCTGTTAGTCACTCTGTCTTGTGTTGTTATCCCATGGATAGTAATTATTTTATAGTGGCTGTTGTTAGGAGAGAATTAGGCTTGGTAAACAAAACCTGCCTTCTCCTGTTAATAGCTAAGGATAATAAATTTGGCTCTGACATTCACTATATTTGGACAAGGCTTGGCCTTCTTCCAGTTTTCCCAATAAGAACTTTATTATATAATTATGCCTTGGAGGGGCTCATATTACAAGGTAATTTTTTTTTGTTAAGACACATATTGCATGGCTTCCAGCCAGTAAATGATATACTGTAATATATGCCTCCAATAAATGTTTTAAACAAAATCTCTCTAAGCAATATCCTGCTGGAGCTGCACATTGCAATTCAGCAGATATATTTACAGGAGTTTTTCATAATGCAAATTATTTTCTTTTGCTCACATTGTCCAACATTATAACAAGTGTTGAAAAAGAAGCCTAGGATTATTTTTATCAGCAAATGACATGGTTAGATTCTTAACTTATCATATCTCAGTAGCTTAAAGAGAATTTTCATACTTTTTGTTCTGTGAGTAAAGTCACAGTTTTGTTGACATGCACAGAAGTGTAGCAAGTATCTTATTTTCTATTTTCAGCTTGAATTAAAAAACAACCCTTTGTTCCACCTTTCACTCCACACACTAATGCATCATCTCCCACCCTCTCCTTTATTTTATCTCATACCTTTCATGTAAAATACAATTTAAGTTAACACACAATAGCACAAAATGCTTTTCAAAGGGAGTCAATCATAAGCTAAATAGAAAAGGAAGGGCTTAAGGGGACATATATAAAGAAGTGAGTGGCTCGAAAGAGAGAAAGAAAGTGTTTCAGTCACAAGGAGGGGCAGAGATAGGATCAAGACTGGGAAAAGGGAGTAAGCAATTGAATTCTGAAAAAATACAGTAAAAACAACCACACAAGATAAGTACACTAATTTTAACTGTTTCTCCTGCTGCTGAGTTATCACTGCTAGTAAGATATAGGTAAATGATATACCATAATTGCATTCACCAAGTTTCGTAAGAACTGTGTAGGTAAGCAGAATTGGGTTTACACACTTCAAGACATAAACCAAGTCCAGAGAGATTAAAAACTGGTGGAACAAAAACTGAATCCAAAAGTCATGTTTCCAGGCCACCTTTTCTGGAACACTATTTAATTCCCACTAAAGACTGGGAATTCCTCAACTATAAAAACCACCAGGATCAGGTACGATAGGCTGGCCATCAAGTGTTTTTGGTGTAAAAATAGTGTATTTTGTATATTTTTACTTCATTCATTTGAAGACACTCTCTCCTGAAGACACACAGTTCAGTACTGATAACTTGGTACACAATCCCCAGGGTAAAAGGAGTCAAAAAGATCAGGAGAAGGGAATTGGGATATGTGCCAAGACAATGATATCTACAAAAGCATGCCAAAGTGCTCTTGCATAGAATATGACCTATATATTAGCTTTAAAAATACTATGCTCACATAGATTGCAGGAAATAGGTTTCATTGTGATGTAAAAAATTCAAATACTAAAAAAGAAATTACACCACTTCAGACACATACTTTAAGCTTGGCACTAAAAAATTAAAGATCTTGAGCTAAATTCATCTGCGCTAGAGGCACACAGTGGATTAATTTGGCCCTGGGTAAGACATCTGAAAAACAAAAGGGCAGGGACTAAATACATCAACAGTCATTACAAACAGAAAAAGACCATTAGGTCAGCTAGTCCAGTCTTATTCCAATTTCTTAATGTAGTACTGGCCGTGACAATACTGCCTTCCATGCTCTCTCAAAAATATATTTTTAATTACTCAAACTAAAGAACTAATACCACTTTCCTTGGGAAAAATGGCTAAGAAATTAAAGATCTTGAGCTAAATTCATCTGCGCTAGAGGCACACAGTGGATTAATTTGGCCCTGGGTAAGACATCTGAAAAACAAAAGGGCAGGGACTAAATACATCAACAGTCATTACAAACAGAAAAAGACCATTAGGTCAGCTAGTCCAGTCTTATTCCAATTTCTTAATGTAGTACTGGCCGTGACAATACTGCCTTCCATGTTCTCTCAAAAATATATTTTTAATTACTCAAACTAAAGAACTAATACCACTTTCCTTGGGAAACAAATGGCTAAGTATTCCTTATTGTTTCAGTCATACCTTGGAGGATATACACTCTACATTCCTCTAGAATCTATCCTATTATTTTACTCTTGTCTATTAACTCTTCCAAACTTTTAAATTATCTTTGTTCTCATCTGACTTCCCAGAACCACCTTAGAAGAGGGTCCACAGATTTGCCACAGCCCATGAGGCGGCAGGCTACAAAGGAGCACCAATTCGACTCATTCACATGGAAATGACAGGGGAGCAGGCTGAGACACAGCTTTTTCAGCAGGATAGTACAGACCAGTAGTGATTTCGCAGTGTGAGCCTGTATATAAAGGCGCTGTTGACAAAAAGGACTGGTCTCAAGCTCTCTCCAAGAGTTATAGACTATCATTTGATGAAGATCAAGTGGCAAAGAAACTTTTACCGCTGTCTTTCCTCCCTCTATTTTCTCCTCTTCCTCTCATCTCCTTTCCTTTCTCATAAGGATTGCAGAGCAAGGAAAGGAAAATAAAGCTAAAAGAGCATGAAAGATACTTGAGCTACATCCTTCCTGTTTCCGAGACGCAGGAGGAGACACAAGACCATGAGCGACTGGTTTGTACAGAATGGCATTGATTAAGAATTTCTTTTGCCATCCTACCTTAAGCTAACATGATCTCAGTGTCTGAAAGATATTATATGGTTCATAATTTTAAAATATCACTTTAGAAGGGGGAGAAGGTGGGAAACAGACATAATTCTGTCCTATATTGAAAGCCCAGCTACCTGACAAACACTAAAGACCAATAAATGTGCATGTTGCCCTATGATGCACAAGGTGACCAGACTAAGACTTTGATATATGGCCAGTGGAAGCACATTCTAGCACCAAAGAACCTGCACCTAAAGTCTCTAGGAATTGTCACGATTACCCTCCAAACGTTTTGTAAATTTGGATAAAGATGAGGTGACCGAATAGCCAGTTTCTTCAGAAAAAAATTAATCATGTCTTAATAAACAAACAAACAAACAAACAAAATCTATAAACTGTAAGGGTAAAAATACAGATTATGAAGACGAACCAGACTACTTGCTCTCTCACTCCTCCCCATTATATAGTCTCCGTACCACTGCAGCTGTCGTAAAAGGCAGGAAGTGGTTTAAATAATCATGTTGCAACTTCCAGTAAAGGCAATTTACTGAAATCCTACCTTAGGGCACTCACTGTCCTAGAAGAGATTTGGGGGGAATATGGCCAGAACCATATGGTGCTCAAAAACCTTCTTTCAGGACTCCACAGCTGCACTTTACACTGAAGAACTCTGAGTTTGGTCTAAATTGTGCACAGGGCCAAATTATACCCTGGCCAGAGCCAGGGTGTAAATGGAATATGGACAATTTTGCACACCTATTGTATCCATAACTGAGAGCATTTCTGATAGATCCAAGGATTAAGCATACTTTGTTTCAAACAGGGTTTTGGAGTTTCGCTTTTTTAAAGGCTGAGGAAAGCAAGCTCAGAGAAGGGCATAGTGAGCAGCAGGGGACCAAAGCTCCTTTTATCATTATTCTAAAATGAGATAAAGTGGAGAGATGGTCATGAAGAGTATCAGACATTAAATAGCATGCCTGTGTGCAAATCAGAAGTGTAAACTTTGTTTTAGATAATGGCTTACAGAGGGAGATGGTTTGTTAGAATGAAAAAACAACACTGAAAAAGGTGATAGAGAGACCTGATGGTATCCTTATGAGAAATATTAGGGAATAAAGATAAAATGTTTCATTTGAGAAGTATATTTATAATATGTGCACTGGTTCTTTCTTTGTTATTGGTAAGCCCTCCTATGAACAGAAGAACAATATGTGAAGTCCAGAGTGTATATTCACTTTTTGGTTTCTGCAAGCAAGGGTATGTGAGCTTTCTAGAAATTGTGAAAGCTCCATGCACTGGTGAGGAAAGGTCTAAATAATATCGACTCTGATTCTTTGATTTACCACAAAAGGCTTTCAGGCAACTGGCTTGGCAATACATCCTTGGCTGGATGTCTGATGAAGATGGTCATTTATAAATGTGCAAAATCTCTCCAGCTCCACACTGGTCAGGTCACATTTAAAATAATTGCTTCTACTCCTGACCCATCTATCTGTAAACACGTCAGACTGACAGCTTGCTTTACTCGCAATGCCCAATAGGCATGGGGACAGCACCACGCTCTAATGAAGGCCTAACTTACTGACTAGCTTTTGGCAAGTCTATGTGTTACCAAACAAGAACTTTGGTCTTGATGCTGATGATGCATAGCTTGCAGGTGTAAGAGATGTGAGGGAATGTGATTCTTTTCACACATAGTAAGATTACTGTGTTAAAATTGCAAATGGGGTAAACAATTTCTGACTTGTTTGAGACTGGTCAGTGTCTTTACCAATATGATCAAAAGTGTGATCTACTACTACAGCTAGCTAACAGAGATTCTCCTTTAGATCAAACAGTAGATGACTGTTTGGTCATCTTTGGTTCTGGAAACAAAAGACAAAGAGAAGCTGAGCTATCTATACAGCATAACTGTTAGACTGATATCTCACGTCCAGTCAAGATGCTTTGGTAAAACCGTGGCACCTGGACCACAGCAGAAGCATTCAGTTTGCAGTAATAACAACATATTGGTCCCTTTTACCTTGAAAAACATTTCTACACATTTTACTGCAGCAACAGTTCACAATTCTCTAGGAAAATAAATTACTTGGAGGGTAGCAACTCTGGCAGAAGCATGAATAACGTCAGCACTTTCTTTTCAAGCTTCTTAGTGATGTCAATACCCACACCAAAGTGATATGAGAGCCAGGAACTTTTAGAGGAAGAAAAGCATGTTTGGTTTTGCCTTTTACGTCTTTATGCAGAGTAGCAGTGGCTAGAACCACAGCTCTTTGAACCAAAATCTCAGATGGCAAGTTTGTATTCAAATTTCATGACTACTTGGGAGAAATCACAAAAGTAACAGAAAAGCAGAGATTCCACACACAAAGAAAAAGTGATGGTCCCTAAGGACAGAAAGGTTAATACAAGAAGAAAACTGGATTGTGTGAATGCCAGTTTCTGTCCACCTCCCAGACTGAGGAGGTACTGAGGGGGATGTTTTCACTTAGCCATTTCTGTCCCTCTGCAAAGGTGAGCAAGATGCTGTTAATAACTAAGACTGTCCCTGATGGTGGCAAGTCTAATTACAAGGAAGGAAAAAAAACCCAACACAACAAGATGGGAGAATGAAAGAAAAGGTTTATGTTTTTTTCCCCTGGATGTCAGTTCATTACCAGCCTGACACTATAACTTCAAGGGTCATTTCTCTGCAGTCACTAAAATACCAAAACAAGAGAAAAGCTGCGCATAAGCAGAAGCAAAAGCAAAAACCCCTAGATCATTACATTCTCAAAAGAATTTTTGCATTAAAGAGGCCTTGTAAAAGAGAGCCCCTCTAACTCATACACTGTTAAATGCATTCCCCTGTTAATGAAAGAGAGAACACATTAAACAAAGGAGTGACTCATTGGAAAGACACTGGAAAACAAGATTAGGTAAAATATTTGAGTTTTTAAAAGTTTTAATGTTTTCTAGAGGAAAAAAAAAGTGGTAGGATGGTGGTAGATATATCTTCCTATGCTATTTCAACACATGCAAGTGTAGGTTTAGCATAGTTTCTATCTTTGCCTCCCTAAAGTTGACTGCCTACATATTTTCAACAACACACTGTACACACGGTTCAGGGCCATTTGTGGGACTCAAATGTGGAACTTCTTTTGCATTTCAGATGTCTATAAGGATCAACATATGAGGTTCCCCTCTGTTAGCTGTGCAACTCATGAGACAAATGCAAATCATGTACAGATGTTGGTACTCTCACATCAAGAGAGTATCTACCCAGTTTTTGTGCAAAATACTCTCACAAATACCAAATAAGCAAATTTACTTTGTAATATAGCCATATTTGAAGTCAAGGCATTACTCTCCAAATATTCCAGAGATAACACAAGTAAAGTTCAGACCAATAAATGAATGCTTGGACAAGCTAAATTTTTTAAGCAGTTATTTGCCTGAAAACAGTGCATATAATAGAAATTGCCAGGTAGCTTCAATGGTAGCGGAAAGCACTTTGATTACCTAGGGGTAAAAGTACTTTAAATTCATTCCAAATAGAAGGTGAAAGTATGAGAGTAGTTTGAAAATGTACACCCATGAGCCAGCACAACAACACAGCTCCTCATAACATGACAGATGTGTGAGTATTATCTGCTGTGATACATTACTCCTTCATGAATGGCTACAGAAAAATGAGGTGAAGCCAAAGCCCATCTTTGGTACACAGGTCCTGTAAACTCAGACTGAAAAGAAAAACCCCACAGATATAAATACATGACAACCACGTTCTGTAGGGCCATGTGTACTGTGCTGATTCATTTCACAACCCAAGGGAGGCTGTGCTCCAGGCCAGGAACCTGCCTAGACCCTTTTCTCCTGACCTCGAGCAGCAGCTCTTATGGAAAATCTGTTTAAACAGATAGAGACAATTTCATTTTATGTTTTGGGAAGACGTAGTCAGATACAAGACTTCCTGGTTACTTTAATCCTTGCCAGAGAACAAAGAGCAAGATAAAATGGAACTCAGGGCTTGAGCCAAAATCCTTTGAAATCAATTAGATTCTTTTCATTGATTTCAATGAGTTGTGGATCAGACCACCACTTCCTCAAGGCAGCAATAAGACACTTCCTAGAGAAGGCAGGGGTCCTCAGTTTCACCATTCATTCATTTTGATCTTTCACTGTTTAATGAATCTCTTCATCCTGCTCTTATTCTCAGCTCTCAGCCAGGCAGGCATTAGCAGTGCTTTCACTAGGCAGTAGAGGATCACCAGCATCCATCTTTCAAGAGACATACAACTGAGGCCATTCAGGGCCATTAAAGATCCCATGGTACTTTTGCAAGAGCAAAAATAACAATGCCAGCGTCTTGGCCAAATTCCAGACTCTTTAATTACATTCTGTCCATCTATATTCCCTCCTTAGTTTCAGCTGGAAAAATTAGCCACCATTTTCTACTATCTTATTAATCTTTTAATGTAGAATTAATTATAACAAAAAGACTATAAGCATAAAATATTGGCACTTACAGCTATAATGAGTATCATTGTTGTCCTTAAAAACCAGAAAATGCACCCCTCTTTTCACAGTAAAAGTGTACATGATTAGCACACCAAAAGTAACCATATAACTATTTTCCATTTTTAAAAGAGAAAAGCCAAAATATGCCTAAATGAAAAAAAAAAAAACACGGGGGGGGCGGAACCCAAACAACACAGTAGCATTATGACTGACTTCTTTAAAATAATTACTACTACCGTTACCAAATATCGTCCCTACCTACCACAGTTTGGACAAGCTTCCCATTACTATTCAACATCAGGAATTTCCTAGAACTCTTGACCACTGGGATTGTTTATGTGCCTTTTGGAGTTGGAGACAGGGCTATAAGGTGTCCACCTATCCTGAGGGGCTCTACCTAGACTCCTAACAGATGATTAAACTAGAAGGACATACAGTTATTTTTCAGTTTCCCCACCTAAAATAATGTATCAGTTGATGCAAACATTCCAAAGGAAAAAAAAAAAGGCCAGAGATTTCCAGTTAAAGAGACATTTTGAGAGACTTAGTAAACATTTTTTAAAGACTACTTCTGTCTAAGCTATACATATAGATCTCTAGGGGAGGACATCACACAGTTTTAATGTGGGATCATTCTAAAATCCTGCTCTTTAAGTTGATTTAAGCACTCAGGTATTGTCAACCAATGTAAACCATATCCTAAAATATAACTTAATCCAGGTAATTGATGATGGTAAAAAAAGATGACCCTTCTGCTCCTTGAGGACACTAAAAATTTAGACATCTTCACATTTTTGTCTTAAGAAAACAGAGACCTTAAATGCCTTTCTTTCCATGGTATGGAGTGTAACGTATCATAGAGGAGACAGTGGCCTGAGAAGATTGATGGTCTCATCCAGGTGGTACACAGCTTTGAGTAACAATTTGGGTTAAAGACACAGGATAACTACGTCTCTGTGGAATACAGCAAAAGGGGGTTCAACCATGAAAGTTTACAACTCGCTCACTCTTCTAGCAGATGTGATCGTGATTAAAAAGGTTGTTGTTGGCAACAAGTAAAATGAAGAGCACTCTAGGGGGCCCAGAGAGCAAGTCCATTAACTTCATCAGCACTAGATTGAGTTCCCATCTCAGTACAGTCTTAGGAAACAGTGAAATCACATTTACCCATCCTAATTGTGGGATTCACTGAAAATGTAGGGTGATAGGTAGAGAATTCATAGCTACAAATAAGGTCATGTTGGTATATTTCTGTAGAAATTTGCAGATCATATTAGGTCAAGTCACTCATGGTACTATAATCAAAGCTATGGACTGGAGAGCTTCTGAGTGATGATACATGACATGAGATTTTTTTCCAGAGTCAAGAGATCTGAAAGGAGAGAGAAAAACTAGGGAGGATCTCGCAATAAGTTCAACTGACCAAAGAGCCACTATTGTTTAGTTGAGCTCAGGGCCATCTTCATATTATCTGGGCTCTGTTTTGCCTCTTCAGCAGAAGTGGCGAAGTCCCTCATTTGCTAAGACATCTAACAGTGAAAAGCTGATATTTGGGAATACCTAGAAAGAAAAAATTCGTCAATGATAGGGCATACCCTAGATGACTTCAGAAGCTTTTTCCTTCAGTCTTCATGGTAATTTGAGATGAAAAGCACTTTAAAAAGTAAGGTATTGTTATATATTATTGGTATTATTTTCATTCTGAGGTAGCAATACTGCTTCGATACCAAAGTTCTGCTGCTCAAATCATCTGCAAATTTCAACCACCCTGGAAGGCATCATATCTGCAGTGTTTCTTACCTGGCATTGAGAGGTAGACTGAGCAACTGAGCTTCTGTCTTATTCCCGAATTCCTCCTGATGGTATATTGCTATATGAGCTGTAGTCATTACACACAACATATATGATGTTTCTTAATGAGCTACCCACTCTAGCACACACATGCACATTTCTCTTGAATCCCTGACATACATGACTACATTCTTTGAGCCTCAGTGCTGGAATAAACACGCACAATGATGACTGATGATTTCACTATCTACAGAAAATATTTGAATACTCTCTCTACTCCAAAGATTAGTTTTTTGCAAAGCAGACAGCAATTTGCACACAGATTTACAAGAAAAATTGGAAGCCTATTGTTCAGTTCAAAACTTTTTTCAGTGAACCAAATTGGAGGTAACTTTCATCAGGCAGCCCCCAATGCTGCATATATAGCACGCAGAAAGTAATTTTAAACAATATGGGGGGAAATTCTGTTCACTAATATAGCAATGCTTTTTAAAATTTTTTTGTGTTAAATATTTTAGACGCTATACCTGCCCAAGTTCTCAGGCTTTGCAAACATAGCTAACTCTGTCACCACTCTGGTGACAAGAATATTCTTTTAAGTATTTAATCTCTCCCACAGCACATTTAATTGCTTTTACCCAATGTTTGTGCAAGATGTACAGGCAGGGAAAGCTGAAAGTGTGTTCAGAGGCTCCAGTAAAACTCTTTATTACACAAGTCACTTTGAATGCATGATTTAAACAAATAGAGAAATACACTTCTTAGTCTAATCTGTCACAGTTATCTAATCCTGTAACAAGGAAAGGCCAAATAATTTTCAGGCAAACCTGTGCCCTTTCACTACAGGTACTACTAAGCACTGGGAAACACCAGGTGCCCTCTTGCTCCCTGGTACTGTTTTTTTCAGCAACTAATTATCCTTGATAATTTGTATTGGGTATGAAGAACTGTTTGAATTAATTTTAAAAAATGTTCTTTGCGTCTCAAAATTTGGCATGTCCTGTCCTGTAGATTCAAATTAAAGAGCTTATAATAGTTACTCCTCCATGGCTTACCCAAACAAGAAATCTCTACCTATCAAATCTAGCTAGTAGGTTATAGACAGAGAAAATAAATCTAGTAGCTTAATCTAATTTATGAATCTACATAATTATGAATAACTGAATGAAGCTAAAAGGAGAAAATTCCAAACAAATGATAGAGTGCAGATCAATTCCCAGGTAAAGCAGTACACACCCAATGGCTTACCACAAATTAAATCTGACTGGAAAAAAACTCTGAAAAAAATTACTCTTCTGGCAAGAAATAGAGGTGATGATCTAGCATCTCCTATGAGCCCATGATTAATTGCCAAAAAAGCCCTTTACATATTAATAACTTTCTTTTTCTGATTCTCTTGAAATGTGCTTGGCTATTGAAAACAGAGTTGTTTTCAATGCCGTAATAAAAAACAAGAGAAAAAAAAGTGGTCCTCACCAAGGAAAGTATATTTCATAATTAAAAAGCCAGCTTTAGCCTCATTTCTAGTTTGGGGGTCAGCCGGGATGACAGAAGTGGCCATTTCTGGCTGGACTATCTACAAATACGTAATTGGAGTGTAAATTATTTTCACTATATAAATAGCTCCTGATGATATCACAATTTGTAAATAGTGCAGTTTGTTTTCCCAGAAGCAGCTTTGTGCTAGCTGACAGCTCTGAAAAGTTTTTGCATTTGATTATGCTATTTTCCTCTTTATAGCTCAATAGGAAATCACATGCCGTGTGCCCAGTAAGAATTGGGTCTGCTTTTCCAAATGCTCCGTTACATCCATGACACGTAAGTGCCTTTAACATCCTTGGGTGAGAAAGCAAGCTGCTTGCACACATACGTATTATTTTTAAGTCTTTATTTTTATGTAGCTGCAATAGTGTATTTCACAGCTGGCTGATGAAGCACACTAGAATTATTTGGAATTCCTTAGTGCTCCTTAAAAGGCAATTAAACTGAAAATAGAAATGACTGTATGTGATCAGGTGCATTTCTGCTGCTGTATCACTCACACTGTTGCCAGCAGAATATTTAAAGACAGCTTGTACCAGCATACGCTGGTGCAGCTGTGCTAATGGCTTTCCAAACTTCACTACTCAAACTTGCCCTAGAGAAGCCTTAATAATGCATCTGTTTACTAAGATTTTTCCATTAACCTTTCCAATATCATAGCATCTTTCTAACTTGTTTAGTGATTATAATAACAATATGCTGTATATTCTGCATCCAAAGACCTTTAAATGCACGCACAAAGTATTCCAGCAATCTTCTATCCTTCTTGCGTAGTAAAATAGTATCAACAAATAGCTTGGAAGGAGAATATCCTCATTTTCTAAGTACAGGATACATTGAACTTAAATGCGTCACAGAAAAGGCTAGAAAATCCTGTGCTGAGATACTGGGGAAGTTGGCACAACATACGGTGAGATGAAATGGGATGAGTCTCTGGGGCAATGATGTGGTCCTTCAGAGAGAAATCATCTTCTGTTACCTTGTAAAAATTGCCTTTTCTTGCAAGACTAGAGAATGTTACCTCCACCTCCCTTCATCCTCAAGAAGAGACAAAACTGTTACTATTTCCCTGTCTGTTCCTTAGGCAAAAATACACAAGAACAAGAGCTTACCAAGGAGCCAAACAGAAGGGAGGGCATTTTACAGAAGGAAGTGTAAGATAATATACATCCATACATACTACTATATTCAGTATAAACATTTTCTTCCTTGTGTCTATAGAGAAAGCAAGGGAGAAGGAAAAAAGATACATAGAATTTAGTTACCAGTGTGAATATTTTTAAAGTGAAGTTCAGTTATAGAAAAGTCTTCTAGAAATAATAAATGTTCTCTCTCTATTATATGTAGCAGCTTTTGGAGAACAATCTGCAGAATCCAGCTGAGTCAGATCTTATCCAATTCTGTAAGACTTGTCATAGGGAAGAAATGGAAGCACCTAGGCTGACATAACCACACAAACAAGTGGGGTGATCCCTGGGACAAAGAGAGCGCTGGTCGTGGATGGAAACCTGCCTCTTCCAGAGGAGGAGCAATGGGCCCAGGTGGAGGGAGAAAGCAGCAGTTTGAAATTCGAGCTCTAGATCAGGAAGCCCAAGGAGCACCTCCTTCCATGCACAGATGCTACAGGGGTGGCAGGGCTGCCGGACGAAGGGAGGAAAGTGGCCTGAGTCTCAGTTACAGGAGTGAGAACTATGGCTTGGCAAAGTAAAACACAGCTGAAACGAGGACTAAAGCTGTGATATATCAGTCTGAAGTTTTGTTTCTAAGTTTCTGCACTGAAACTGCCATTGTTGAAAAGTCGTATTATATTTGCTTATCTACACATGAAAGTCTTGTTAAGGTTAACAAGAATTCCTGTTAGATAGGCGATAACAGACTTTTCATTATTGGTATAGAACCAAAATGTTTTCCCACGTTTCAGGATTAGAAAGCAGAGGGTGTCCTGAATTCTAGTTCTCTGAAAAGCCCCATGAGAAATTCATATATTTAGATCAGCAGCAATGTGGAAGCCTTCAGTTAATCATATTTTGGTCCTACCTGCAACCCAGATCAATTGGAAATACAATAAAAATAGCCTGTTTGAGGATAGGGTGAGGCACTGAGCAGATAGACTTATCACATCTTTTTTCATTTTCATATCATATGTTCCTTATTATTTAGATCCAGATTCTTTCTAGATTTTTTTTTTTAAGCTGCAATATCAAATGGCATTTATCTAGGCATTTTAAAATCATGCCAAGATAAAAGCTAATCTTTTTGTAATCAGTATGCAGAGGAGAAGAGAAGCAGTAGTAAAGCAGTTGCTGCATGTTTGCTGACAAAATATTTAATCCAAACATTTAATTTCAATCTGCTACTGTTCTCAGTTGGTATAATTACTTTAAGCAAATATCATGTAGGAAGGAACAGAAAATAGTCTCAGCTACTGAAATGTAAATAATAAAACATAATCATAATTGAATGTTTAAAGCCATATAACTCCATTTTAGGATCATTTCTGTGGACAATTTTAAATGTTTAAGTGATTTTAAATTATTTCTGACATAATGGCCTATGATATTGCCTATATTGGCAAGCAGTGGAAAAGGTTTCATTCTCTCATCTGTTCATACACATCATACTTCAAAGATACTACGGTGAAATTGCACTGCAGTCCATGGAAAATTGTAGGCTTTTGCTTTTCATGTCAATGAATATTAAAACCAACACAAAATTAAGGCAGTGATCATCACAATTTTTTGTGCTTTTTAACCAAATTAATATAAAAAATGTGTATCACTATTTTAAGCTTACTTGCAACCTGATTAGCTCAGACATAGGGCAAAAGCGGCCCCAATTTTTAGGCTAAAATTTTCCAGCAAATTTTCTATTTTCTGGAAAATCAGGGATCAGGGACTTAAAAATACCCCTCCACTCCAAAAGCCACTTTAATTTTCTACAATAAGTTAATCAATCCATCGAAAGTCTTATGGCCCTACAAAGCGCTAGGAGTGTGAATAAGGTTAATTTCATTGTCCACTCCAAAAGCCACTTTAATTTTCTACAATAAGTTAATCAATCCATCGAAAGTCTTATGGCCCTACAAAGCGCTAGGAGTGTGAATAAGGTTAATTTCATTGATGACTAATTCTTTTCTTGTGGTTTTCCACATTCTTGACTCTATTACAATGCTTGCTATAGCACTTGATGGGATTTTAG
>NW_008794888.1:1808107-1829421 GCF_000699145.1 Aptenodytes forsteri | reverse complement strand
TTCCGCCACTGAACCTGCCATTGTTGAAAAGTCGTATTATATTTGCTTATCTACACATGAAAGTCTTGTTAAGGTTAACAAGAATTCCTGTTAGATAGGCGATAACAGACTTTTCATTATTGGTATAGAACCAAAATGTTTTCCCACGTTTCAGGATTAGAAAGCAGAGGGTGTCCTGAATTCTAGTTCTCTGAAAAGCCCCATGAGAAATTCATATATTTAGATCAGCAGCAATGTGGAAGCCTTCAGTTAATCATATTTTGGTCCTACCTGCAACCCAGATCAATTGGAAATACAATAAAAATAGCCTGTTTGAGGATAGGGTGAGGCACTGAGCAGATAGACTTATCACATCTTTTTTCATTTTCATATCATATGTTCCTTATTATTTAGATCCAGATTCTTTCTAGATTTTTTTTTTTAAGCTGCAATATCAAATGGCATTTATCTAGGCATTTTAAAATCATGCCAAGATAAAAGCTAATCTTTTTGTAATCAGTATGCAGAGGAGAAGAGAAGCAGTAGTAAAGCAGTTGCTGCATGTTTGCTGACAAAATATTTAATCCAAACATTTAATTTCAATCTGCTACTGTTCTCAGTTGGTATAATTACTTTAAGCAAATACCATGTAGGAAGGAACAGAAAATAGTCTCAGCTACTGAAATGTAAATAATAAAACATAATCATAATTGAATGTTTAAAGCCATATAACTCCATTTTAGGATCATTTCTGTGGACAATTTTAAATGTTTAAGTGATTTTAAATTATTTCTGACATAATGGCCTATGATATTGCCTATATTGGCAAGCAGTGGAAAAGGTTTCATTCTCTCATCTGTTCATACACATCATACTTCAAAGATACTACGGTGAAATTGCACTGCAGTCCATGGAAAATTGTAGGCTTTTGCTTTTCATGTCAATGAATATTAAAACCAACACAAAATTAAGGCAGTGATCATCACAATTTTTTGTGCTTTTTAACCAAATTAATATAAAAAATGTGTATCACTATTTTAAGCTTACTTGCAACCTGATTAGCTCAGACATAGGGCAAAAGCGGCCCCAATTTTTAGGCTAAAATTTTCCAGCAAATTTTCTATTTTCTGGAAAATCAGGGACTTAAAAATACCACTCCACTCCAAAAGCCACTTTAATTTTCTACAATAAGTTAATCAATCCATCGAAAGTCTTATGGCCCTACAAACCGCTAGGAGTGTGAATAAGGTTAATTTCATTGATGACTAATTCTTTTCTTTGGTTTTCCAGCAAATTTTCTATTTTCTGGAAAATCAGGGACTTAAATACCACTCTCTGTTCTAGAAGTTATATAGTTTTGTAATACTTAAATACAATATACAGCTGCAAGCCAGATGTATGAGTCATTCAAAACAAAAAAAGAAAGAAAAAAAAAGCTTTCTCAAAGTGTTACTCTAGTGCTATTCTCTAGTGAGTAAAATTTACTTTTGTGCAGAGGATCGTCACAAAGGAAGAGCAGAACTCAAGTCCTGTTTAAACATTGATTTGCAGATTAACTGGGAAAATTGCAATTACTTTGACTACCAGGTTTTTAGAATTTTTACATTTTGTAAAAAAAAATAAATAAATCTGTTTAATCGCATGTGTCCTAAACATATGAGGAAAATTATCACAGGGGTCAGAAGGGGTCAAGGTAAAAAAATAGAAGCATCTTTGTTTGCTGCATCTAGTTGACTGCAATATTTTTTAAACAAAGGTCTGTACTATATTTTAATTTTAAAGTTTGATCCCCAACATAACTTGCCTTCCCATCACTGCTTTTCCTCTTCAGAGACTCCCTCTAGAACAGAAACAGGTAAGAGGGTTAATGCGGACTACAGGAGACCATTGCAAATCAGTCCCCTCTTTTCCTTCAGCAGCTCAGGCCAGTCCATAGCACTTGTATGTCCTTGCAGACTGGGTAAAGGGGAACCAAGCTCAATACTTGCGCTGCCAATTCCCAGCCACGCTACCAGTCTCTCAGTTCACCTAGACACATAGCACTGTTTGCATGTATAGGAGGTGAGAGAGAAAACATTTTTAGTAGTGGTGTTGAGAGAGAGGCATTTTTGCTTGTTTCTGTATATAGCAAAAGCACGAGTTCATTTCAAAGCAAAATGATGGATGTCCTTAATTTGTTACTTATGAACTGTATGAACAGATGAGATAATCCAAACCAGAGGTTATCCAGACTAACTAGATATAACAGGGAAATCAGAAGCAATCCAGAAAAAAGAAATGCTGCGAAGTGAACTAAGCGGGATCCAAAGACACTCTCAGAGCCATGTAATCTCTAACATAATTACAACAATATTTCTTTGAAGTGAAGTTACAATTTTGTTTACTTCTCAAGCAGACTTGCTTGTATTACAGGTCAAGCATGCATGCCAAAACCGGCTGGCTTTTCAGCAGTGATTTCTGTTACTTATCAGATTTGTTTACATGGCTAAACAGGTAGTGCTCACCTCTCCTTCCTAAACCCGGTACAAAATAAAAGCAGTGTAGCAGGGAGGAGGAAGGCACAAGCTGACAATGGCAGGCAGAGTTCTTTATTTATTGCTCCCAGCAGGTGTCAGATGCCGCAGTTTCTTTACAACCATCAACACCCTGGGGCTTTTTAGTTCCACATATAAGACAAGGAAGATGGGGGATGGCAACTAACCTCAAGGGATTAGGTACCTGAATCCTATCCCAACTACTAGCAGACTCCAGCTGTGTTTAAATGTTTTTTGAAGAATTTCTGATGTTCAGTGGTTGCTGATTACTTCCAGATTTTAGTTCTACGCCAGTGGAGATCTGCTACAAAGAGTTTAGCAGTTGTTGTTAAAAATTGCAATTGCGTCAAAGAAATGTCTTCTTTAAAACCAGTTTCAAAAATATTACAGCAGTGTTTAAAAAAAAAGGGAGAGATAAACCTACAGACTCTTCACAGTGAAAGGAGAATCAAGCAAAGTGGGGGGAAAGGGAGGAGAGAGGGCAGGGAAGAAGACTGAGATCATATTAGCTTTAAGGCCTTCTCAAATTTTCCTTGTAAATGTTATGGTGATATTTTAATCTTCAGAGGGATGATTTAGATAAATGTTCTATTGACAACATTTCCTTTCTGTTGAGTTTACCTAATTTAAACTTCAATCTGGGGCATGTCTGGGCCTTTCCTCCATTATTACATGTCAATATAAAAGAATATGTATATTTAGATACATCTTGTATTTGAGTAAGTTAGATAATATACAATTTGGTTATTATAAAATGAAATAGGAAGATTTTTTAAGGCCAAAAAAAAATCAAATTCTGTTCTCAGCTGCATACATCTTTCTAATAAATCAGAGGATATTCAGTAAATTTCATGAAGATAAGTTTGGTGAATCTGAGCTACTTAGTCTAGAAAACTACCAGTAACGTGTCACTTGAGTTTCCTTCAGCTTCTTAGGGAATGAAAAGCCTAATCACCATATTTATAGCTAAAGACTTTATTGTTTCATCAACAAAGGAGGCTGGTTAAGGAGAGAAAAACCTTCAAAGAAATAATGTAATGTATATAAGTACCTTTTGCATAGTTCTCCACTGAATTTAAGACAAGTTTTTAACACAATTCATTAAAAGAGAAAGAAAGACTGCTTTCTTTGTAAGGGGTTTTTTTGTTTGTTTTCAGGCATGTACATAGTTTTAAAGAGCAGTCAAGGCTAAACCAGACATTTTTAAGAGTAGAAGAATTTAGAATTATTCTTTCCATCAACTTTTTTTTTTTAAAGGTAAGTGCAAATTTAATTCACCAGACAAAGCTCCTTCCCATAAAGAGGAAAAGGGGAAGGGAAAAGGGAAGAATGAGAAATGGGGAAAGAATAAAAAAGAGAGAAACTAATGGAAGATTTTCCAATACTATGTTACACTCTTAAGGAACTGTGAGGCTCCTTAAAATCTTGGTAGTAAGCCAAAAGCACGTAAACTAAAAATCACTTCATCTTCAGAAGTGCTTACCATGTTTAGATAGACACTATTCACATAGCAGAGTTCAATTCTGACATGAACTTCTTTTAGTTTTGCAAATATCCAGATGCAAAGCAATACAGGAGCTTACATCTTTATAGGAAGCGCTGGGACACTAGAAAAATAAATTATTTGGGCAGGTTATAGCCTAAGCAGCAAAACCCAGATAGTAATGCATATTCACATAGTACAACCCAGACAACAGGTCTGTTTCATGGCACTGAAGTTTTTTGGCAGCCTTTTGGCAGTACAAATTGAACATGGGAATAGATTTCAAATCTTTTCAGATCCAAAATGCAATGAAGCTGAATGTACAGACTCCTGATGCATCAGCAGCATTATTAACTGTTAGCTTATTACGACACATGCATTCATTAGAAAGGAGTTGTTCTGATTCTCTGTGAAATAATTTTCTGACGGTGAGCTGTATTTGTAGCACTAACTCTTGGCAGCACGCAACATACCACAGCCAGCATTGTCCAAGAAGGGATTATTTCATTCCACTATATCATATCACAACCGACTGTACCTCGTAGTACAAATGCAACCTTGTCATTGCAATTTGTCACACTTTTTTGTGTGCATTATAGCTCACTGAAGTCTCATCTCCTGTGCTGAATAGCCTACTGCCATATAATACATGACAGTGTAATGAAAAAAGCAAGATCGCAACAAGGGAGATATTGGTCATAGCTTCCATTACAGAGCTGGCTGTCTCCCAGATTGTGCATGTTCTGGAACCACATCTGGAGCTCGAGCAGGGGACAGTTTTGCTGCCACCACCACGTGTCTGCTGCCCTATTTGCAAATGTGCCTTGCTTTACTAAATCATTGGACAACTCAGCAGCAGTTGCACATAAAACATCTGGTGTCAACGCTGCTTGTTGCTTAGTTATCCAGAAGCCAATGTATGACTGAAAACAACAAAACCCGCATCCCCGTTCTCATCCCTGTCCACTTTTTCTTCCAATTAAAATCACCTCTGCACTATCAAGAGATGTAAAGGTCGAAATGAGAAAGCAGGAATAGTTAGGCCTGGTCACCTGGGAAGTGGCTGGAAGACCGCACACAGCACAAAGTGTGAGGTGCCCGCTTCTTCTCAGGGGCTGCTTTCAAGCCCTGCCCTGCAGCCAGGCTGAAAACCCAGCCTCCCCTATGCATTGGGTCAAATTATAACTATGCTGGGGGATGGCTGTTTAACCAGGACTCTGTTCTTGGTTTAACTTGCACTGTAGATGGACATTAAAACAGTGTAAAAACAACCTACAGCAAGAAAAAGGGTAGAGGTGGGGGGCTCCTTGGGATTTTCCCAAAGCTGTGAGTCCCCCTCCAGTTTCCTCTCCTACTGCTCTCTCCTGCCATAATGCCTGATACTAAGCAGCTGCGTTGCCTTGACCACTGTTTTCCATAATGGTGAGTACTGTCTCATTGTTCCCTTATATTATCCCTGTTTTATCCATCCTTTGTGTACAAGTGTAAACCTTAGACTTACACCATAGGTTTTCCTGTGCAGTGACTGCCTTTGTTATACGTTTGTAAAGTGCTTAACTCAAAGAGTCCATGGCCTATACATGCTACTGTTATAAAATTCTAATAATAGGAGGCAGGTTACTTAGAGGAAAGTGCATGAATTTTTCAAACAGGTATGTGCAAATCAGGGAAAAAAACTCAACAGTGAAAAATTCTTGATAGTTAGCAGAGTGAGATACATGAGTGAGCAATTGCTTACTCTATTATTTTATATCATTGTAAGAAATCTTTTAACAAGCTTCCCCACTCAAGAATTATTTCCATCTCGTTAACATGGCAGCTAACTTCAAAGTTTCAATTTTGTGTAGGATATAAAAAAATTCTGCCAGCACAGCAAAACAATGCACAGCAGGGAAACATTTTAAATAAAACTGACATGTAATTCCTACAATTTCTAACATATCTAATGAATGCATTTTAATACAGCAGCACAGTAGAGATTGGGATTTCTTGAATCGTAGACACACAGAAAATGTTTGTGTGTAAAAAATCTTATTCATGTCCTACTGCCTCTGATTTTCTGGCAAAACAAAAATTTTACAATACGTTTAGCTCTACACAGTAAAATATTCTGTTTCACAATAATAAAGTGTTTCTGTTGCTCTTAACAAGCCCAACGGGTGCTTTCTATTGGTAAGAACTTTCTTTCTAATCCTCAAAATAAATACAAGGTATTTCAGATTCAGATCATACTACTTGGCACATTTCACAACACCCTTTCTGTATAGAATGCTTTCCAAAAGCCAAATTTCAGCTCATTGTCAAAAGATGGATGTGATATGATAACTCACAAAAGAACTTCATAAATGCTCTGAATGATACAGCTAATTTGACCCCACATGCCAAGTTTTGCAAGACATCCCCCCCTCCCTGCCTGCATAGTGCTCCACATTCCTTGGCAAATTCAGAGTCTTGAGCTAATCACTTTACAGTTATCTCCGAATCCATCACATGGCCAGGCTGCAAAGGACTTGTCAGGGCACTGTGTTTTCCTTCTTCATTCTGCTTCCTTTTAAGTTAGTAGCAGCACTTTACAACAGATGAACATCAATTAATAGTAAATTATGATGGGATTCACGTGAGATCAGATATTACAGCCTCCTTGATGCCAAAACCTTTCACAATGATGAATGTTTTACAACGAATACCAAACACACTTATAATGATTTTGCCATTTCCTGAAAAGTGTTACCAATCTACCTTTCATTCCAAAGAAGCTGCACATCTTTATCTGTTTGAAAATACGAACTTTTGCTCATGAGATCTACACAAAGGCTCTTTTATGTAGGTCAAAGGATGCTTCCCCCATGCCCATTTAATATGTTTTCTGTGAAGTTCTGTGTGCTGCCCTTAGGGCCATGCACATGCTGGCGATATGCATGCAAGTTGCACAGCAAGTTTCCCCCCCCCCCCCGAATCATAATATCTACAGTTCCATCTGCCCTGTAATGAAATCGTGTACCTCCATTTATTTTTCAAGCATTTTTAAGTGTCACACATACAGTAAACCACTGCTTTATGAATAGGTCCCTAATACAAGGACACAGTTTACAAGGAACTTAGCGTTTAAGCTATTTTCATCTTGACAATGACTGACATGTGTCTCAGAGAATATTATATATTTAGAGTACTTTTGAAGGCGCTGTACTTAAGAAACATGTCTCATCAATTGGATGAACTACTGAACTAAGTCTTAAATGTTTAAAGAAGGGTCAAAAAGGCACCCTGCTACAAAAGTGTGCAACCTACACCTGACTAATATCAGAGCAGAAATCCACGCAATGAATAATTTTTGCAAGTTTTCTTTCCATTTAAAAAAATCTTATACTTTAACTCTGAATATTTATCAGACCTGGAGCTGAAGTCTTAACAGAGTAAAAGCCAAACTCCAAGGAAAAAAAAAAAGTACACCACATTCTTCATAAACTTCATGAGAATTTCCTCAACACATGCGTCTCCATTTATACAACAGATCAAGGAAGGCTAGAATCCAATTTCAAATCAAATAACCTCCATATCGATGTGTGGTGTAGTTGACAGTGCACTCTCATCAACTCTGTGCTTTCTGGTGGGTAATGTGCACAATATAACTTAGAGTAGCCATTTGGCAGAAAACTGCTGTAGTCAAATTGAAATAGCCTTTAGTACCTTGGTTAAAATGGAGAGCCATAATGTATGCTTGTCATTTGATGAAAAATAGTGCCTTTAAATTAAGAAAAAAGAATTTCCCATGAAGATACGACACAGCACAATGACACAGATGTCAGGATCTTATTTAAAACTGTAAAGGCACAGTGCAGCACAGAGGCACAATTTGTTAGGAAACACAAGATCATGTGCCAGTGACCAGAGATTTGCTGCTGGATTCTTGTCATAGAGGTAGCGAGAAAATGTGAGTTACCTACAGATAATTGCTCGCTCCTCAAGGGAAGTAACACCTTTAAACTGATATCACAATACAGAGCAAACATGTATCTCACCAAAAGATGTAACGACCATATTTGATCACGTGATACAGCTAGAGTAGCCTGATGTAACATTATACATTTAAGAAAAGTACAAAAGTACAGTTGTTTTTTAAGCAATGATGAGATGTATCTGTTGGTCCACATAAATAAGGGGTCAGTTAATATAAACAAAAATTCCTACCAAAAATAGATTAAGGATGAGATTTAAAACCACTGAAGGTCATGGAAAACTTTTCCACTTGCATCAACAGATTCTTTCAAATCTTCAGCTATTTCACTCAAATAAATTACATGGCTAAATCAGGGCTCTGAAACACCAGTCTTGAACAAGAACCTTAGCAGTTTCAAGGAGCTGAAATTATGTCTTTTCTTTTCCTAAGGAAGCAGCATGCTGGGCTGTTACCATCAGGAGCTCAGCTAGCAGGTTGAGGACAGCGATTCCTCCCCTTTCCTAGGTACTCATTAAGGCACACCTGAACAGCCCATCCAGCTTTGGCTCTCCAGTACCAAAAGATGTTGGTGAATTTGAGGGAGTCCAGCAGAATCCACCAACACAGGTAGGGACTCAGAGCACATGGCCTGTGAGGAGAGGCCGAGGGGCCGGGGCTTGTTCAGCCTGGAGAGGAGGTGTCTTCAGGGGGACCTCATAGCTGCCCCCTGTGCCAGTGGGGAGGTTACCCGGTTCCAGAGCCAGGCTCCTCACTGAGAGTGAGGCAGGAGAATAAGAATCAAGGGTCACAGATTAAATCAGGAGACTGGATATAATGAAAAGAAAAATAATTAAAAGCATAATTAGGGACTGGAACAGGTTTCCCAGAGAAGTTGTTGAATCTCTGTCCTTGGGGAGTTTCACGGCCCAACTGACCGAAGCCCCACAGCCAGTGTTGTTCCTGCTTCCAGCAGAGGTTGGACTAGATGACCTCCTGAGGTGTCCCCCAGCCTGACCTAAATAAGAAGCACAGCAACACAGAGATAGTTTCCTTCTATTATGTGACAGCAGACATGTTAGGGAAACTACAGTGATAAAACCAAATAATAGCTGCTTGTTTTGTTTAAGAATCAGCATTCATTGCTGAAATTTATAAATCCTTTAAGAACTTTGTATGTTAAACGCTTGCACTTTCCACTTTGCTAACAGTGCTGGTGTCAGAACATATGAAATTTGAAAATCTGTGTTAATTCAGTGAAAATCTGTGTTAATTCAATGCCATATGGCTATGGGCATTCATCCAAGAAAGTGGCATCTCAACAAATGATAAGAAGAGCTTTCCAGATTTGAAGGTTCAGTGGAGAATTCAGTTGACTGGCTGCTTAAAGACTCAACACCAGAGAGTGTCATAAATAAATGAACCTCCCACGGGTCCTGCCTCCCTACCTTTACTTTGGGAAAGGTCCTCTCTCACTTCCGATGGCAACAGCAACTCCAGAAGTGTTTGCAGGAGTTTTCATGCCTCCCCGTCTCCGTAACACTCTCTGAGAAAGGATTATGTTCCTCCACCTCACCCAAACCAATGACAGGAAGAAACACAGTAAAGGGCAACAGTGTACTGGCCAGTGCTACACGATTTTCTGAAATTTCCCTACCCAGGATGCCAGAATGCAAAAGGAGCTGAACAACACTACCCAACACCACTGGGAGAAATGACTGCTAACTGCCAGGAGCAATCAGAAGAGGAAGAATTTGAAGGAAGAATGAATATTCCACAGTCTGAAATAGCATTTAATGTGATCTAAATGTTAGGCAAGGTTTTGTCAATTATTAACGTCGACCAATAAAGGAGGCCACCAATACCACATTGGAACCAGTCAGGATTCAAGTGAAGACCGAGAACAGTTATAACATTACCTTGCTTTTACTTTTCCCTGGTCAAGTTTAAAGAAGCTGCTTAAGAACATGTGAGCAAAAGCGTAAGTTAGTGTGCACGTATGCACAGGAAAGAAAAAGGATATGGTAGATCAACAAAATGTGTTTTTTTCTTCAGATTAATAATTCTGTCGCTGCATGGTGAACCTGACTAGAAAGTCTAACTGGAAGCAAAAAAAGATACCGACTATATCAAAACTGTACAAGTACTATTTTTGATAATGTATCAGAGTAATCAGAAAACCTACAAACTTCCAGATTCTGTCTTCAGGAACAGCAAATGAGTGGCCTGACTGGACCTGATGGGATTAATCAGCATGTGAAAAATCTCTCCTCTGTGCATCTGAAGGATTAGAACTCTAATTTAGCCATTTCACAAGAAAACAATTCCCTCTGCATAAGCGGTTTTGGCAAAGATATGGCATTACTTTATTTTAATTATTACATTTTAGAATTTTGATTCTTGACTCCCTGTTGGAGATGTATGAACATTTTAAAGACTTGTCAGACTTTTCAAAATTCATGTTCTTGTTTAAGCCTCTATAAGTATTACTGATGGATTTTATCTACTTCCTGCTTTCTTCTCACTTGCAATCAAAATTTAGGAAGTCTTTTTAAATGTGAATGAAAATTCAAAGTATGAAAACATAAATATTAACAACAAAACAGATAGTGAACTATTTTGCGATATACATACTACCAAAGTTCCAGAAATTTACATTTAAAAAAAACAAAGTATCCTTTGACCATAAAAAATGTTACAGAACAGGACTATGACTGCAAAATTATCTACTTCATGTTAGGTGTTCATAAAAAGAATTAAAAGTAAAGGACAACTGGAAGTCTTAAAAGAAACACAAGATATTTCTATTTGTTGATCAAAAAAAAATACACAAAGATATTCCTATGTGAAAGAAGATCTATACAATAGGAATTCTCTTAAAAGAGAAAAACCTCATTACAAATCCCAAATATTACAACAGAATATAATTTTTATTACAGGGAGTGGGAAGAAACATTACCAGATCCATAGTTATTAGTTAGCATGTTAATAAAAAGCAACATTTAATAGTATATAATATGTTGAATTCACTGGGAGTTAGGTACCTGAATATCTTTCAAATGTAGCAGTAAATACAGCAATTCTATCAGCTAATTCTCTTATAGCAGGAGAGGGGAAAAAAGGGAAAATAACCCAAACCTCACTCATTTTGCAGTATTCCCTTAAATTGCCTTAGCATGAATTTCAAGTTGAATTCAAACCGATTTTATTGGCAATTCAGACAGGAAAAAAAACCCCCAAAAGTCACACTTGTGTGGCCCTGTACTTGGTAGCGGACAAAGCTTAGGGGAGCATGCAGCACTGCATGTGAAGCAATCCCATATTATGTAGAGGATTCTCGACTTTCAGGCTGTGTGAGGTACATGTGAAATTCCATTACAGAGTTTGCATCTCCATCATTTATTATCTACAGAGACAGACTGGCATTTCTTGCAATCGGGGAGGAAAATACTGTGTGAATAACAACTCAATTATGTCTTAAAATTAAGTTCGAGAGAAAAGTTTGTGCACTGTATAGCTCATCCAAGTGTTTTTTCAGAGCCTTCCAGCTTTGAGAAAGCAAACTGTGAAAGGATATTGTGAAACAGAATGTAAATAAATGAGAAATACTAATGAAGCTGAAAGATACATTATATATTTTAAAGTATATTTAGTCATTAAATGTCTTCCTTAGTAAAGAAACAACTTCATTTAAGAGATTTCACTAAGACATTGGGAAAACAGAGACTTGATGGAGTTTCAGAGGAGGATGTCTTGTGCATCTGAGTCATACAGTTTTCAAGCAGCACATGCTCCTTTCTTTAATTACTTGTTCCAGAATAGCAATCACAGAAACTTTATAATTTTATTGGGAAAAACCAGTGCAGTCTCACTTAACTGGCACTATACAAAATTTTTAATTTTAATTTGGTACTTTTTTTCTTTTAATGTTTAAAGGTTTAATGTTAGATTTAGTTAAAAAAAAAGAAAAGAAAGAAAATATTATGATATTTACTTTCTGTTGTAAAAATAACCCCAAAAGAGTAGCTGGCGCCCTTCCTGAAAACACTTGTCACCATTATGCAGGAACAACACGCAGCTTCTAGGTGGGCTAGAAGTGCTGTTCCATCATGCAAATGTGATTAAAAAAACAAATTTCTAAGAACTTAGCATTCTGCACAACTGCTTTGTACCCTGATGCCAGCAGAGCCAGATTTGAGAGAATATAGTACCCAGGGGATCCATCGGAGGGGGATCCCAATTACAGTGAACAACTGCAGCCATTCTGATGCCACACTGACACCACGGGCAGAGGCTGAATCAGCTTATTCTGACTCTGAAAACTGTTGAAACGTCACGAAACTGGTCCACGCTCTGACACATACTAGAGCAGAGACAGTAAAAGTACTTTGCTGCTGCAAGTATCCCTCAGTTTAATTTTGGCACTGTGTTACTCACTTTGTGTTCTGTACTTTCATTTATCACTGATGTGTGAATAAGTGATAAATGAAATTGCTCTTTTTAATACAGGACAAAACTGGGGCCACAAGTCTCTGCCTGGCATTGGACAGGGTGGTCTGTCAGCGGCAATGTACCTTCAAGAGTCTTGAAGGAGTTTGCACTGCTCCTCTCTCCCTAAAATTTGTCAATGGGCAGGCAGACAGCGTCACTCCCCAAAAACAGCGGCTTCAAGTCCTGGTTCATCTCTGGGCCAAGACTGGCTATTCCACCAACAGCAAATCTGCTGCTTGCACTGGACCCCTCTGATGCCTGTATACAGGGAAGGCAAGGGCAGGACTATATTGGGGGAAAAGGAAAGCAGACATCCCTACTTCCATTTCCTACTGAATAGTCTCATAGAAATAAGCAGATCTGAGCTCAAAATTTGTATGGCACTCCAGCAGAAGTAGGCGGTTTTCAACAGAAAGAAGAGAAAAAGCATTTTACATGCTCTAATTCTTGGCTACTGTGTAGCCAAAACTTGTTTATTAACACGTCATCTGGTTGATTCCACATTCCAGTTACCTGTCATTAGTGAGAAGCTAACTAAGATTAAAGACTAGGGATTTCAGCAGCTGTGATTTGGTGTTTTGTTTTTGTAGGGTTTTTTCCAGTTTCTTGTTTTGTTTGGGGGGGGGTTGTTTGTTTTTAGCTGTGGAAAGGTTTGAAAAGCTAAATGAAATGTGACATGCTTACTAGAGAAACTTTGATTTCGCCAGCAGGGAAGTGTGGTGAGGACTGTATCTGCTATATCACCGTGTGTTTTCTGTTTGGCTTTGGCAACAAGCAAACCAAAAAAATAAAACGTATTTACAATAACTGAAAGGAAAACTATGAATAGAGAAATTACCATACCAGTGGAAATGATCTGCTCTCACATTGTGAGACCAGCTGTTCTAGCCTTCATCATTTGTACATTTGCTGTATGAAGGGTGAATATACCCCATTATTGGAGCTGTGCACAACCTAGCCTGACCTAAATGCCAAGAAATAAGCAAGTGAGAGTGAAGCATCAGTGGCAAATTGGAATCTAAGGCCTTTTGTGCTTGTTAAATGGTGGAATGATTATAATTGGAAAAAGTGATGTGCATTAGTTCTGAGTGAATGTACAAGAAATGACAAGCGTGTAACTTAATGATTACTTCACAACACCCAGGACTGCCTTCTAGTCTTGCACTGAGAGGCTCAGCCCTACAGCAGAGAAAACTGCATGTCTTCTCCCGCTATTCATGGGCATCCTCCACAGGTCACATGGAAATAACCCTGAAGTGATAAGTCTTGGTTTAGGAAGTCTGCTGCTTAAGCTTGTATAAGTCATTGTGACAGAGCGGTTTTTTTCTCTCTCCACAAACCTTTGTCTGTATTAGTAGCAACTGGGCAGAGTCCAGCTTTAAATGAAAACATACACTCATTGTTTACTCTCACAGGTAGTAAGTATATTAGCAGAACTTCTGCCGATCAACATCCGTAAGACTTACTCGATTATACACCATTTCAGAGATGATCATTTTTCACATTTCCATTCTGTAGATCAGCATGATGGTAGCAAAAACCAGGAAAAAATTTATCCAAACATACTAATGAATTATTTCAAGTGAATAAGAAAATGAATATTTAATAACTATAGATTAATTAAACCTCTTTTTACAGCTGGCAGAAATTATTTCCCAGGATATTAGAAATTCAGTACAATTAATTCTTCTTCATGTTGAAGTAACAACTCCTGTCTAGGAAAAGTGTTGCCAAGCATTTCCTGGATGATAGGCATGTGCTTTATGGCAGGCTCATATAAAGATTCAGGGTTAAATGCTCGATGAAAATGTATAGTACATAAATCTATACACAAAAGTGGCAGGCAAAGTGTCAAGAAGCAATCATCTCCAAAGTCAGTTTACCCTCACAACAGGGACCTTGTCACGGTCAGAGTTAAACAGGCTCTGGATAGGAGTGAACTTCCGTCTGCATAAACCAGTCAGAACTGGGGAGTTTACCAGGAAATTGGAACTTCACAATTAAGCAATATAATTAAACACTCTCATTCTAGTCACTTTTCACAGGGAAGCACTTGAAGCTCTTGAAAAGCAACATACCAAAAAGCATTCCACAGAAACTTTTTACTGATGTTTATATGTTACTTTAAATATGCTGTCTTTTAAACTGGAAAAATCCCCATCTTCACAAGTAATTAAGACTTGTTTTTAATTAAATAGAAAGTTGCAATCCCTTTCTACCTCACTAGGTGGGGTCCACTGGAAACACGCAAAAGCTTAGCCTATGAAGTATTTCTTTGGCATGCTGTGATGATAGACACATCAGTATTAAATAAAAAATGTAAAAGGTGATCTTTAAAAAAATTAAATTACTAATATAACTTCCTTACTCTCGTTTAATACAGATATTGAAGCTCTCATAAGTCAAGAGGTAGCCAAATACTGTAGACATTTTACAGATGTCCAAAATTAAGTCAGAGACTGAATGATTGGTACAAGTAACACATGCAAGAAGAGTCCCCAGAAGCCTCAAGTCCCAAACAGGGACTTACGACAACTCTTAACATTTTGCCAACTCTCACAACAGCAGAAAATACAGTCCTATTTCTATGCAAAATCTTTCTTGTTTCTATGGTGGAATGTCTAAGGAACCTGTGCAAGTTCAAAAGTCAAGACTAACTACTGCCTTCATACTTCTTACTTCAGATGTGTCGACCTTCCAGGACACCCTGGAGGTTCCCGGTTTTGCCCTGTGCCTTCCCATGCAATGTTTGGAAAGATGGAGCATCAGGGAAAGAACTGTTCTCCCTCCTTCTCTTTCATTAGTAATGTTCATTTGAATATGATTTACTATGGAAAAGGATGTTAATAAGAAATGCTTTTTTACATTTATTAGTGGAGAGATGGCCTGACAGTTGGGAAGGAGAATGTATTATAAAGACGATAGTGCAGGTAATATCCTGTATATTGAGTCTAATCACCCATTTAAAGTTAAAACAGGAGTTGTTAAGAATATAGTGAATCACACTCTAATGATTAGTGATAAGAATCACCTAGATAATGAAATTGGTATTGAGAAACAGATTTTTCAGCAGGATGATTATCCTGCAAGATTGATTAAAAGGATAATTGTAGAACAATGTAACCTTTTCCATAATTATAGCGCTGAACTTGTTTAAAGCCATTTGTCATAACAGTGTGGCTCTGCCATATCACAAAGAGACTGACCACTGATGAACATGATATTTATTACCTTCCAGGAAAGTGAGGTATTGCCACACCTGTACAAGGTGGTTTTAATATATCTGCATCAAAAGTTAAGGATATAGTAAAACCACTGCAAGTAGTCAGAGCTATAAAATTCCATGTGGTTGCGCATTTCCTGATTGCGGAATCTCGAGGATGAGTTTTCCATCCCTTTTACTGTGAGATCCCATGAGACTAACACTATAGCACTCTTTCACTTGTACTGGCATGTTTATGACACCAGACTGCTTTTCAACAGTTGGCATAGCAAAAGAAAACATCAGACAGCTTTAAAATTGTACTCAAAGAACTTCCAAAAGCAAAAGATCTGCAGCTGGAAATGCTAAAAGTTCCAGTGCTTGAGATATAGCTGCAGACAAAAACTGAACAATTTTTTGAGTCTGGTTTTTCAGTCTTTCAATAAGAAGTTTTAATTAGCTTCAGTGAGAAATTCCCTAAGATTTTAAACAACTTTCTGGCATTCTTCACAACAGCATGAAATCTTTCAACATTTTAGCTACACATTCAAATAGTAAAGTGTTAACATGGAGGAAACTTTTCATCACTAAGAATGACAAAGTTGGGCAGCAGGCTTCCCAAAGGAAACAAACAAGTATGATGATGCTGACACCAATGTGGGCTACAGCATTCAAGGGACAGAAGCAAAATACCTAGTATCCAAAAGTCAACTTTGTATGTTTTCTCCATAGACTGGATTTTTTTCAGACAATGCTGTAAGTTTACAGATAAGTTTCTCCCTTAACTTTGTCATGACAGAAGTGCATAGGTTCGCTAGTCCATGTGAGGACTTTTGAACGTATGAAGTAGAACCCACAGCTTCACCCAAGACAACACTCACAGGATGTGTATGAGAAATACTCTCAGATGGATTAAATGGCTGTGAGTTAAAATGCAACCAGAGAGTCACAGGGAAGGACCTCCAACTAATCATCTAGTCCAATCTCCTGTCTCAAGAAGACATACCAGCAACGTCAGAACAAGCCAAGTTTCTAAAACCTCCACGAATGGAATTTCCCCAGCCTCTCTGGATAACCAGCACCAGCACTTTGATACCCTCCTAGTGAAAACATTTCAACTAAGTGTCCCTTCTTTAACCATTTGGCATTAAGGAGAAGAGTTTGGCTCTGCTCCCTTGTCTCTCCCTAGTTGTAGGATGCTGCTGCTTCCCCTCTCAGTTCCCTATTTGCCAGTCTAAACAAGCCCAGCCCCCTCAACCTCTCATCTTAGGTCAAGCACAACAGGCCCTTCACTTCTTGCAAGTCCTCTGCTGGATTATCTCTACTTTCTCAATATCCTTCTTGCACAAGGGCAGCCCAAAACTGGATACAGTATTCCAGGTTATGCCCAACCTGTGCCAGGTAGAGGGGGATAATAATCTCCATCTGCTAGCCATGCTTCTCCTAATGTAGTCAAGGGTGCAGCTTACATTATTTACAATAAGCACACGCTGTTGGTATCCACCATATTCCCAAGGCTGCTATGCATTCAGTCCGTTTCCAGTCTGTACTGACACATGGAGTTACTTCTCCTCAAGTGCAGAACCGTTAAAGGTTTTGGGGTTTCTGTCAGCCCAGTCTCGCAGTCCCTCTGTTTAACTCAACTGAAGCTCTACTGTGTGGGATATCAACCCCTACCCCTCACTTAGTGTCCTCTGCAAATTTGCTGGGGCTGAGTTTTACCTCACCATCCAGGTCACTAATGAAGAGACTGAATTCTAGCAGCCCCAGTATCAATGCTCAAGGTCATACAGAGGTTTCATCTTAAAGTTTGCTATATTGTTACTTTTTCTTAAATTTGTAATTTGAGATAAGCTGAACACTCTGTGGTATAAAGCACATTTTAACATTAAAAAAATGTGTCAAGAATCCATGGACTGATCAGGTGTGGAGTGATAGGGGAAGGGAGAAATTGCTTGTTAACTCTGTATTTTGGTCAGGCAGCCCTAACTGTCAGAGATACAGTGGTTTTCATTTATGAATGATGTTGTCCTCTCTGAGAGGCTCAGATAGAATAAATACAATGCTTGGCAATAAGACTAATAATACATTATTATTAGGCTACTATATTTCAAATTTTTTGGTACCACTCTGTGCTAATGTATTTCAATTCACATGTGAGTAGATTTGATGGTGTGGAGCATATACAGGCTGAGAAGTTCTTCATTCTCCTCATGTTCTTGTAGCCTGTAGAATAATAACTATGGGAATCCACCATCTGGTGAACATATGTAAGATTTGACTCAGCCCAGGGATAGGACGATAAGTGGCCTACTTCAGGTGAGTAACTGTAGCCCCTCTTATCTGCCTGAGGTAATGACGGATTCCTTCCCTCCTCAGGTGGCAGGCAATAGTCCATTAGGGGGCCAGCAAGAGGCTTTATTTATTTTAACTCACCTAGGGCACTTGCATTCATTTGCAGAAGCCAGCGGCAGCAATTCCAGACACTAATGAGTAATGACATGGCAGGAGGAAATATGTGGCACACAGTCAGTGTGTGGCTACGCACCATTTGATTATGTGCTGAGCTAAGAAGTAGGGAACAGCCTGACAGTGGGGGCTCCTGCGAGACCTCCCACTAGAGCCGTCCAATGGATGCTGCTGGAGCGAGAGCAGCCCTCGCCACCGGGTAAAGCTACCAAATGCGCTTGTGTTACAGAAGGGCAGAAGATGACACAGGTCAGCAGGAAACCAAAAGAAAAACAAAAAGGCATATTGGCTCATGCTTAATTATGGCCAAACCACATCACTAATAGCCTAAATACAACCCATCAATTTCCTCTTTCACATTTGGACACAGAACACAAATGAACTAAACAGGCAAAAAAATAATTTTCCAATCAGTTTTTCCAACACAATCCATTCCAGGCGTGTGCCTTTGCTGACTTTACATTGGGAGTGTCTGGCATCGCATGGCAGGAGGCTGTCGTGGTTTAACCCCAGTTGGGAACTAAGCACCACACAGCCACTCGCTCACCCTTCCCCCTGCTGGTGGGATGGGGGAGAGAATCAGAAGGGCAAAAGTAAGAAAACTCATGGGTTGAGATAAGAACTGTTTAATTCTTGAAATAATAAAATAATTATAATAATAACAATAACAATAATAATAAAATTGTAATGGAAAGTAAAACACAGAGAGAGAGAGAGAGCGCCCAGGGAAAGAAAAACAAGTGATGCAACCACTCACCACCCATCAACCGATGCCCAGTCAGTCCCCAAGCAGTGGTCGCTGCCCCCCGGCCGACTCCCCCCAGTTTATATACTGAGCATGATGTCATATGGTATGGAATATCCCTTTGGCCAGTTTGGGTCAGCTGTCCTGGCTGTGCCCCCTCCCAGCTTCTTGGGCACCTCCAGCCTTCTCAGTCGGTAGAGCATGGGAAGCTGAAAAGTCCTTGACTTAGTATAAACACTGCTTAGCAACAACTAAAACATCTCTGTGTTATCAACATTATTCTCATGCTAAATCCAAAACACAGCACTGTACCAGCTACTAGGAAGAAAATTAACTCTATCCCAGCCAAAACCGGGACAGAGGCAAAGGCACAACCTACTCCAGCGTTCACAAAGAAAAAGATTTCTAGAAGGGCTGGCTGCTGAAAAAGAGGACTCTGATGCTAAGTAGTGGAGGCCAAATTAAAACGCAGAGCAAGGTAGCCTTTTTGCTTATATTACTTTGTGTGATTCATATTTATAATGATTCCCTCCCGCTGAAAAGGCCTGGCTGCCTGTTGTTTCTGCTCAGTCATCCCCATCAGGTTTACAGATGGATTTTACTGGAGTGGGAGAATTAGAGCAAGAACATGATTATTATTGTTTCACAGCTATTGAAGAACAACAGTAGAAAAGTAGTTAAGAAATCTTATTTTGTTGTCATCTTTGCTGTGTGAAATTTTACACACCTACCTCAGACAGTGGGCAAATCCTTGCCTTAAGGTTTTCATTATGTTTCTCAAGGGACGAGTGAAATTACTTGGTTTTCACTCATTCAGGGTATCTGCTTCAAAGGTTAAAATACAATGGAGCTTCCCTGAATTTTCTCTGTGTAGACACAGATAGCTCTGTGAAGACTACAGCACGAAGATAGAGAGATCCATAAAACTTGACATTTCTTTTTTAAAATGTGTGTGTGCCAATGGAGGTTCATTTCTCCTGAAGCAGATGTGTGAAAAATATTGCATGCCTTTTGTAGAACAAAAGTGAGAATTAATTTCAAAGCTCTGACAGATTTTTAAAAAAACTAATATTACAATTTGTTGAGGAAAATCATCCAACAGCAGATTCAGACAATGTGAAAAAATACACAGCACATATTTGGGCTGAAGATCTTATACTGCTTTACAACTTTGGTTCTATTGTCACTTATAATAAAATCAGGGGGAAAGACCTTGAGAGATAAGCTGCTTATTTATTTGTTCCTGAAGCTTTGATAGCATGTAGGTTGCTGTGTGATCTTTATAAACTCAGAGGTGCTAAGCACAGCTTGTTTTTGAAAGTCAATGCCAGCAAGAGACAGACATTTTGTAATAACACCCGGTGAGCTGTGGCACTTGTATACTCATATATTTGTCTGTGCCAAATCCTTACCTAGTTTACATTAACAGAGCTCTTTTGACTTCATGCTGGGGATCTGGCCCAGTATCCATTTCTTGAATATGTATATCTGACTAGGACAGACATACTTGAGAGGATATTTCTCATCCTCACACTAACCAAAGAACTCCAAATACCTTTAAAATAGAAAGAAAAATAGTAATCTCTTCCTTTTCCCAAATCTTACAGGATGGAGGCTGATCAGATGAGAAAATACAGGATTTCTTTGTCTCTTTTTTTTTTTTTTTTTTTTTTGAGGATCTAAAGGAACAGGTAGATGGTCTTAGAGGAAATTATTGAGAAAAAGAGTCAAAGAAATGAATTTGTCAATTGCCCTAATTCCACATGCAAACTGACCTCAGGTAACCCACACTCTCAAAAAGGAAACGCTACTTTAAAATAAATCCTGCAATAATCCTCATCGGCAACATATACAAAATCAGGTAGAGGACTTATTGGAAAAAGGGGATTTGGGGTAAACTTCTCCTTGCATTATCCTACATCGCTGCTGATCTGTAGTGTGTGTTTGTAGATGATTCAGATGCAGAAGTCTGAAAGCAATCCGACACCTGAGCCAGTTTTCCCTCTCCCAGGACAGGTCCCACGGCCCCAGGGAGCTCTCCCTTGACCCTTGGCTTTGCCCTACTAGAGGGTTATGACACGATTCTAGAAGAATTTCACTTTTGCAGAAGGTTGTTATCTTATAGGAAAGGGTGATGCCAAACTGATGCAACTAGTCTGTAGAGAGCTGGAAATATCAGGATAAGGTACTGACACATGCATGTATGACTTTCACAATTCACTGGTATGACAAGCTGTGATGATCAGGAAGGTTGGGAATACCACAGCCTAACATATGCCTGATCTCCTTCTATGACCAGGTGACCCGCCTAGTGGATGAGGGAAAGGCTGTGGATGTGGTCTACCTGGACTTCAGCAAGGCCTTTGACACCGTCTCCCACAGCATTCTCCTAGAGAAGCTGGCAGCTCACGGCTTAGACAGGTGTACTCTGCGCTGGGTAAAACACTGGCTGGACGGCCAGGCCCAGAGAGTTGTGG
>NW_008794888.1:1787832-1807323 GCF_000699145.1 Aptenodytes forsteri | reverse complement strand
CTGCCCAGGGAAGTGGTTGAGTCCCCATCCCTGGAGGTATTTAAAAGACGTGTAGATGAGGCGCTTAGGGACATGGTTTAGTGGGTGGTGGTGTTGGGTTGACGGTTGGACTCGATGATCTTAGAGGTCTTTTCCAACCTCAATGATTCTATGATTCTATGATTCTATTTTCCTTTTCATTTTTAAATTGCCCCATTTTTCCACTTTTCTCCCCACTTTTTCCTTTCTTCCACTCTGTGCGTCACATTCTGAACTACATCGCAGTCCAAATACATGATATTCATGCTTGAAGCCCCACCCAAGCAATGGATAAACTAGAGGGTAACTCACTGTTTCTATACCAAAGACAGTTTGACACAGTGCACCATGCAGGCTGTTAATCTTTACTTTTCTGTCCTATGAGCAAAATAGTGATTTAGTTGTATAGTGGAGATGCAGTTATCCAGAAGGAAAGCACTTATACTGATGACATCAAGCACTGACATAAATGCACATTAACCACTGTTTCTGCTTTAAAATGATTTTTTTGGACTCAGTTGGCAGGGTAATATTTTCTCATTTTTCTTTTCTTTGCAAGTCTGTGATAGATTTCACAACAACAAAGCAATTCTGTAGCACTTTTATAGCCAATGAATTGAGGAAAATGAGGAGTCCTGTCCATTAGTTCATTTTAAGTCCAGAGTACTGGCAGAATGGCAAGTATGGGGAAAAAAGGTATGAAAAAACCCACACTCCATAACACAGAAAAGTTTCTGTAACTCTCCACAATAAAGAAAACTAGCTGTCCACATAGGTGCACAAGAATTTCCTGCTGAAGAACACTCATAGCACATTTTCATCCACTATGCCACCTCCCATATATGCTGAAGGAGATATGAAATGCACAAATCTGACTTCTAGGGAAAATTCCTCCAAAAACCAACCTGTAAATTCTACATTTTAAGTCCTGAAGTTTTTGCTCCCACTGCCTTTTTTTCTATTATAAACTTGGGTGGTCTGTTGTACATGTAAATAAATATTCCCTTTCTTAGCAGTGGAAATGACTTCCACTGTTTCTTTTTTTTTTTTTTAACAAACATTTCCTCCTTTTTTAAATTTTCCATTGTTCATTTTAATTTAATATTCCCTTCCTATTAAGACAGAAGATGCTCCTAACAGAGGTATACAACACAAAGGATGATCTAAAAAGAGACATGTACTTAAAAGAGTAGTTTTATTGTACATACTTTTTCCACGTCTTTTCTTATTTCTCTTCTGTGCTCAGTCAACAACTAATGTTTTTCTCTCTTTCCCTATGGAAGCATGTTTCAACTAAACTTTAAATTGTGCACTTCTATAGACCCTCTATTCTTTTCCTTATTGATACCAAGACCCAAATGACCAGATCTGAACATAGTAATCCAAATGAGACAGACAGCACATTTTTAGCATGGATTTCTAACATTTTTGGTGTTAGTTCACATTCCATTCCATGTGCTTCCTAACAAGACGGAGGGGACTGAGCAGTCTCCTCTGATCATATGCTAATTCCTGCATTGATACCATTAACTAGAATGTGTATGAATAGTTTTTTTATCTGTCCTCTTTAGAGAGATTATTTGTCTTTTTTATGAGCAATATAGTCCATCTGATACATCAATGTCTATTGTTCTGATTTTTCTTTTTCTCTCTATAGAAATTCTCTACAACCACGTTTCTGGAAGTAACTGACCAACAGAATTTTGTATCATGCAACAAAATTTGACTTTATTAATTACTGTATGTGCCTTTGTTTTACTTATTCCATCTGCTTATTTTTCCAGCTCATTAAAAAATATTATTAAATTTAATAGAGAAACTTGAGGTACCTCTTACCCGTTTTCCTAGCATGAAAACCTTCTAGCTAATTGTTGATTCATAACAATGCTTCGTCTTTCTGCACATCTTAGTTTCTTCTTCAGCCAACTAACTTTGATGAACAGCTCTTGAGATTTTACTTAACATTTCTGTAAGGCCAAATTTCATGTCTGTGAAATCCCCTAGCTTGAGATTTGAATTTTCAAATGCTAGATAATTGAATGGCACAGTCTACAAGCTTACATTTTATTTAGGCCTACATCAGCACCTGGCAATGACTTTGAGAAAAGAGCCTGCAGATTCCCTGTTGATGTATCACTATTTGTCTCAACACATAGGGAGCGCTCAGCAGTGGCTATTCCCTCATGACAAACTGTCATGCAATTAAAAGCAAATACAAAAATCACCAAAAGGAAAATGTTAATATTTCAAAATCTAATGTCAGAGAAAGTATGATTAACCAGTCTGTGCATGCTTTTTACAAACTGTATTTAGAAGTAATTATATTAAAGAGATTGTTCGAGTCTTTTCTTTTAGCATTAAACCCAGCATGACCATGTGTGAAATGATCCATCATATTTCATCAAAGTTAAGAATCCCATATGGCTTTTATTGCCACAGTTTAAAACTTCCTATGATTCAAAATATGTCTACACTGTTCCTAAAGAAATACTTGAGCTAGATTACAACTTGCTTGTTCGGTGTAGGTAACACAAAACCTACCTGAGAAGCTGGATGAAGGCTTAGGCTTTGTATCACATGGGAAGCTCTGTGTTGCCAGACCTAACAGCAGGTCCTGGGCTAGTTCACTGGAAACTGAGCCCAGGCTGGGTCGCTATATTTGAGTTACTTCTTTGATGGTAACATCAGCCTACCTTTTGTGAGCCCTAAGTGTAAATAATTGTTAAGGTACTGCAATAGCCCATGAATGCCAGTTATTGCCTGTGTACAGATATACACACTTTACAAACAAGTAAACCAAGTATTTCTAAATATTCAACACATTTCTTTTTTGTACCCAAATTGAGTTGAGGTTTTTTTTCAGTTCTGTTTAATGACTATCCTTTTCAAAGGAAACCTGCTCTTAAAACCTCAAATGATTTTCAGTGTTTTCAGCTTAATATCTAGATCTTTAGACCTCCATATCTGAAGACCTTTATATAAGCTGCACTTGAAACCTGATTTTTTTCTTTTTTTAAATTCTCTTCCATGTCACAACCTCCAGGATTTATGTGAGAAAACATCCCCTTTCAGGAGATGCTCCTGAGTATATTTTATTTCCTACCTAGTTTTATCAAAAAGCGTAATATACTACAATACACTATGAGCACATACATATTCTACAATACAGTACGCATCCCAGCCATTTGAGACCCAAGCCTTTCAAAGGGCAAAGATCCAGAATAAAGGACATAAAGAACTCCAGTAAATAATTCAGGCATTACAACTTAAAATGTTGCAAGACTGTCACTCATTTATTGAAAAAATCTTTCAGATAAACTCACTTTTACACCTCTCCTTCAAGAAGTCTTATTCATATTTTCCAACAACACAAAAGTAATAACAACATTTCTTACTTAAACATATTACTTACATGCTGTAAGTAACTTAGAATCAAATTAGTAGTAATTGAAATGACTGAATATTGCATCCACTAAAATGGCTGTGCTTAACATAGCTTATATCAGACTGACAATGCATGTTTACTCACTTGTGCTCTCCCAAGGAACATTTATCGTACAAAATCATATATTAGAACAAAAGAATATCCTCTTCACTTCCTGAAGTGCTGTCTAAAGTACAAAATAACATATATGAGAATTCAAATGTTTTCTTGGGACCAGTTTTGCAGATTATAGAATAGTATCCCTTGTGTTTCAGAAAATGGCAGCTACAACTGGCATGGGATGTTAAAAAAAGAATATGCTGAAATACCTGTTCTGATCTGAATTGTGCATTTCTTCAGCAGGCTTCAGTGAAATGTGATATGGACAAGTTACTCTAAGATGAAAAGGCCTTGAAATAAATAATGCATGTAAATTTCACATTTTACAGTAATGGAAAATGCAAAGTATTTGCATTTTCTTTTATAAAACAGAAGTATTAATAATATTTTTTTCAGTACATAAAATGATAATAAACTATTTTCTCTCTTCTACCACTGGTATTTATCTCTTTGTCAAAATTTAGAGGAATAATATCAGATATTAGATGGCCATTCTCCAGACAGAACAATGAATATGACACAATTAATTAATAATTCATTAGATTGTGATATGATTAAAGGTGAACTAGAATAACAACAATCTTTAAGACTGCCTGTTGTAAATCAACTGATTTCCAGGGGCAAAAAAAATTAAAACCCTCCAACAGTAATTACGAGAAACATGTTTTCAATGTTTTTAAAATAGAAAATCAGGGTGCCAAAGAAAACACAAATATAAAATGACAAGATTGCCATTAACTTCAGATTATGTGGTATTTAAAAGACCTTTCAAATGTCATTTATTTACAATAATCTCTCTTACGTTAGTACACAAAATTAGGAGACCAGAGCCCATTTTCCACAGACTACCTGAGCAACACAAGAAAATTGCCTAACATCTCTTGTGCCTCCATTTTTAGTTTCTTATCTGAAAATGAGGATGATACCTAAGTGCTACCTTTACAAAGGTGCTAGGAGGGTTAGATAAGTACCATCTATAAAGCCCTTTGAGATCCTGAGATGAAAAGCTCTGTAAAACGCAAGAAAAGCTTTATATAAGTGCAATATTATTGCTGTAGTTCTTACTATGTTTATTTGTTTACTCTCCTCTAGAGAACATAATAATTCTGAAGAGATTTACATCTGAACTTTGTCAGAATTCTGTTATCTGTCTTTAGAACTGTTCTTAAGGGCTCTGTAGAGGAAAGGCAAATGCTGACAAAAGCACACTCAAATCTTTCCGAGGATCCCATCCTGCGAGATATTTGGTGTCTTGGATTTCAGGTGCCAGCATTGCTATGAACAAGAATCCCAGCACAGAAATAAACATAATTCTACATTTCTTTTTCAGTTGCTTGTTAGACTCTCATGGATCAGGTGAGCAGATATAGTTATCGAGTCCACTGCCTCGGTGCTCAGCAGAATACTGATGTACTCAGCAAAGAACAAAGAGCTGGTCTTTTTCTCTTTACTGTCATTGATGCTGCAAACCAGCATGGAGAAAAAAGTGCCCGCGTGTCACTGGAGGGATTTTTTTTATTGTTGGACATTATGGACAGATTGAACATCCAACTGCCTTACCATAATGTCCTTTTTCCCTTTGATTTCTGAAAAAAAACTTAAGGACATTCAAACAGTTCTATGTGGCTTTTTAATGTTATTCCTATCCTGAAGAATGAGAGCATGGAAAGTGGGACATGGATAAGAAGGAAGGATGGATAAGTAGGAAAGGAAGCTGGTATCAACTTAAACATAAGATTGAGAGAGTCAAAACTTTTCTAAAAGGACATGCTATTTTAAAGCCTAGTCTTGTAGTCTTTGACCTGATATTTCCTGAGGCAGCAATGGAAGCAAAAGGACTTCCAAAAAAACCTAACTGGAGCAGCTATGGGGAAGGAAGAAGAATGTTATTTTTGGTCTTGAGAGGGAATCTCCAAATACTTTGCATGCTGTGAAAATCATTGCTCCAAGTTTTACTTAAAGAGAAAACTGCTTATTTCTAAGGTTCAGTAAACCAACATAATTGCGGGGCTTTGTTTTCTCCTCCATTTGCATGGAGAATGAGGCTGTTTTGAAACAAATTAATCATATGTATAACAGACTTCCAATTGTACAGAAAAAACTGTAGATAGTCTTCTGAGTTTTCTCTTCAAAAATATCTTTGGGAAGAATGCTACAGATCTTGGAAAAGTAGTAGCATCAGAAAATATCGTCCACGCTAAGAGCAGAGTCTAGGATACAGTGAATGTCTGTCACCTGGAGGATCAGGGAAGATGGGCAAAAGGTGTCTCTGAGCAGCATGCTTGGTTTTGGGGTTTTTTTTCCCTCCATTATTCACACTGGCAAGAGGGTATTTCTATGTCTTAGGGCAGCCCGAGAAAATGGAAAAAAGTTTCTCGCCACACTTAAGTTGAGTTTCAGGCCTTGAGAGTATTCACCAACAAGGAAAATTCTTTTTAGGGCAGTCTTGGCTCAACAATGCTGTAATTTGAGCCCTATACGTTATTATGCTCTGTTTAAGGTCTGGTAGATCAAGGATGTATGGGGAAGTGGAGTGAATGAAGCTTGCAAAAGGCAGTAAAATAAAAAATGGTCATAATTCAAGATTATTACTATTAGAAAATTGCTATTAAAAGTTGGATTTTAAAAAATAACTTGTGACTTCATTACATTTAATGTTTGCTTTAAGATCACCAACTTGCTATAGTCCTTCTTAGCTTCTTTCAGACTTATCTTTGGTAAGCAATTGCTTCCCAAAATCCCCTACTTTGCTCCAAGTTATTTTTTACACATCTCCATTGGTCATTTTTTCCACATATATTCTCATTTCACTGTGAGAAAGGATAATAAATATTGAAAGGAAACAAAACAAAAAAACCCAAACAACTTACATTGGTCTTCTTTATCTCTTTAGGATATAGATGATAGTGGATAAGAAATATGGAAAGTTAATTCATTCCAGACAATCAAAAAACATTGTTCGGTCAGTAAATCAGGAAGACACACAGCCAGGTGAATGGTATCTCATGTGTACCAACATGAAACCTCTGCAGTCAAAACTGGCAATATTGTTAAGTAGGTCCTTAAAATTAGAAGCATCCATATTTATGGAGTTTTTATGTGGTTAAAATGTCTGATTTAAGAAAAATATATAGTTGACAATAACAGAGTAATTACAGTCACTGCTTCAATCTGGCTGTATAAATCATCATGATTCAACCTACAGTAGTAATAAAAATAAATGATATTGTTTTTGGTTCATTACTGCTGATCTAATAAAATAAAATGAATTAAAAAAATTCCTGAGTGAAATAGTCTCATAAAAATATCAATTTACTAATGGCTTCTTAACAACTTACGTGAATGCAATACAAAAGAATTTATTTTTAATAAAAATAACCTTTTGGTAAGAAATTATTTTAATTTTATTCCAGTCCTCGTAATAATTTTGTCCAACATGTGTTTTCCCTCAGAGATTGCCTCTTCTCCATAATTCAGATTTCACTGATTTAGTAAATGAGATAGGAGGGGAAGTTTATCGATATAAATATTTAATGAATAAGATTCATTCTGAGAAAAAGTTATAGGATCAGTCGCAATGATACTACTCAGGTCAGAAAATAGAGAAAAACTGTGAAATGTCCATATAAAATATCCCAAAGCAAGTTTCTTCTCTGCATGTCCCTGTACAAGCAGACTTTGAACAGTAGGTTGCCTGCCCACTACTATTATCTTTTCACGTCCTATCAGGAGAAAAACAACTTTATTAATTTCCCCACCAAACCCACATGGCAACTGCAAGAAATCAATGTATAGCTCTTTTGAACAAGTCTCCCTCATTAACTAGACCCATTAAATCTCTGCTGTGATAGAAAATTTGCAGGCACCTTCAGGTGCTATAATACCAGCTTTAGGTGAGATTACTCGTACAAATGTTTTCTTGAAATCCTTCATCAGACCAAGCTGCCTGAAAACATCTGTTTGATGAACAGCACGGTGGCCATATCAACCTACAAGGAGTAAGACCTGTGCCCAGATACAGTCAGCCAGAGTTTTGCACCAACTTCAGCAAAGCTAAGATGTTTTGCTGAGAATCAAGCTCTCCAATCCTGGTGCTGGCAGGAGCAGGCCAGATTATCAATCCATAAAAAATAATATTTAAGTTAAACCCTAGAGGTTTTCCTGCTCAATACAGTCTCAGGAGCTACTTACTTAGGAGCTACTTAGGAGTTCATTACTTCATTCAGTAATGAACCAAACACCAGAGTGTTCAGGTGTTTTGGTTACATCAGAAAGCAGTATGCCAATTGCCTTTCTGATGTTTCTTTATAAACCATGTCACTGTTACAAGAAACAGCTTTTATTTTATCTACATGTCAAGACTCCTCTTAAGCATTCCAGAAGCACATAATCACGCTTTGAATGTAGCTGGAAGTTTGCTACAGTAAAGTCTGTAGAAATGGCTCCAAAATGTAAGTATTCATTTCCAGAATTCAGTTGCAAAACCAGAAATCACGGGTGACAATCCAAGCCCCCAGTGGGAGAAGATATTATTAATTACTTTGACACTTAGTAATCATTGCTAACTAGTAATGTACACTCAGTAAACATTACTAACATTGTTAATTAAAAAAATCAAAGTAGTTGACAAATTTTTTGGTTAAAAAAAATAGTCTAATGAGATAACGTTATGGAGACATGCCAAAAATCTTTGTGGGTCTGTAGAAGACAAAACCACTAAAGTACCAGAGCATTTAGAATTGGCTGGAGACTTAAATTTTTGTAGAGCAAATGAATCGTTCGTTTCCTGCAAGGAAAGATTTAGAGAACCTCCGGATTAAGCTAAAGCGGAGGATCAGCCTGAGCTCTGTAACCACGGATTTCTACATGTCTGGAACAAGTTATTTCCCAGTCCCTCACTGACACCTAGTCAAGGATGAGGGAAAGATCAACAAACAGCAGAAAGGGGAATAAAAGCAAGTGTTTAGGAGACCAGTAAGAAATCTAAGTCGGTGTAACAGGCCAACCCATGCAGAGCTCAGCAAAATCTCTCGCTGCCAGACGATGTGCATGCAGGACCGGGCAGCAGATTCCTCATACCCATGAGTGCCAGAAGCAGTTCCATTATATCTACCATGGTAAATGGTATCACATTTTGATTTCTGAAAGGACAAAGAAGGCACAAAAACTCCCTGAATATTCTATATGAGGGGGATAAAAACATTCCACAATTTATTGGACGATTCAAAGTTAAAATGACAGATACCACATTCAGATGGTCATTGCAATAACTGCCATATATTACATATACTGTGTATGAAAAAATCAGGGAATTGCAGTCATCAAACAACAGAAGAAAAGGGGAGAAAAATTCCTGGAAAGAATAGTTTTTGACTAATGGTGGAACAGTTACTCTCTGCAAACTCTAAATACCTTGATAGTCCTGGGTAAGGTTTTTAGAAGGAAGAGAGGGATTTTCAGGGAATGAGTAACTGTCATTCAGTAGCATATGTCCATCTGCATTTTTTCCTCAAGAAAAGAATAGTAAGATATCAAAATTTATGGAGGGAGTGCACCGTTAAATTGTGAAGGCCCATTCTCTCAAACACCTCACACTGTTCTTAGGCAAACATGGACAGGGCATATGGCATAAGAATAATTTTTTATTTAAGAATCTGAATTTGCTCACATTTAGGAATGCTCATGTATCTTAGCAGTGAACTACAAAATCACAGCATATTCTGGGTATATGAACATTTACTTTGCTGTTTAATAGAGATAATAGAAGTGTTGGAAGCAACAGGATCAAGGGAATTAGAGGAAATGCTCATTAAAACAAATTTAAAAGGTCTAATGATTAAAATATTGATTAATTAGCCAAACATTGATTAACAGTCACACTTTATCAACTACAAACTTTCTAATTACTGCACCATTATTCCATAGATTGACCTGTTCTCTCTTGTCACTTACGATGAAGAACAATTTTTATTAAGTGGGTTTTGGATTTTTGACCTGTAAAATTTTAATAGGGAGTGCAAAGAGGGTGTCGTGTGTGGTTTGGCATTTTAGTCACTGAGGGACTCATAGTTACTGTCTCTACTTAGCCAAAGGCACAGAAGTGCAAGAGGGATGTGAATACTCGGGGATTAAAGCCCCCCCCCAACAACTTCCCAATCATGAGAGAAAGAGATGCATTTGAAACTGCTCTAAGTCTGCTTCAGTGAAAGGAGAAACTGTATGATGCTAAACTGTACTGATGAGTAACAACAAAATGTTTAAATGGGGCACCAGGACATGACCAGCCAAATCCCGTGTGCTAAGATACACAGTAATTTAATGGGGAAGTATAAAATGAGAATCTCTTCTTAATTTTTTGTGCCTACTCCAAAGCAACCCAGCCTACCCTGGAGATGTAGCCATTTCACCATTAAAAAAAGAAAAAGGGGGGGCAGCAGTCACGACCAAATAGTAGTTGTAGTAGTTCATCTACCAAAATATTTCCTGCTATAGCAACCTAAGTCTCAGAAAACTGCCTCACACTTGAAAAATATTCTCCAGAAAATTTATGGATGTCTCACATAAGACTATCTTGCTGATTTCAATAACTGTCCATTTAAATCTGTTGATGTAGCGTTTAAACCTTGCTTCACAAAAGAAAGAGGCTAATACACACACGGGGTTACACTCTCAATATAACTGTCTGAAAGTGATGGTCTGGATTTACTCCTGATGAGATCAGCTCTAAGGCCAGAAAGCAGATTTATAGTGTGAACATAAATGAGCATGGAGGAGGGGGACCTTTTTGATCATACATATGCTTGTCAGGCAAAATGTGCTCAAGACCTTATTGCCAAATAAGCAACAGCAAGTAAGCCCCTTACAGCCAGCGGAAAATGACATCAGGAGGACAACTCTGAACAGGCGCACCAGGCTGATGGGTTCAATAGCCAAACCCTGGTAAAAAAACAGGAAAAAACTGGCACGTAGGTGCTAACACAGGGGCTGGGCTGTATTTCCTTCAGGCTAAACTTACGGGTCTCACAGAGGGGCAACAGTTTAGAAATAGCTGTATCATTCTTCAGTAGCTTAAAGGAAAAAGAGGAGCTAGTGCCATGCCCAGGTCTGAAATATCCTACTACCTCAGCTTCTGCATATTGAGGAAATAACTGCTTCACGTGGATAGTGGTACTCAACAGCAACTGAAGGAACTAACACTGTAGTAAACAGGTAGATGTCCTTGGCCTTTCCACTCCATCCTTCTGTTACACCGTCTATTTTAACCAAAACAATTCCTTTACTTCTACCGTCCACATCAACAAAATAAAAACTATTTCATTTCCATTATATGCCATATGGCCTCCTGATCTGCCTTCTTGATTTTTTACACCAGAAAAGCTGTTACATTTATAATACAATTATAACTTAAATCCACAAAGACAGTTTACAGCATAATCAGACAAGTCTGCCTGTGTGTTATCCTGCTATGCCAAGGTTTATGGGTTTTCTCAGGTTACTCAATGAGAGAAAAAAAAAAGAAAAAAAACCCCACCACTTTCTTTAGAACCCTCCTCCCTCCCTGCATTTATACATACCCAAGCTTGCATCAATACGGTAAAAAATTCCATGTAAGGCCAGCTAAAGGATGTTTTAGGGTAAAAGTCAGAAACCAAGTATTCCTCTTCTAGTTAAGCTAATTTACCGTGCTCTTCACTCTTCCCAGAAGTGATACCAAGAGGCACAGCAGTTTAATGCCTACCATAGTGCAAATCAAATCATGGACTTGCTTTCAGTGTTGCACATGGAGATCAGACTCAGCTGTGGTAGGCAATGACGCCAGACGGGAGAATGGTCCCGAGGCACCACAAGAAGGTTGACCTCAAGAGAGTCCCCAGGCCTCCCAGTCCAGCCCTGGCTGGTTGCTGCTGGGCATGCTGGTCAGGTCACTCTCCTCCACATCCACACAGGTCTTCTCAACCCCCTTCATACCATGCTCGGGATTGTGTCAGCCTGTGAGGCAAACCAGCATCTTTGTGAGGTTCACAGCACTGCACAACTACTCCTGACTTGCCTTTTTCCCTTCAGGGTACCGCTTCCCAAGGTTAACGTTACTTCATGTTACTTGTAAAGGACAGTTTGTGTGTGTGTGTTACTGCTTTTATACTTTGAGAAGGCAGCAGAACTATTTGCCTTGGCAGTGATGCAGCTCTTCCTCGCACTAAGAACACAAGAATATGATCCTAACTGGAAAGAGACACAATAAAACAAGGGTTTAACAAAGCATCCCTTTGCCATCACGACAGGATTTGCAGTCGATAAGGTTGATTTTATTGTAACAACAAAGTGCAACTATTGTTTCAGTGTCACAGCAAATATCCAGTCACGTGTGTGTAATATTAAAAACTTAAATTCGACATTTAATGAAATAGTACCTACTATTTACAGGTAGCTCCAATATACAAGCCCTTACAGAGTTTTTGCAAGCTGTAATAGTATACTGAATGTATACCAAATTTAAGATACTACTAATGCACCAGTAAAGCACAGAAGAACTGTAGTGAGCAAGCAGCAAGACAACCTATCTGTCTAAGGGTGCTTCCAAAGCAGAAACATTAGTTCTTGTTTCTGAGGGTAACAGAGAGGGCTGTAAAAATATGCCTTAATAACAAGGAACCTTTTGATGATCATTGATAGTGAGAAAACCTTTGTAAGATTTAATTTTATTTAATTCTTTTAAAGATTCTTGAGTTCTCTACTCCATGATGACCTTGACTGCTTACTGCTAAAATTTTACTTCCTTCCACTTCCTTTGCTACCCCCTTCCCCAAGAGTACATTCTTTGTATTCTGTACCTCATGATTTTTTAAGATCACCTATTCTCCTGCTCTTCTATTTAGCAAGTGCCTTTCTAATTAAGTAAGTTCTTCTCTTCCCCTCCACCCCCAAAAGTGTATTAACAATGAAATGCTAGTGAGTAGTGTGAACAGTAAGTATTTTAAGGCAGAAGCTATTTTATGTTTGAGCGTTTAGTCCAAAAAGATCCCATTCTTGTGTGATCCTTAGATACTATTGCTGAACATGACACTAATGATAGTGATGCTTTGACACTAACGATAGTGATGCTTCTACAAATACGTTCACTTTCTCTATTAAGATATATCTCCCTGTCCAAAACCACTCACCTGTATCCCATTATGAATATTATCGGTGTCACTTTAGAGAAAAATGCAAGTGATACTGATTTACACAGTCTAACAGGTAACAGAAATGCTGCAAATATATATTCCCAGCCATATTTCACAAGTTATCAGAGTGATTTCAGACAAATTGCGCTTAAAAATGTAAATTGAGGTAGTTCTACTGGTTTAATCCAAAGCAATTATTTTACAGGCAAATAACAGAATCAGTGAATTGTTCAGCCACAGTTAGAAACTGTCTTGTAAATTCATGTTTGCATTTCAATCAATCAGTACTGTTTCCATCTCCTCTACAAAGGGCTGCTAGAAGAAAACCTACAGACGGAGTCACTGTAAGTGCATATTGTATACCGTGATATTGGTACAGGGTCTAGGACTTCCCATTCAGCCAGGACTGACGCTTCCATTTCCTGAGCATAGGGCAGGACAGGCATCGCCTGGCTTTCAGCTCAGGAAAATACATGTATATACACATATTCCATCCAATCCAAAAATTATGGCTACAGACTCCTTTTCCACTTCCCAAAAATTACCCTGGAGGGGGTCATTACTGCTGGGGGTAATAGCTGCCCAGCATATAGTTGAAAGCAGAATATCTCCAGTTCCTTTTCACGTGTTCTTTATCTAACGCCATTTCTTCTCCTAACCACTACATCAGACATGGAAAACTTTGTCTGGGTGCATTTGAGACTGCTTGAATACAAAAATGGCAATTGCTTTTTCCTGTGTATAGATGCACTATTTTAGATTTAAAATACTAACTTAGAAAAGCAAGTTTCTGTTTTGCATTCTAATTATTTAAGAGTCTATGGCTTTGTTTCTGTGACATTTCACCATCCCTGGAAGTATTTAAAAGACGTGTAGATGAGGCGCTTAGGGACATGGTTTAGTGGGCATGGTGGTGTTGGGTCGACGGTTGGACTCGATGATCTTAGAGGTCTTTTCCAACCTTAATGATTCTATGATTCTATGATTTGGTTCAAGTATGCTATGCTATTCTTAATATTCATTTTCTTGAACATTCTAGACATTTTTTGTGTTTTAGAAAATGGTTTGTATCATCTCATGCATGATTAGGGAGATTTAGTTGCTGGAAGGAAATAGTTCAAGCCCTTCTTTTTAAAAATAGGCACATGCAAAAGCGGCATTTACACGTGTCTCTTCAAGCAGACCCTGGTGAAACATAATCACAGAGAATGAAGTTGATCCCTGTGTATAGTGAGAACATAAAGCTTATGCACCACTTAAGTCTTTAAAATAGGGTTTAAGTAGGAGTTAAGCATATTTTTTTTCAGGCACTCTTCATGGGGTAAAATTTACCAACAGAAGGCCTGAATAACTTGAGCAGAGGGCAGTGGGGGCCACACAAAAGGAAGGAGTAGGGAATCATGCTTCAACATGGTAACTGTTGGTAAAGGTCAGCTTCCTACTGACAATAAAGTGCACTCGCTGTATTTATCTGGCAGATCCCTGTGACAATGGCTGGTAATCTATGGATAGCTTTTTAGAAGGGTTTGAGCAGCGGCCTTCGCTCAGCATTACTATTATTCTCTAAAAAGTTTCTGCATTCAGAGCTCATTTGTCCTGAACAACACAGTAAAGAAGGAACATTAGGAGCCCAAAAAATGATATGCAGTAAAAATATAAGATCCAAAATAAGTTCTTAACAAAATATACATTTCAATTTTTAAGTTGTGCGGCTGGTAGTGCCTAAAATCATATTTTCTCCATTGTCAGTGGGGAATTTTCCCTTGAGACAAAAATCATATAATCACTCAGAAGAGATGTTGCAATCATCTGCCCAAAAATATCTGCAGGAACCAACAGAAAACAAACAACAAAATGAGCTAAGAAAACACAAACTGATCAAAGCATATTCTGGTTTAGACACAAATCGGCAATAGTTAGGATATTTGGCACCGTAAGCTAAATGACATGCATCCTTTGACTTATGCCATGGGTCTTATGCTTTTTTGCTCACGGTTGACTTAAGTCATCTTTAACTTTGAACCCTCCAGCTTTTATCAGTTTGCATCATAACCTTAGTGTTATTCAGGTTTATTTTTTTAGCATGTACATGCACCCACCCACCCACATACACACACACAGACAGAGCAAAATAAGGAAATTTTTATCATTATAGTATTTTGGCAGCAAAATGGGAATAGACAGCAACTACTTTGTGTTACAAATTTGAATGTGAAATTTCAGAAAACCTCCTTGCATTAAAAATGAATTAACTGTGTGATTATTAATTGTGCATATTCCAATCCCTTTGTGCTGTACTGCATGTTTCTTGAATCTCATTTGAATCCTTTGGCTAAGTAATGTGTCAAGGGGGGTACTAGCCTGAATGCCTGAGTTATTTAAAAAGCAGGACAGCACTTCCAGATTAGAATACCAATGAGTGGGGTTAAAAAGGCTCTACTGTAGTTGGAGGGCAGCTCTCAGTCTGAGTAGTACCTGAAAAGGACCTCTATGGACTAATTTTCAGAATCACATTGTAATGTGGGCTCATGTCAATCATCAGAACAGACAGCTTCATCCCATGATATAAACTAGTTATACATTCAAGAGCTGCCAGAGGATCTTCATTAAAAAGGGACTTAGCATTAAAAGAAGAAGGTTGTTTTATTATAATACTTCAAACACAGCTTTTTGTTTTATATGTTCTCAGAAATCTTTTTTGTTCTTCTTCACAATATCAAAAAAGTGCCACAGAAGAAGCAAAAACATTAAATATTCCAATTTTTAATGGGAATCAAGGTAGCTTTCTGGTTTAAGGCATTAAAAACCATATACATTTTTCTAAATATATTCATGTCTTTGAATAACAAAAAGAAGTCTCTAGATGTAATAGGAGGATGTTTTTAATCTTTTGTGAGAAGGGATTTGCAGAGCTGACTACTCAAGGTACAATATCTACTGGCAAAGTATATCAGTGAGAGCTTTATACATATAAATTTGTATAAAACCTTTGGGCTATCCGCAAGCTTCCAGATACCAGTTAGGTATTACAATCCATGTCATTAAAATTTAATATGATTGTGTTAGGAAGAAAACATTAACAATATCCATGTAAGTAAATCATTGACACAGTAATCTAGTATTTCAAGAAACCTTAACAGGGGTTTATTAATAAATAAATAGATAAACGTATCTATTTACCTATATGGGTGTCATTTCAAAGAACCTGATTTAAATATAATTTCACAAGTCATGCAACTTCTTCAAAATAACTGGGAGTATTTTGATCTAAAATTGCTGTTGCCTACCTACTTCATACCAGAATAAATAGTTTATAGGAATCTAAGTGAAATGAGAAGGTGTTCCTTTATGAGGAGAATACAGCGTCCAGTCTAATATGTTTTCTGCCGTGTCTTTTTAAGCTATAGTACTTATATTCTGCATTATTTTCTGTCCTGAGAAAAGATCTCCATTTGTAGCCTTTTTCCTTTTTTTAATCAACTCAACAACCATCAAAAATAAGACAGGTTCTTAGTAATAGTGATAGCGAGCATTTCATTGTACAGTGCTTTCCATTTGCTATTATTACCGTCACAATTATTAGCTAATTAATTATTAACAAGTTAATGAGTTTTCCTATTGCCCTCATTACCATAATATCTAACACCTCTCAAACATTTAAGAATTCCACTTCTGAACAGCCTGTGAAGCAGGAAATACTGTCACCCCCATTTTAGAGATGGGAGACTGAGGCGCAAAGGTTCTCATTCCTGTATTCACCTTTTATAACGATGGTAGTATTAAAAGGTAATGGGATTGCTTTTAAAACAAAGTTATTCTAGTCATCATTGGCAAGAAGGTTAAGAAACCTAGCACAAAGAGATTTAAGTAAATTTAACAAGGTTACAGAGGAATCAAACTTTTAATTAAAACTGAGATGTTCCTGTCTCCTATTTCTCTGGACAGACTACTAGACTTTCTATATTTATTTTTCATGTAAATCAGTTATGACGGGTTATAACAGTAACAGTACATGCTATGATATATAAGATATGATAATACAATATATTGCATATTTTAGTGATTCTCTTCAGACATTTCTCTGGAAGCAGTATCATTAAAAATGAGTTTCAAGAGCTTAGAAAACCCTCCCGGTGAGTGAGCCCTAGCAAACTCACACGAACCCAGGGATATCTTAATTAAAGTCTTTCTGATGTGTAAAGATAAAACAGACATAACAATCCTTGCTTTTTTGGGTTCTTAAAAGAACTCTTTTGAGGCCACCTTCTTTCTCTCTCTGCTATGCTCAAGCCTTGAATTACACATAAACACGCACAAAATATCCACCTCAAAAAACACTCTACAGAATGAGAGCATGACAATTACTTTGAAGTGCTAGCACCTTTGCTAGCCCCCATCCTTGGAGCAGTTAGCAGTTCAATCTTTGATTCGGCCTTTATCACTGCCTAACAGGTAAATGGTGTTCCAATCTTAAGCCCAAAGTACACACATTTGGAGGACTTGTTCAGCATAGTTCAAATCTCTGGCACAGAGCTCTTTACAGCACTATCAAAACCAAGAAATTAAGGGAACAATGAAAGCCTGCATTGCTGCAACAGATTATATATAAAGAAATACCTGGTGGCAATAAATAGGACTGTAAAGGACTCGAACACAAAAATACTGAGTGGGACTGCAATTGCTGCCAACCGTCTGTTGGGCATCCATAGCTCTCACTAAACTTGTGGAATTTCCAAAGATACTCTGTACCTCACAAGATCAAGCCTTATATAAACAACATCTCTTACTGAGCATGCTTTATGAGTACCTTCTGAAATCGTACAATAGCTGACAATATCAATCTTGTTTACATTATTTGGATCTACAGAGGGTATTGCAAGATGCCTCACATCTCAGAGCATGCAGAATTATAAAACAAAGCCTCCTGCAGGGCTAGTCCAACTTTCTATCTTCGTTTTTTTGAAAGCTACTGTGCATTGTGCAATTTTATATTGCTTGCAGGAATTTCCAGAGTTTATTCTAGAAGATACTGTTTATTTATTACAAACTGAATTTTTATTTTTGTTAAACCATGCAGATGTGTGACAGATTCCCATCAAATTATACATCTGATTACCCTTGGCACCTCGTTTGAGGTGCTATATATTCTGTGCATTGTCTTCCTTTATGCTCATGCTCATACTCACCTTGTCCATCTTTCCCCCATTTTCTATATGCTGATTACACCAACCTGGAGGCATCAGCACCTTTTTAAATGTATAAATCCTTTTGCAGGTGACTTCCAACGGGGAAGCAATACTTGTAGTTCAAGATTAAACACTATTCTTTTTAATTTATATTTGGTTTACATTTACATTGTAAAATGTTTATACCGAAGGTAAAACTTAAAATGCCATCAATCTGTCATCCATGAACCATGTGATGCAGTCTCTCTACTTCTGGAAAGAGCTGAGACACAGGTACACAAGGTAACTATTTTGGATCCAGTGAACAATTCTGGAGACAAAGGAATTAGATAGTATCTTTTATGTCACCAGATTATAAGAAACTGTCTTCTAATTTTAGCTGTCAGTGTCTTAACGTTTTCAGAGTTATATTTAGCAATTTATATTGGTACCTGCAGTCAAATCATGTGGAAAAAATACATCCTTAAAATAAAAAATATAAGTTATGCAATCCATCAAGTCTCAGACTCTGTGTAGAGTGAGCACTTTGTGAGACTTGAATGAAAGGAGATTATCAGAATACTTTGGAAGGGGAATATTGACACTGCTCAGAGCACAACACTGGAAAAGGCCTACATGTTAATAAAATGGCAAAATCCTCAACTGTTCCTCTGTGCAACACTAATTTACCTAAGATTTGGCTAAGTTGATGGGTTTCACAGACAGACTAATAGACAGCCACAAACCACAGGTTCCCTGGAGTGCGTCGATGCCCAATAAGGAATGCTTTGCTACAGAGACCAAAAGCTGCTTTGAGGGAAATAAAGGCAAAAAGTGAATCCAAAACAACCAAGTGAGTTACAGGAAACAGCTTGAGGTAAAAAAATCTGACAGGCTTGTTAGGTCCTGGGGAGTCTTAGTTAGCACTTTGTTCTGCCCAAAAATGATTGAGAAAGGGATAAAGATGCTATAATATCCATGCTATAGTAGCAGGCATTAATCAATTTTGCAAGAGCACCTATGGCACCATTAGTAAACTCAGCCACTTTTCACTGCTCATTGCAAATAAAAGCAGCTTTTGTCAAAACAGCCTCAAAGTGGCAAGTTGACCCATTGAGAAATTAAGGTTCCAGTTCTCAGGTAGTTGAAAATTCTTAACACCCTTCAATGGCAGCTGAAAAGATACATATAATGTTATACGACTACTACTTAACCAGTATTTTGTATTGTAGAATATAGAACATTCCCCATTTCATATATGAGATTGAGAGATTGCTGTTAGAATTATTATCTTCATACATGTGCTGGTTTTGGCTGGGATAGAGTTAATTTTCTTCACAGTAGCTAGTATGGGGCTGTGTTTTGGATTTGTGTGGAAAACAGTGTTGATAATACAGGGATGCTTTCGTTACTGCTGAGCAGTGCTTACACAGAGTCAAGGCCTTTTCTGCTTCTCACCCCACCCCACCAGCGAGCAGGCTGGGGGGGCACAAGAAGCTGGGAGGGGACACAGCTGGGACAGCTGACCCCAACCGACCAAAGGGATATTCCACACCATATGACGTCATGCTCAGCATATAAAGCTGGGGGAAGAAGAAGG